>NC_042968.1:43619173-43934173 GCF_901001165.1 Salmo trutta
GGAGAGAGAGAGAGACAGGAGGAGGGAGAGAGACAGGAGGAAAGAGAAGAGAGAGAGACAGGAGAGAGACAGGAGGAGAGAGGAGAGAGAGAGACGGGAGGAGAGAGAGAGAGAAAGGAGGAGAGAGGAGGGAGAGAGACAGGAGGAGAGAGGAGAGAGAGAGATGGGAGGAGAGAGGAGAGAGAGAGAAAGGAGGAGAGATGAAAAGAGAGAGACAGGAGGAGGGAGAGAGACAGGAGGAAAGAGAAGAGAGAGCGACAGGAGAGAGACAGGAGGAGAGAGGAGAGAGTGAGAGAGAGAGAGAGAGAGAGAGAGAGAAAGGAGAAGAGAGGAGAGAGATAGAGAGGAGAGAGCGAGAGAGAGAAAGGAGAAGAGAGATAGACAGGAGGAGAGAGGAGAGGGGAGAAAGAGACAGGAGAAGAGAGGAGAGAGAGACAGGAGGAGAGAGGAGAGAGACAGGAGAGAGAAGAGAGAAAGTGTTAATTCTCAGACTTCATTTTACAGTCAAGAGTATAGTATCAGTATTTAAAACCTGAGGTCCAGTTTACAGACCGATCTGATTCTACAGTTAAGAGTATAGTATCAGTATTTAAAACCTGAGGTCCAGTTTGCAGATCAATCTGATTCTACAGTTAAGAGTATAGTATCAGTATTTAAAACCTGAGGTCCAGTTTACAGATCAATCTGATTCTACAGTTAAGAGTATAGTATCAGTATTTAAAACCTGAGGTCCAGTTTGCAGATCAATCTGATTCTACAGTTAAGAGTATAGTATCAGTATTTAAAACCTGAGGTCCAGTTTACAGATCAATCTGATTCTACAGTTAAGAGTATAGTATTGTCATGACGTTGGCCTCTTTGGGTACAGGAAGGACAGTTGACACCCCTCCCCTTTGTACCATCACCCAACCTACCTTCCCCCCCCAACCCAGGGTTGTAAAAATTCCAAGAGGAGAATCTACTACAACATGTTTCATAGAGAGACAAAGGAAATTCTTCCAACTCATAGAATTGGAGAACCGAGCGACATGTGTGTTCTGGAGAAGATATGGAAGATTGATGAAGACTCCAGCTACGAACTGATCCGCTTGGTACAATTTTGTGATACTCAGAAGAGACAATATAGCCATATTACCCTAAAACGGTCTACATGATAGCCTCAGCGATGAGACTCAAATCCACATGGTTGTATAAAATGTATTAATAAGGTTAAAACTATTTGTAATACATTGAGATGCTATGTACTGATGTTAATGTGATAGACTTGGTTACAGGAATACAAACTCACTCCATTGTGAGTTTGGCCCATAGGTTTGACCAGCCAAGTACTCTACTGAAAGTGAACCATACCACGTGGTTAACTTTTAGACTATTGATACCGACAGAATAAGAACAAGTCTTTGATATTAATTATTAGTCTGCAGCTAAGTAAATTATATCATTGAACGCGAAGACCAACCACATCCATTCTATGACGACATTCATGAATGTCGCTCTGAAAGATCCATTCTAACCGAGAGAGAGAGAGAGAGAACGCTGACAAACTCTCCATCAGAACAAAACTCTCCAACAAGAATCCCGACGACACATGAGCGTAAATATATATTGATTGCAATTGTTCCCGAACGAGTGAGCCTTCAATTGTCAATTGTTAATATTAATGAACTCTGTGTAACTTCTCAGCTTACCGTTTTATGACCCATTGTCTAACAGACCAGCCATGCTTGTTAGCCATTAGGGCACATTACTATACCAATCCTTTGTGACGATAATTACTGTTTGTATGTTTTCTGTTAATTACTTAGTGTAGTAAATAAATGATTTTAAGACAATTGATGTATGGATGATTTTAGTAAAGACTGGGTTCGTGCAGATAACCAAGAATTTACAACTTTCATGATGAGACTGAAAATAATATACGGGTTAATATTGACTGCTATCGATGTAAAATATTACTAAGTATTTTAAGAGTTTATTCAGAAGATAACAGCTCTATAAACGTTCTTCTGTGGTGCCCCGACTTTCTAGTTAATTACATTTACATGATTAGCTTAATCAGGTAATATTAATTACAGAGAAATAATTTTATAAGTTAGCATGTCATATCACTTAATCCGGCATAGCCAAAGACACGACAGTATCAGTATTTAAAACCTGAGGTCCAGTTTGCAGATCAATCTGATTCTACAGTTAAGAGTATAGTATCAGTATTTAAAACCTGAGGTCCAGTTTACAGATCAATCTGATACCAATAAATCACTCACTGAGTTTGATTTGAGGGTGAGGTGCTCCCCATCCTGCTCCAAGGTGATTGGCTGAGACTTGAGAGGCGGGGAGAGAGTGAGGTCCCTGTGCAGGGGCCACTCCTCCTGCTCCGCCCCCACATTCAGAGTGTCCAGCATCTGTACAGAGTCCATGGAGCCCTCCTTGACCGGCCGCAGGCCCCGCGGGCGCAGCCTGCTTTTGGGGCCCGGGCCAGGGGACATCTGGGTAGTGGAGTCCAGAGGCTGGAACCTCATGTCTACTGTGTAGTCTCCCAGCCTGTCCTCCTCCTCCTCTCGGTCCGTGAGGCGCGAGTGGGCAGGGCTCCACCGCATGGCGCCGTCGGCAGTCCAGCCCCCTGCGGGGCTGTCGAGCCCGGGGTCGGGCAAGGCATGCTTGCTAAGCTTGTGATTGGATGAGATGTGCTGTTGCTTGGAATGGTGGTTGGAGTACACATGCTCTCGGGGGTAGTTGTGATTGGCTGAGGAGACATGGTCCTTTGGGATGTGATTGGAGCAGGTATAATCTTGGCACGACTTGTGATTGGAAGAAGCATGCTCAGAAGTCTTGTGATTGGACAGATTATGCTCCAAGGCTTTGTGATTGGATGAAATGTGCACCTGCTGCTTGTAATTGGAAGAGGCATTCTCACAGGCCCTGTGATTGGTGGATGAGGAGGAATGATCCCATGTTTTGTGATTGGACGGCATGTACTCCCTCGACTTGTGATTGGATGAAGTGTGCTTTGAGGGCTTCTGGTTGTACGAGGAGGAGGAGTGCTCCCACAACCTATAGGAAGAGGAAGTGTGCTCCCGGGACTTCTCCCTCGGTTTGTGGTTGGACGGGGCCTGCTCGTGGCCGTTGACTTGTCCCTCCTGCTCCTCCAGTAGAGATGGCGTGGTGGATCGGCTGCTGTGAACCCCCCGGTCTGGATACAGGTCCTCTGTCCAGTTGTTAGCTCCTCCCCTCTGGAGATCCATGCCCCGCCCCTCCACTAGCACCTGTATCTCTGCTCCTCCGTGGTCGTCCACAGCGCTCTGCCGCATGAAGCAGGCGTTCCTGGGACGGTGGGAGTGGCCGTGTTTAGAGGTTGGCGGGCTGCGGGGGGGTGAGGGGGGGACGCTCAGGACTGGGCTGAGGTCAGGCGTTATCACGGAAGGCGTGGTGTCCGGGGTGCACAGCTCAGGACTGTCAGTTCCCGTGGAAACGATCTCGTGGTCTTTGTTGTCCTGGTGCTTATTGGGCCGCTGGCACTCCAGACCTGACAGACAGGCAGACAGACAGGCAGACAGACAGGCAGACAGGCAGACAGACAGGCGGGAGGAGACAAAGCATAATGAATGAGGTGATTTGGCAGAGATCCACCAGACATACAGTACCGGTCTAAAATTTGGACACACCTACTCATTCCAGGGTTTTTCTTTCTTTTTTGACTATTTTCTACATTGTAGAATAATAGTGAAGACATCAAAACTATGAAATAACACATATGGAATCATGTAGTAACCAAAAAAACTGTTAAACAAATCAAAATATATTTTATATTTGAGATTCTTCAAAGTAGCCACCCTTTGCCTTGATGACATCTTTGCACACTCTTGGCATTCTCTCAACCAGCTCCATGAGGTAGTCCCTGGAATGCATTTCAATTAAACGGTTTGCCTTGTTAAAAGTTAATTTGTGGAATTTCTTTCCTTTAAATTCATTTGAGCCAATCAGTTATGTTGTGACAAGGTAGGGGTGGTATACAGAAGATAGCCCTATTTGATAAAAGACCATATTATGGCAAGAACAGCTCAAATAAGCAAAGAGAAATGACAGTCCACCATTACTTTAAGACTTTGAAAGTGCAGTCACAAATACCATCAAGTGCTATGATGAAATTGGCTCTCATGAGAACCGCCACAGGAAAGGAAGACCCAGAGTACCTCTGCTGCAGAGGATAATTAGAGTTATCAGCCTCAGATTGCAACCCAAATAAATGCTTCACAGAGTTCAAGTAACAGACACATCTCAACATCAACTGTTCAGAGGAGACTGCATGAATCAGGCCTTCATGGTCAAATTGCTGCAAAGAAACCACTACTGAAGGACACCAATAAGAAAAATAGACTTGCTTGGGCCAAGAAACATGAGCAATGGACATTAGACCGGTGGAAATTTGTCCTTTGGTCTGATGAGTCAAAATTTGAGATTTTGTCTTTGTGAGATGTAGAGTCGGTGAACGGATGATCTCCGCCTGTGTGGTTCCCACCGTGAAGCATGGAGGAGGAGATATGATGATGTGGGGGTACTTTGCTGGTGACACTGTTTGTGATTTATTTAGAATTCAAGGCACACTTAACCAGCATGGCTACCACAGCATTCTGCAGCAAAACGCCATCCAATCTGGTTTGCGCTTAGCGGGACTATCATTTGTTTTTCAACAGGACAATGACCCAACACACCTCCAGGCTGTGTAAGGGCTATTTGACCAAGAAGGAGAGTGATGGGGTGCTGAATCAGATGACCTGTCCTACAGAATCACCCGACCTCAACCCAATTGAGATGGTTTGGGATGAGCTGGACCGCAGAGTGAAGAAAAAGCAGCCAACAAGTGCTCAGAACTCCTTCAAGACTGTTGGAAAAGCATTCCAGGTGAAGCTGGTTGAGAGAACGCCAAGAGTGTGCAAAACTGTCAACAAGGCAAAGGGTGGCTACTTTGAAGAATCTAAAATCTAAAATCTATTTTGATTTGTTAAACACCTTTTTGGTTACTACATGTATCCATATGTGTTATGTCATAGTGTTGATGTCTTGGCTATTATTCTACAATGTAGAAAATAGTAAAAAAGTAAAGAAAAATCCTTGAATGAGTAGGTGTTCTAAAACTTTTGACTGGTACTGTACATCAGGATTACACAGCTAGACCACTGTGTTAACTCAGGTAAGAGGACAATATAAGGAGAATAATATTACACAGCTAGACCACTGTGTTAACTCAGGTAAGAGGACAATATAATGAAAATAATATTACACAGCTAGACCACTGTGTTAACTCAGGTAAGAGGACAATGTAATGAGAATAATATTACACAGCTAGACCACTGTATTAACTCAGGTAAGAGGACAATATAATGAGAATAATATTACACAGCTAGACCGCTGTGTTAACTCAGGTAAGAGGACAATATAATGAGAATGTCACGACTTCCGCCGAAGTCAGGTCCTCTCCTTGTTCGGGCGGCGCTCGGCGCTCGGCTTCGCCGGTCTTCTAGCCATCATCGATCCCCTTTTCATTTTCCGTGTGTTTTGTCTTGTCTTTCCTCACACCTGGTTTCAATTCCCTCAATCACCTGTTGTGTATTTAACCCAATTATTTGAATTATTTTTCTCTGCCTGGTTGGGCATGTATACAGTAGTTACTGTAGCTAAGTCAATTTCTCTGTGATTGACTCACCATTGGATTCACCATTTCCATGGATATGGAAGGACGGCGAGAGTTCCTTGGCAGCGACCCTGGCCATCCGGCATTCCTCGCTAGCCTTCAGGGCCACACCTTCAGCTGCATCCGCCTTTCCCCTGGCGTGGCTCATCCTGAGAGACAGAGAGAGACAGAGAGAGAGAGACACAGAGAGAGAGACCGAGAGAGAGTCAGAGAGAAAGACACAGAGAGAAAGACACAGAGAGAGAGACAGAGAGATAGAGACAGAGAGAGAGACAGAGAGAGACAGAGAGAGAGAGACACAGAGAGAGAGACCGAGAGAGAGACAGAGAGAAAGACACAGAGAGAAAGACACAGAGAGAGAGACAGAGAGAGAGACAGAGAGAAAGACACAGAGAAAGAGAGACAGATAATAAAATACTTGATGTAGATGCTGTGTGTAGATTTAAATCTGTGTGTAGATTGTCTTGGTGCTTGTATGTTGCCTTAAGGACTGTTGTGTACAGTCATGGCCAAAAGTTTTGAGAATGACACAAATATAAATTTTCACAAAGTCTGATGGCTCAGTTTGTATGAGGGCAATTTGCATATACTCCAGAATGTTATGAAGAGTGATCAGATGAACTGCAATTAATTGCAAAGTCCCTCTTTGCCATGCAAATGAACTGAATCCCCAAAAAACATTTCCACTGCATTTCAGCCCTGCCACAAAAGGACCAGCTGACATCATGTGTTGACGAGGACAAAGCTGGAAATCACTCTGTCATGCTGATTGAGATTGAATAACAGACTGGAAGCTTCAAAAGGAGGGTGGTGCTTGGAATCACTGTTCTTCCTCTGCCAACCATGGTTACCTGCAAGGAAACACGTGCCGTCAACATTGCTTTGCATAAAAAGGTCTTCACAGGCAAGGATATTGCTGCCAGTAATATTGCACCTAAATCAACCATTTATCGGATGATCAAGAACTTCAAGGAGAGCGGTTCAATTGTTGTAAAGAAGGCTTCAGGGCGCCCAAGAAAGTCCAGCAAGCGCCAGGACCGTCTCCTAAAGTTGATTCAGCTGCGGGATCGGGGCACCACCAGTACAGAGCTTGCTCAGGAATGGCAGCAGGCAGGTGTGAGTGCATCTTCATACACAATGAGGTGAAGACTTTTGGAGGATGGCCTGGTGTCAAGAAGGGCAGCAAAGAAGCCACTTCTCTCCAGGAAAAACACCAGGGACAGACTGATATTCTGCAAAAGGTACAGGGATTGGACTGCTGAGGACTGGGGTAAAGTCATTTTCTCTGATGAATCCCCTTTCCGATTGTTTGGGGCATCTGGAAAAAGCTTGTCCGGAGAAGACAAGGTGAGCGCTACCATCAGTCCTGTGTCTTGCTAACAGTAAAGCATCCTGAGACCATTCATGTGTGGGGTTGCTTCTCAGCCAAGGGAGTGGGCTCACTCACAATTTTGCCTAAGAACACAGCCATGAATAAAGAATGGTACCAACACATCCTCCAAGAGCAACTTCTCCCAACCATCCAGGAACAGTTTGGTGACGAACAATGCCCTTTCCAACATGATGGTGCACCTTGCCATAAGGCAAAAGTGATAACTAAGTGGCTTGGGGAGCAAAACATCGATATTTTGAGTCCATGGCCAGGAAACTCCCCAGACCTTAATCCCATTGAGAACTTGTGGTCAATCCTCAAGAGCGCGGGTGGACAAACAAAAACCCACAAATTCTGACAAACTCCAAGCATTGATTATGCAAGAATGGGCTGCCATCAGTCAGGATGTGGCCCAGAAGTTAATTGACAGCATGCCAGGGCGGATTGCAGAGGTCTTGAAAAAGAAGGGTCAACACTGCAAATATTGACTCTTTGCATCAACTTCATGTAATTGTCAATAAAAGCCTTTGACACTTATGAAATGCTTGTAATTATACTTCAGTATTCCATAGTAACATCTGACAAAAATATCTAAAGACACTGAAGCAGAAAACTTTGTGGAAATTAATATTTGTGTCATTCTCAAAACTTTTGGCCACGACTGTAATTGTCTGGCCTGTTTTTTCTTTACCAGGATGGTTCTCTTTTTGAGACTGTTCCTCCAGTGAGTATAATATTTTCCCAGAACATTCCAGGAAATGGCCTGGTTTTCTGTTCAGCCCTTTTCATCTATTTTATGTGTTGACGATAGAATGACATCCAGAACCTATTTTCTGATAACATTCCACTCTTTGTGTCAAATGTGTTTGGCATGACAAGGATTGGCAAGGAGTGGAATGTTTCCACAGACCGATCCCAACAGGACAGCACAGCCACCCACTGTATCACCATGATCCCAACAGGACAGCACAGCCACCCACTGTATCACCATGATCCCAACAGGACAGCTCAGCCACCCACTGTATCACCATGATCCCAACAGGACAGCTCAGCCATCCACTTTATCACTATGATCCCAACAGGACAGCACAGCCATCCACTGTATCACCATGATCCCAACAGGACAGCTCAGCCATCCACTTTATCACTATGATCCCAACAGGACAGCACAGCCATCCACAGTATCACCATGATCCCAACAGGACAGCTCAGCCATCCACTTTATCACTATGATCCCAACAGGACAGCACAGCCATCCACAGTATCACTATGATCCCAACAGGACTGCTCAGCCATCCACTTTATCACTATGATCCCAACAGGACAGCACAGCCATCCACAGTATCACCATGATCCCAACAGGACAGCTCAGCCATCCACTTTATCACTATGATCCCAACAGGACAGCACAGCCATCCACAGTATCACCATGATCCCAACAGGACAGCTCAGCCATCCACTTTATCACTATGATCCCAACAGGACAGCACAGCCATCCACAGTATCACTATGATCCCAACAGGACTGCTCAGCCATCACTGTATCACTATGATCCCAACATGACAGCACAGCCATCCACTGTATCACTATGATCCCAACAGGACAGCACAGCCATCCACAGTATCACTATGATCCCAACAGGACAGCACAGCCATCCACTGTATCACTATGATCCCGAACAGGACAGCACAGCCATCCACTGTATCACTATGATCCCAACAGGACAGCACAGCCATCCACTGTATCACTATGATCCCAACAGGACAGCTCAGCCATCCACTGTATCACTATGATCCCAACAGGACAGCACAGCCATCCACAGTATCACTATGATCCCAACAGGACTGCTCAGCCATCCACTGTATCACTATGATCCCAACAGGACAGCTCAGCCATCCACTGTATCACTATGATCCCAACAGGACAGCACAGCCATCCACAGTATCACTATGATCCCAACAGGACTGCTCAGCCATCACTGTATCACTATGATCCCAACAGGACAGCACAGCCATCCACTGTATCACTATGATCCCAACAGGACAGCTCAGCCATCCACTGTATCACTATGATCCCAACAGGACAGCACAGCCATCCACAGTATCACTATGATCCCAACAGGACTGCTCAGCCATCACTGTATCACTATGATCCCAACAGGACAGCACAGCCATCCAATGTATCACCATGATCCCAACAGGACTGCTCAGCCATCCACTGTATCACTATGATCCCAACAGGACAGCTCAGCCATCCACTGTATCTCTATGATCCCAACAGGACAGCACAGCCATCCACAGTATCACTATGATCCCAACAGGACAGCACAGCCATCCACTGTATCACTATGATCCCGAACAGGACAGCACAGCCATCCACTGTATCACTATGATCCCAACAGGACAGCACAGCCATCCACTGTATCATTATGATCCCAACAGGACAGCTCAGCCATCCACTGTATCACTATGATCCCAACAGGACAGCTCAGCCATCCACTGTATCACTATGATCCCAACAGGACTGCTCAGCCATCCACTGTATCACTATGATCCCAACAGGACTGCTCAGCCATCCACTGTATCACTATGATCCCAACAGGACTGCTCAGCCAATCCACTGTATCACTATGATCCCAACAGGACTGCTCAGCCAGAATCTGGCTGACCTGTTATCTCAGTACGGTACAACCATACTGCTTGAAGAGTTGCTGAGACTACAGGTCTATCGGACCCCTAGGGACAGTTTACCTGACCCAGATTAAACCTATTTCTGGACTAAAAAACAACCTTTCATGGATTTTCTGAACTAGGCCTTTTAGTCTGGAAACCGGCCCATTTGGCACATCGCAAGATAACAGAGAATCTATAAGTGCACTTGTCAAAGACAAAGATGTTTGCCACCTTCTCCGGTTCTCAAACCTAAGCCTAACCTTAGCCCTAGCTTTAACCCAACTACAGTTACCACAGCAACAGAGATCAACACCATGGGTCTATTTCTCACCTGGACAGGGCAATCTCTGCCTTCTGCTTGGCGATGTCTGCAGCCTTCTCAGCCGCTTCCACAGCCCGCTCCACCTTTTCCCTGATCTTACTGGCTCTCAGAGGAATCAGGTTCTTCCGCTTCCCACTGACCAGCGCGTTCTGCTTGTACTTCCCTTCCTCTTTGGTGCCGTCGGGGAACGTTGTACAGCCATAACCGTGGCGCTTGTTGGCCACCCACTCCCCCTCGTAGCGTAGACCGTCAGAGCGCCGGCTCACGCCCCAACCCGCCCGCTGGTCGCTGCGCCACTCGCCGGCGTAGGCCTCGGTGACTGTGGCATCCACAGGAGCACCCTGCTCGCCATCCTGGCTAGCGTTGGAGTGTATGTCGGAGGCGGCAGAGGAGACGGTGCTCATACCGGCCTCACTGCAGAACGAGCTCTGTTTACTCAGCTGGCTGGCCAGGGAACTCTTGGACTCGGAGCGACGCAGCTTCAGACCACTCAGGATCGACTGACGGAAACGGCCTGGGATATGAGACGACAACGTTATTTATCCTACAATACGATATGATACAACTTTACAGAAATGGACAACTGACATACAAACACAAGCATGACATAATAACACATGCAATGGGAAATCCAGTCCATATCAAAGTCCAAGGCCAATAGACTAGAAAAGCAGGGCTAATGGATATTTAAGTGTTAGCCCATAGAGCCCGACCAGCTGCCCACAAACAGCACATCAGAAGTGTCACCTTTCCTCTTCCCCCGACGGTCAGCCTCGCTGGGTGCAGTTAGAGCGAAGCCCCCCCTCCCCACAGGACTCCCGACCAGCCCGCCCCCCACCACCCCGTCGGCAGGCGAGACGGCGGTCCCGGTGCCGTCCTCCAGCAGGGTGGGGGGCCCGTGGCTGTGCTCGGAGCGGAGGGAGTTTATGGACGTTCGGAGCGGGTAGAGGATGACGGCCGCCATGCCGTATGGCACGCTCTGCCGGACCCCATAGCCGTGCCGCATCCCCCCCAGCCACTGGCCCTGGAACGTACCTATAGGAAGGAGTCACAGGTCAAGGGTCAAATTATAGGGCGATCTGAGGGCATGCATTGCACCACAAAACCAATTAGGTCACCCCCCAGAAATGTGCATGGATGGAAAGAGGCATAACATAAGGCTTATTATGAGACATTATGAAAGGCTCTTAGTGCTTATAACAAGTTATAAAGCATTATACCTACATGCTTTGTGACATTGTATAATCATTGGGAGAAAATTCTCACTTTGGGTAGCAGGAAGTGACTAACTGATATCACACACATGGTTTGTTAATTCCGTTTTAATCAACTAGGGCCTAAAAGAGAGAGACATTATCTTACATCAACATTCGAGCTCTGCTACCTGGCTTACCTGGTGAAAGGGGTCTAATAGGACTGTATGATGGGATGACTGGTCTGAAACAACTATCTATACATGAAAGCAATATGGGGACTTTATAGGAGTAAGGGACCGACACATCATGCCATGACAACAGTTTAACCCTTGTGTGGTGTTCGGGTCTCTGGGACCCGTTTTCAATGTTTACTCAAATAAAAATGATACAATTAATTATTTTGTTCAACCTGAGACTCATTGACCTTGGCTAATTTTCATTGAACGCACACTGTGAACCCCCTACACATTTATATTACATATGAGGTGTTAGGTCAGCTGGACCGCAGGGTAATAAAAGTGTGGGAAAGTGTGTGTGTAGGTGAAAACAAGTAAAAATGAAACAAAAAGGTTTGCTGAGTGCCTTCACTCTGTCTTCCTCCTCCCTGGGCCTGCTGTTTACACACAGCACCAAGAACCTGTCTGTCTCCTTGCCTGTCTGCCTGTCTCCTGCTTGTCTCACACTCTTTACCCTTTGTAGTGTGTGAAACTACACAATGTCTTGCGGGAACCTGCACAATGTTATTACAGTATATTATTTCGATACATTATTTTGATACATTGTTAAAAATTCAGTATGTTCCCACACTCTACCCCAGCCAGGTGCAAATTGGGGGAGGGACACAACAAATAAATAGCTTTGCATGTGTGACTCCTTACCACAATCAATCAGGAGGGCCTTAGAATTTTTTTTTTTACAGAGCGAGAAGCTAGCGTGGAAGGAACGGAAGATGAAGAAATTTCAGAATATAAGGATCATGTCTCTGTCAATTCGGAGTCTGACTGTGAGTTGGAAGAAGAGGATGAGATTGACCCTCAGCCAGCCCCAGGACCAGCCCGTTAGCAACCAGCTCATCAGCAGCCTACAGGAGGAGAAATATGGATGTCTAAAAAGGGTGAATTGGTGTTCTTGCCCAAGGAACGAGCCGCCCCGCATGACTGCTAATGGAATAAGGAGGCAACCAGGGCCGACGCGGATGGTGGGTACTCATTTCATACAAGTAGTGTAGGACATAAAGTCTTCTTTGAACTGTTCATCCCAGACACCATCCAGAAAATCATTCTGGACTGCACTAATTTGGAGGGAAGGTATGTTTTTGGAGAGAGATGGAAGGAGTTGGACCAAACTCATTTACATGCATACTTTGGGGTTCTTATCCTTGTTGGTGTTTTCAGATCCAATGGGGAATCCACAGAATCCATGTGGGATGGAGAAATTGGCAGATAACTTTTCCGTGCAATAATTTCTATGGAAAACCACATTATTTCCAGGATTATCCAGACAAGTGAATGGACAGGCTTCCCCTGTTTTACAACCCTGGGCCCAACGTTACTGTTGATGAGCAGCTTATGCCATTTAGGGGCCGCTGCCCTTCAGGCAGTACATACCGTCTAAACCCACAAAATCTGGAATCAAGATCTGGGCTGCCTGTGATGCTGCTTCATCATATGCGTGGAACTTGCAAGTGTATACGGGGAAGCTAGATGGCGGAGCCCCTGAGAAGAACCAAGGGATGAGTGTTGTCCTGGACGAGACACAGGGACTCCGTGTCCACAACATCAGGATGCAATAACTTTTTTATTTTGCACAAGCTGGGAGAGGAGCTCCTCAAGAGGAAGCTGACGATAGTAGGAACATTACGAAAAAACAAGCAAATGCTCCCACCTCAGCTGTTGAATACACAGAACAGGCCTATCAATTCCTCTAAGTTTGTATTCATGGCCGACACGTCCCTAGTGTCCAACTTGCCAAAGAAAGAATGTGGTACTCATGAGTACTCTGCATAGGGATGGGAGAATCTGTGGCCAGGAATATCAAAAACCAGAAATCATAATGGATTACAATGCCACAAAGGAGGGGTGGACAATTTAGACAAGCTGGTGATTGGCTACAGCTGCAAAAGAAGAACCCTACGCTGGCCACTTGGGATACTCTTCAACATTTTTGGACATCTCGGCGTACAACGAGTTTGTCATCTGGCAGGCGTTGAACCCAGATTGGAACAGGGGGAAGCTCCAGAGGAGATGACTATTTCTCAAAGAGCTGGGCAAAGCATTGGAAAGACCTCAAATTCAGAGGAGGTGTCACATCCCAAGGACCCCAGCTTCTGCAGTCATCGTGACGAGGATTAAGGAGGAGGATGCTGGTGACCCATCCTCCCGACCTACAGAACCAACAACTCCAATACCGGAAGTAAGTGTGAGTGATGATGTTGCATGTGTGTGTGTCTGACTCTCCTACCTTGGCCTGCTGTAACTATATATGTGAGTGAGTGAGTGAGTGAGTGAGTGAGTGAGTGAGTGAGTGAGTGAGATGTTAGTAAAATCCCTGAACTAGGAGTTTTCATCATTCTAGATTACAGCCACAAGCAACAAGAAGAAGCGCTGTGATGTGTGTGGACCCAAGAAGGACAGGAAGACACAGTTTCATGCATCAAGTGCAATACATTGTCACACGCTGATCTGTTTCACCTCTCCTTGTGATTGTCTCCACCCCCTCCAGGTGTCGCTTATTATCCCTGGTGTATTTATCCCTGTGTTTCCTGTCTCTCTGTGACAGTGTATTTATCCCTGTGTTTCCTGTCTCTCTGTGACAGTGTATTTATCCCTGTGTTTCCTGTCTCTCTGTGACAGTGTATTTCTCCCTGTGTTTCCTGTCTCTCTGGGACAGTGTATTTATCCCTGTGTTTCCTGTCTCTCTGGGACAGTGTATTTATCCCTGTGTTTCCTGTCTCTCTGTGACAGTGTATTTATCCCTGTGTTTCCTGTCTCTCTGTGACAGTGTATTTCTCCCTGTGTTTCCGGTCTCTCTGGGACAGTGTATTTATCCCTGTGTTTCCTGTCTCTCTGTGACAGTGTATTTCTCCCTGTGTTTCCTGTCTCTCTGTGTATTTATCCCTGTGTTTCCTGTCTGTCTGAGCCAGTGTATGTATCCCTGTGTTTCCTGTCTCTCTGGGACAGTGTATTTATCCCTGTTTCCTGTCTCTCTGAGCCAGTGTATTTATCCCTGTGTTTCCTGTCTGTCTGAGCCAGTGTATTTATCCCTGTGTTTCCTGTCTCTCTGAGCCAGTGTATTTATCCCAGTGTTTCCTGTCTCTCTGGGACAGTGTATTTATCCCTGTGTTTCCTGTCTCTCTGTGTATTTATCCCTGTGTTTCCTGTCTGTCTGAGCCAGTGTATTTATCCCTGTGTTTCCTGTCTCTCTGAGCCAGTGTATTTTTCCCTGTGTTTCCTGTCTCTCTGGGACAGTGTATTTATCCCTGTGTTTCCTGTCTCTCTGTGTATTTATCCCTGTGTTTCCTGTCTCTCTGGGACAGTGTATTTATCCCTGTGTTTCCTGTCTGTCGGAGCCAGTGTATTTCTCCCTGTGTTTCCTGTCTCTCTGTGACAGTGTATGTATCCCTGTGTTTCCTGTCTCTCTGTGTATTTATCCCTGTGTTTCCTGTCTCTCTGGGACAGTGTATTTATCCCTGTGTTTCCTGTCTCTCTGTGACAGTGTATTTATCCCTGTGTTTCCTGTCTCTCTGTGACAGTGTATTTATCCCTGTGTTTCCTGTCTGTCTGAGCCAGTGTATTTCTCCCTGTGTTTCCTGTCTCTCTGGGCCAGTGTATTTATCCCTGTGTTTCCTGTCTCTCTGTGTATTTCTCCCTGTGTTTCCTGTCTCTCTGGGACAGTGTATTTATCCCTGTGTTTCCTGTCTCTCTGAGCCAGTGTATTTCTCCCTGTGTTTCCTGTCTCTCTGTGACAGTGTATTTATCCCTGTGTTTCCTGTCTCTGTGACAGTGTATTTATCCCTGTGTTTCCTGTCTCTCTGGGACAGTGTATTTATCCCTGTGTTTCCTGTCTCTCTGGGACAGTGTATTTATCCCTGTGTTTCCTGTCTGTCTGAGCCAGTGTATTTATCCCAGTGTTTCCTGTCTCTCTGGGACAGTGTATTTATCCCAGTGTTTCCTGTCTCTCTGGGACAGTGTATTTATCCCTGTGTTTCCTGTCTCTCTGTGTATTTCTCCCTGTGTTTCCTGTCTCTCTGTGACAGTGTATTTATCCCTGTGTTTCCTGTCTCTCTGGGACAGTGTATTTATCCCTGTGTTTCCTGTCTCTCTGGGACAGTGTATTTATCCCTGTGTTTCCTGTCTGTCTGAGCCAGTGTATTTATCCCAGTGTTTCCTGTCTCTCCGGGACAGTGTATTTATCCCAGTGTTTCCTGTCTCTCTGGGACAGTGTATTTATCCCTGTGTTTCCAGTCTCTCTGTGTATTTATCCCTGTGTTTCCTGTCTCTCTGAGCCAGTGTATTTATCCCAGTGTTTCCTGTCTCTCTGGGACAGTGTATTTATCCCTGTGTTTCCTGTCTCTCTGGGACAGTGTATTTATCCCTGTGTTTCCTGTCTCTCTGGGACAGTGTATTTATCCCTGTGTTTCCTGTCTGTCTGAGCCAGTGTATTTATCCCAGTGTTTCCTGTCTCTCCGGGACAGTGTATTTATCCCAGTGTTTCCTGTCTCTCTGGGACAGTGTATTTATCCCTGTGTTTCCTGTCTCTCTGTGTATTTATCCCTGTGTTTCCTGTCTCTCTGAGCCAGTGTATTTATCCCTGTGTTTCCTGTCTCTCTGTGTATTTATCCCTGTGTTTCCTGTCTGTCTGAGCCAGTGTATTTCTGCCTGTGTTTCCTGTCTCTCTGGGCCAGTTCGTCTTGTATGTTTTCCAAGTCAACCAGTTTTTACCCTACTCCTGCTTCTATTCTCTTTTATTAGTCCTCACGTTTTTTTGACCTTTGCCTGTTTTCTGGACTCCGTACCCGCCTGCCTGACCATTCTGCCTGCCCTGACCTCGAGCCTGCCTGCCTGCCACTCTGTCCCTCCTGGACTCTGAACTGGTTTTGACCTTTTGCCTGTCCACGACCATTCTCTTGCCTACCCCTTTAGGATTATTTCATAAATATCAAGACTCAAACCATCTGCCTTCCATGTCTGCATCTGGGTCTCGCTTTGTGCCCTTATATAAATACATTTGCAACACAACTCTGTCTCTCATGTGGTGTGTCGAATGGCCTTAATTTGTGTTCAATGGGGCTCATTTATCATTCCCATAAAATACTGTATGTAAAATTTGTCCTTCCAATGTGTTCAGTTCAAAGCAATAAACATCAATAGTGATGAAAACCTTATTTCATTTTGATTTATTCAAGATAAACATGATTTATTCCACCCATGTCTTGATTATAATTACATTTTATTTAAAAAAAGAATAGCACTTTTATTGATAAGTGTGATCTAGCAGAGGTAAATGGCAAATATTAACCATGTATGCTGTCTATATTAACCATGTATGCTGTCTATATTAACCATGTATGCTGTCTATATTAACCATGTATGCTGTCTATATTAACCATGTATGCTGTCTATATTAACCATGTATGCTGTCTATATTAACCATGTATGCTGTCTATATTGCTTGTAATTGATACAAGTCAACATCTAAGTATTTAGTATTAAGTATGTTTACTTAAATTGTTATGGCTGTATTGTTTTAAAACCCCAATAATGTTGTGGGTCCATCAGACCCGAGAACATCGGGTGAATAACAAAAACATGAACACCACACAGGGGTTAAATATCATGGACCGAACATCATGTCATGACAACAGTGTAAATATCACGGACCGCACATCATGCCATGACAACAGTGTAAATATCACGGACCGCACATCATGTCATGACAACAGTGTAAATATCATGGACCGCACATCATGTCATGACAACAGTGTAAATATCACGGACCGCACATCATGCCATGACAACAGTGTAAATATCACGGACCGCACATCATGTCATGACAACAGTGTAAATATCACGGACCGCACATCATGTCATGACAACAGTGTAAATATCACGGACCGCACTTCATGTCATGACAACAGTGTAAATATCACGGACCGCACATCATGTCATGACAACAGTGTAAATATCACGGACCGCACATCATGTCAAGACAACAGTGTAAATATCACGGACCGCACATCATGTCATGACAACAGTGTAAATATCACGGACCGCACTTCATGTCATGACAACAGTGTAAATATCATGGACCGCACATCATGTCATGACAACAATGTAAATATCACGGACCGCACATCATGTCATGACAACAGTGTAAATATCACGGACCGCACATCATGCCATGACAACAGTGTAAATATCACGGACCGCACATCATGTCATGACAACAGTGTAAATATCACGGACCGCACATCATGCCATGACAACAGTGTAAATATCACGGACCGCACATCATGTCATGACAACAGTGTAAATATCACGGACCGCACATCATGTCATGACAACAGTGTAAATATCACGGACCGCACATCATGTCATGACAACAGTGTAAATATCATGGACCGCACATCATGTCATGACAACAGTGTAAATATCACGGACCGCACATCATGTCATGACAACAGTGTAAATATCACGGACCGCACATCATGTCATGACAACAGTGTAAATATCACGGACCGCACATCATGTCATGACAACAGTGTAAATATCACGGACCGCACATCATGCCATGACAACAGTGTAAATATCACAGACCGCACATCATGTCATGACAACAGTGTAAATATCACAGACCGCACATCATGTCATGACAACAGTGTAAATATCACAGACTGCACATCATGTCATGACAACAGTGTAAATATCACGGACCGCACAAAACTGATCATCAAATAATGATCAGTTTTGTCGTATGTTGTTTTTATACAATAGATTGTTTAAAGAGTGTTTTCATCTCATTTCAGTAGTGAGGCTTTTAACACGAACATATACACGTTTTAGTGGCCGGTATATGACTAATAAACGGTATCCCCCCCCCCATTTCAATCGTCTAAAAACAGAGGAATGACATGTCATGAAACTTCGCTGTGGTGTGTCTGTCAAAGTGTAAGAGATCGGGACCTGTCCATGGTGCTGAAATGTAGATCGCAACAGACAAATCTATGCTGCGCCGACCCCATGTAAATACCGATTCATGGGATGTGGAAAATGTGTCAACTCGTGCGTGCTATATTAATCTGTCTGCGGTCTCCCAGGTGAGAGACCGAAGAGAGAGAGGTGCTCTCTCGTGACGCAGTCTTTATTTGTATTTATTTTTATCTCGTTCTGGAGTGTTATTACGCTACTTCATAAACCAAATAACACCAAGGTTACCTCCTGGTATGTAAACCATTGCGGTATATTGACAGTAGACTATAGGCTACGCTGGTAAACAACCTCTAGCTACACCAATGCAGCAGCGACGGATCTTGTTTCCATGGTCCCCTCTGCATCACTTATTGACCTCTCTCTCTCTCTCTCTCTCTCTCTCTCTCTCTCTCTCTCTCTACCTTTCCCTTTTTCTCTCTACATTTTAAGTAGCCTAATCAAATTAATACATTTTAAAAGTTAAGTTAAGTGACCAATATTAAGACAATATTGAAGCGTTTGAGGTCAAGGAATAGCTACTCTGATTGTTAAGGAGGCAGAACGATAACTGGGCTTGCTGGGAGCATAAGACTGTGTGGCTACACAATATAGGACGACTTGGGAGAATGATGCCGGGCAACAGACAGCACATCAGTATCAGCAGTAAAAATACAGCCAGACTTTCCTGTACTGTGCCTTATCTAGATCAAGAGTAGACCCACAATTCATCCAGATGGAATGAAACATTTAAATAACAGGGCTTTTCAGCCGTTATTCAATGACATTTTCACTTCAGTTTACAGTATTTCACTCACTTGAAAACAATAATGTAGTATTCATTTTAATGTGTTGTTGTAGGCTAGTCTAGGGAGGATTATTGTATTGTTATAGACTGGTCTAGGGAGGATTATTGTGTTGTAGACTAGTCTAGGGAGGATCATTGTGTTGTTGTAGGCTAGTCTAGGGAGGATTATTGTGGTGTTGTAGACTAGTCTAAGGAGGATTATTGTATTGTAGGCTAGTCTAGGGAGGATTATTGTGTTGTAGGCTAGTTTAGGGAGGATTATTGTATTGTGTTGCTGTAGGCTAGTCTAGGGAGGATTATTGTATTGTAGGCTAGTCTAGGGAGGATCATTGTGTTGTAGACTAGTCTAGGGAGGATCATTGTGGTGTTGTAGGCTAGTCTAGGGAGGTTTATTGTGGTGTTGTAGACTAGTCTAGGGAGGATTATTGTGTTGTAGGCTAGTCTAGGGAGGATCATTGTATTGTAGACCAGTCTAGGGAGGATCATTGTATTGTAGACTAGTCTAGGGAGGATCATTGTGGTGTTGTAGGCTAGTCTAGGGAGGATTATTGTATTGTAGACTAGTCTAGAGAGGATTATTGGGTTGTAGACTAGTCTAGGGAGGATCATTGTATTGTAGACTAGTCTAGAGAGGATTATTGGGTTGTAGACTAGTCTAGGGAGGATCATTGTATTGTAGACCAGTCTAGGGAGGATCATTGTATTGTAGACTAGTCTAGGGAGGATCATTGTGTTGTAGGCTAGTCTAGGGAGGATCATTGTATTGTATTGTTGTAGGCTAGTCTAGGGAGGATCATTGTATTGTAGACTAGTCTAGGGAGGATCATTGTGTTGTAGGCTAGTCTAGGGAGGATCATTGTGTTGTAGGCTAGTCTAGGGAGGATCATTGTATTGTAGACTAGTCTAGAGAGGATTATTGGGTTGTAGACTAGTCTAGGGAAGATCATTGTATTGTAGACCAGTCTAGGGAGGATCATTGTATTGTAGACTAGTCTAGGGAGGATCATTGTGTTGTAGGCTAGTCTAGGGAGGATCATTGTGTTGTAGGCTAGTCTAGGGAGGATTGTTGTGTTGTAGGCTAGTCTAGGGAGGATCATTGTATTGTGGTGTTGTAGGCGAGTCTAGGGAGGATTATTGTATTGTAGGCTAGTCCAGGGAGGATTATTGTATTGTAGGCTAGTCTAGGGAGGATTATTGTATTGTGTTGTTGTAGGCTAGTCTAGGGAGGATTATTGTATTGTAGGCTAGTCTAGGGAGGATTATTGTATTGTGTTGTTGTAGGCTAGTCTAGGGAGGATTATTGTATTGTAGGCTAGTCTAGGGAGGATCATTGTGTTGTAGACTAGTCTAGGGAGGATCATTGTGGTGTTGTAGGCTAGTCTAGGGAGGTTTATTGTGGTGTTGTAGACTAGTCTAGGGAGGTTTATTGTGGTGTTGTAGACTAGTCTAGGGAGGATTATTGTGTTGTAGGCTAGTTTAGGGAGGATTATTGTGTTGTAGGCTAGTCTAGGGAGGATCATTGTATTGTAGACCAGTCTAGGAAGGATCATTGTATTGTAGACTAGTCTAGGGAGGATCATTGTATTGTAGACTAGTCTAGGGAGGATCATTGTGTTGTAGGCTAGTCTAGGGAGGATCATTGTGTTGTAGGCTAGTCTAGGGAGGATCATTGTATTGTAGACTAGTCTAGGGAGGATCATTGTATTGTAGAGTAGTCTAGGGAGGATCATTGTGTTGTAGGCTAGTCTAGGGAGGATCATTGTGTTGTTGTAGGCTAGTCTAGGGAGGATCATTGTATTGTAGACCAGTCTAGGGAGGATGAGTGTGTTGTTGTAGGCTAGTCTATGGAGGATTGTTGTGTTGTAGGCTAGTCTAGGGAGGACCATTGTATTGTGGTGTTGTAGGCGAGTCTAGGGAGGATTATTGTATTGTAGGCTAGTCTAGGGAGGATTATTGTATTGTAGGCTAGTCTAGGGAGGATTATTGTGTTGTTGTAGGCTAGTCTAGGGAGGATTATTGTATTGTAGGCTAGTCTAGGGAGGATTATTGTATTGTAGGCTAGTCTAGGGAGGATCATTGTATTGTTATATACTGGTCTAGGGAGGATCATTGTGTTGTAGGCTAGTCTAGGGAGGATCATTGTGTTGTTATAGACTAGTCTAGGGAGGATCATTGTGTTGTTGTAGACTAGTCTAGGGAGGTTCATTGTGTTGTTGTAGACTAGTCTAGGGAGGATCATTGTGTTGTTGTAGACTAGTCTAGGGAGGATCATTGTATTGTGGTGTTGTAGGCTAGTCTAGGGAGGATCATTGTATTGTAGACTAGTCTAGGGAGGATCATTGTGTTGTTGTAGACTAGTCTAGGGAGGATCATTGTGTTGTTGTAGGCTAGTCTAGGGAGGATAAGTGTGTTGTTGTAGGCTAGTCTAGGGAGGATTGTTGTGTTGTAGGCTAGTCTAGGGATGATCATTGTGTTGTTGTAGGCTAGTCTAGGGAAGATCATTGTATTGTGGGGTTGTAGGCTAGTCTAGGGAGGATCATTGTGTTGTTGTAGCCTAGTCTAGGGAGGATCATTGTGTTGTAGGCTAGTCTAGGGAGGATCATTGTGTTGTTGTAGACTAGTCTAGGGAGGATCATTGTGTTGTAGGCTAGTCTAGGGAGGATTATTGTGTTGTAGGCTAGTCTAGGGAGGATCATTGTATTGTAGACTAGTCTAGGGAGGATCATTGTGTTGTAGGCTAGTCTAGGGAGGATTATTGTATTGTAGACTAGTCCAGGGAGGATCATTGTGTTGTAGACTAGTCTAGGGAGGATCATTGTATTGTTGTAGGCTAGTCTAGGGAGGATCATTGTATTGTGGGGTTGTAGGCTAGTCTAGGGAGGATCATTGTGTTGTTGTAGTCTAGTCTAGGGAGGATCATTGTGTTGTAGGCTAGTCTAGGGAGGATCATTGTGTTGTTGTAGGCTAGTCTAGGGAGTATCATTGTGTTGTAGGCTAGTCTAGGGAGGATCATTGTGTTGTTGTAGGCTAGTCTATGGAGGATTATTGTGTTGTTGTAGACTAGTCTAGGGAGGATCATTGTGTTGTAGGCTAGTCTAGGGAGGATTATTGTGTTGTAGGCTAGTCTAGGGAGGATCATTGTATTGTAGACTAGTCTAGGGAGGATCATTGTGTTGTAGGCTAGTCTAGGGAGGATTATTGTATTGTAGACTAGTCTAGGGAGGATCATTGTGTTGTAGACTAGTCTAGGGAGTATCATTGTATTGTTGTAGGCTAGTCTAGGGAGGATTATTGTGTTGTAGGCTAATCTAGGGAGGATCATTGTGTTGTAGACTAGTCTAGGGAGTATCATTGTATTGTTGTAGGCTAGTCTAGGGAGGATTATTGTGTTGTAGGCTAGTCTAGGGAGGATCATTGTGTTGTTGTAGGCTAGTCTATGGAGGATTATTGTGTTGTAGGCTAGTCTAGGGAGGATTATTGTGTTGTTGTAGACTAGTCTAGGGAGGATTATTGTATTGTTGTAGGCTAGTCTAGGGAGGATTATTGTGTTGTTGTAGACTAGTCTAGGGAGGATTATTGTATTGTTGTAGGCTAGTCTAGGGAGGATTATTATAATTTTTTTGAAAAGAGAGGCGAGCCAGCGAAGAGAAAAAAATAATTATCAAAAATCTAATGAAAGTTGTACCCCTTGTAATAATACTAAACCCCTTCTGTACAACAGCTAGCGACCTCACCAAGATATTTTAGCCTTTTGGTATTCCCACTTCTGACACCAACGTACTGAACGACAGGACAAGGAAGTGAAACCGGGTCATTGGCGTGAAAGGAAAACCCCCCTAATGCATCGTGCCAATAGGGTTAACCCACTTGGTAGGAATTGTGTCACGGCTCATATAGCGATGATTGTGACAGTGTAATGGGTTTGGAATGACAGCCATAGAGACCAGGGTTTAGAATGACAGCCACAGGGACCAGGGTTTAGAATGACAGCCATAGAGACCAGGGCTTAGAATGTCAGCCACAGGGACCAGGGTTTAGAATAACAGCCATAGAGACCAGGGCTTAGAATGACAGCCATAGAGACCAGGGTTTAGAATGACAGCCATAGAGACCATGGTTTAGAATGACAGCCATAGAGACCAGGGTTTAGAATGACAGCCACAGGGACCAGGGTTTAGAATGACAGCCACAGGGACCAGGGTTTAGAATGACAGCCATAGAGACCAGGGTTTAGAATGACAGCCATAGAGACCATGGTTTAGAATGACAGCCATAGAGACCAGGGTTTAGAATGACAGCCACAGGGACCAGGGTTTAGAATGACAGCCACAGGGACCAGGGTTTAGAATGACAGCCATAGAGACCAGGGTTTAGAATGACAGCCATAGAGACCATGGTTTAGAATGACAGCCACAGGGACCAGGGTTTAGAATGACAGCCACAGGGACCAGGGTTTAGAATGACACCATAGAGACCAGGGTTTGGAATGACAGCCACAGGGACCAGGGTTTAGAATGGCAGCCAGAGAGACCAGGGTTTAGAATGACAGCCACAGGGACCAGGGTTTAGAATGACAGCCACAGGGACCAGGGTTTAGAATGACAGCCACAGGGACCAGGGTTTAGAATGACAGCCACAGGGACCAGGACTTGGAATGACAGCCACAGGGACCAGGGTTTAGAATGACAGCCACAGGGACCAGGGTTTAGAATGACAGCCACAGGGACCAGGGGTTAGAATGACAGCCACAGGGACCAGGGTTTAGAATGACAGCCACAGGGACCAGGGTTTAGAATGACAGCCACAGGGACCAGGGTTTAGAATGACAGCCACAGGCACCAGGGTTTAGAATGACAGCCACAGGGACCAGGGTTTAGAATGACAGCCACAGGGACCAAGGTTTAGAATGACAGCCACAGGGACCAGGGTTTAGAATGACAGCCACAGGGACCAGGGTTTAGAATGACAGCCACAGGGACCAGGGTTTAGAATGACAGCCACAGGGACCAGGTTTTAGAATGACAGCCACAGGGACCAGGGTTTAGAATGACAGCCACAGGGACCAGGGTTTAGAATGACAGCCACAGGGACCAGGGTTTAGAATGACAGCCACAGGGACCAGGGTTTAGAATGACAGCCACAGGAACCAGGGTTTGGAATGACAGCCACAGGGACCAGGGATTGAGCCTCAGTCAGGGTAACCCTCCTAATCCACTATATTGGTGTCAGGTGTTGGAGTATCAGTCAGGGTCACCCTCCTAATCCACTATATTGGTGTCAGGTGTTGGAGTCTCAGTCAGGGTAACCCTCCTAATCCACTATATTACCGTCAGGTGTTGGAGTCTCAGTCAGGGTAACCCTCCTAATCCACTATATTGGTGTCAGGTGTTGGAGTATCAGTCAGGGTAACTCTCCTAATCCACTATATTGGTGTCAGGTGTTGGAGTATCAGTCAGGGTCACCCTCCTAATCCACTATATTGGTGTCAGGTGTTGGAGTATCAGTCAGGGTAACTCTCCTAATCCACTATATTACTGTTAGGTGTTGGAGTATCAGTCAGGGTAACCCTCCTAATCCACTATATTACTGTCAGGTGTTGGAGTATCAGTCAGGGTAATGAATTTTGCAGCGACACAATTCGAAAGGAAGGTTACAGCTAAATTGATTCCTTTACCTCTTTGCGATTTTATTTTTTATTTTAAATATTTTTTATTTCACCTTTATTTAACCAGGTAGGCAAGTTGAGAACAAGTTCTCATTTACAATTGCGACCTGGCCAAGATAAAGCAAAGCAGTTTGACACATACAACAACACAGAGTTACACATGGAGTAAAACAAACATACTGTCAATAATACAGTAGAAAAATAAGTCTATATACAATGTGAGCAAATGAGGTGAGATAAGGGAGGTAAAGGCAAAAAAAGGCCATGGTGGCGAAGTACATACAATATAGCAAGTAAAACACTGGAATGGTAGATTTGCAGTGGAAGAAAGTGCAAAGTAGAAATATAAATAATGGGGTGCAAAGGAGCAAAATAAATAAATAAATACAGTAGGGGAAGAGGTAGTTGTTTGGGCTAAATTATAGATGGGCTATGTACAGGTGCAGTAATCTGTGAGCTGCTCTGACAGCTGGTGCTTAAAACCTCTTACATCTACACGTTCCGCTAGCGGAACGTCTGCTCCAATATCCAATGATGGGCGGGGCGCGAAATTCAAACTCCTCTAAATCCGAAAACTTACACTTTTCAAACATATGACTATGTTACAGCTATTTAAAGACAAGACTCTCCTTTATCTAACCAAACTGTCCGATTTCAAAAAGGCTTTACAGCGAAAGCAAAACATTAGATTATGTCAGCAGAGTACCCAGCCAGGAATAATCACACAGCCATTTTTCAAGCTAGCATATCATGTCACATAAACCCAAACCATATCTAAATGCAGCACTAACCTTTGATGATCTTCATCAGATGACACACCTAGGACATTGTGTTATACAATACATGCATGTCTGTTCAATCAAGTTCATATTTATATCAAAAACCAGCTTTTTACATTAGCATGTGACGTTCAGAACTAGCATTCCCACCGAACACTTCCGGTGATTTTACTAAATTACTCACGATAAACGTTCACAAAAAGCATAACAATTATTTTAAGAATTATAGATACAGAACTCCTCTATGCACTCGATATGTCCGATTTTAAAATAGCTTTTCGGATGAAGCACATTTTGCAATAATGTAAGTACATAGCCCGGCGTTACAGGGCTAGCTATTTAGACACCCACCCAGTGTAGCCTTCACCAAAATCACATTTCCTATAAGAAAAATGTTCTTACCTTGCTTGTTCTTCATCAGAATACACTGCCAGGACTTCTACTTCAATAACAAATGTAGGTTTGGTCCCAAATAATCCATCGTTATATCCAAACAGCGACGTTTTGTTCGTGCGTTCTAGACACTATCCCAACGCTAAATCTCGGCCACGAGCATGACGCAAAATATGACAAAAAATTTCGAAATATTCCATTACCGTACTTCGAAGCATGTCAACCGCTGTTTAAAACCAATATTTATGCAATTTATCTCGTAGAGAAGCGATAATATTCCGACCGGGAATCTGCCTGTCTGTAAACTGAGGAAAAAAACCGAAAGCCGGGGGCGGGGCGTGTCACGCGCCTAAGGCTTAGTCCATTGACTGACCACTCAGCATTTGCTCTCGTGTGCTTCAGCCAGGGCTTTGAATGACATCATTCCTGTTTTTCCCGGGCTGTGAGACTCCATTGTTGACGTGAGAAGTGTCACGTAAGAGCAGAGATCCTTTGTAAACGACAGAGATAATAAAGAAGGGCAAGAAATGTTCAGACAGGGTACTTCCTGAACAGAAGCATCTCAGGTTTTTGCCTGCCATAGGAGTTCTGTTATACTCACAGACACCATTCAAACAGTTTCAGAAACTTTGGAGTGTTTTCTCTCCAAAGCTAATAATTATATGCATATTCCAGTTTCTGGGCAGGACTAATAATCAGATTAAATCGGGTACGTTTTTTATCCAGCCGTGAAATTACTGCCCCCTAGATGTAACAGGTTAAAGCTAGTGAGGGAGATAAGTGTTTCCAGTTTCAGAGATTTTTGTAGTTCGTTCCAGTCATTGGCAGCAGAGAACTGGAAGGAGAGACAGCCGAAGGAGGAATTGGCTTTGGGGGTAACCAGTGAGATATACCTGCTGGAGCGCATGCTACAGGTGGGTGCTGCTATGGTTACCAGCGAGCTGAGATAAGGGGGGACTTTACCTAGCAGGGTCTTGTAGATGACCTGGAGTCAGTGGGTTGGCGACGAGTATGAAGCGAGGGCCAGCCAACGAGAGTGTACAGGTTGCAGTGGTGGGTAGTATATGGGGCTTTGGTGACAAAACGGATGGCACTGTGATAGACTACATCCAGTTTGCTGAGTAGAGTGTTGGAGGCTATTTTGTAAATGACATCGCCGAAGTCGAGGATCGGTAGGATGGTCAGTTTTACAAGGGTATGTTTGGCAGCATGAATGAAGGATGCTTTGTTGCGAAATAGGAAGCCAATTCTATATTTAACTTTGGATTGGAGATGTATGATGTGAGTCTGGAAGGAGAGTTTACAGTCTAACCAGACACCTAGGTATTTGTAGTTGTCCACATATTCTAAGTCAGAACCGTCCAGAGAAGTGATGCTGGACGGGCGGGCAGGTGCAGGCAGCGATCGGTTGAAGAGCATGCATTTAGTTTTACTTGTATTTAAGAGCAGTTGGAGTCCACGGAAGGAGAGTTGTATGGCATTGAAGCTCGTCTGGAGGGTTGTTAACACAGTGTCCAAAGAAGGGCCAGAAGTATACAGAATGGTGTCGTCTGCGTAGAGGTGGATCAGAGACTCACCAGCAGCAAGAGCGACATCATTGATGTATACAGAGAAAAGAGTTGGCCCAAGAATTGAACCCTGTGGCACACCCATAGAGACTGCCAGAGGTCCGGACAACAGGCCCTCCGATTTGACACACTGAACTCTATCAGAGAAGTAGTTGGTGAACCAGGCGAGGCAGTCATTTGAGAAACCAAGACTATTTGAGTCTGCCGATGAGGATGTGGTGATTGACAGAGTTGAAAGCCTTTCACAAATTATTATTTTGATTCCCATGATTCGATTCACCTTGATTTAACCCAAAACCACAACTACTACAATGGCGAAGCACATTCATTCATTTAGTCCAAAAATTATTATTTAAAAACAATGGATTCAGATTAATTAAATTATTCACTATTTACTATTTTGATAAGGGAATCCGCTGCCCATCAGTTATTCCTCTACGGGCTTGTGGATTTATGTACAAAATTGGTGCAGATTTGAATGATTTTACGTGTGGTATGATTGCTAGTTAGCATATTGCAGATCTGGACAAAAGATCCACCTACCACTATTGTCACTATGTATAGAGGGCAGGATAGAGTTGACTGTATACTAAGCGTGCAGAAAAGCGTAGAGCATAAGGGAAATATCAAAACACCTTGATAGGGGAGGAGCCTGCAGGCAGATGAGGAAATGTAGCTATATTGAAGAAATGATGTAGTTAAACCTGCAAAATGGGGAATGTAAACCAGGGAAAAATTCACTACCCTCCCCTGTGCCTAATAATAAAAATAAATAAACATCCCCCATCCCTCCCCAAAGCAAAAGAAAAAGTTTGATAAACCTCCCCTAATTTGGACCGGCCCACCTCAGTCAATTTCAAACTGTCCCTTTGCGCCCAAGTCAGAAAACCCCAGTGACAATGCCAAAGCACCAATCAGGGCGCAGAAAACAGATAGTCTCCAGTGACACGCTGACCTGCTGTCTCGGTGTTACCATGGCGATTTACAGTACAGAGGCGTCTGTGGTATAACGCAGAGAGAGAGAGGGATGGGGAGAGAGAGAGAATGGATGTGTATATAGTAGGGAAGAATAGAGGAGGGGGAATTGAGGAGAGGGGAATAGAGGAGGGGAAATAGAGGAGAGGGGAATAAAGGAGGGGGATAGAGGAGGGGGAATAGAGGAGAGGGGGATAGAGGAGGGGATAGAGGAGGGGGAACAGAGGAGGAATAGAGGAGGGGGAATAGAGGAGGGGGGAATAGAGGAGGGGGAATAGAGGAGGGGGGAATAGAGGAGGATGAATAGAGGAGGATGAATAGAGGAGGGGGAATAGAGGAGGGGGAATAGAGGAGGAGGAATGGAGGAGGCATAGAGGAGGAGGAAAAGAGGAGGAGGCATAGAGGAGGGGGAATAGAGGAGGAGGAATAGAGGAGGGAGGAATAGAGGAGGGAGGAATAGAGGGTTGGGGAATAGAGATGGATGCTGAGAGGATATAAAGATTCAACAGGCTTCAAATAAGATGGAGGAGGAAGGAATAGAGGAGGGTGGAATAGAGGAGAGGGAATAGAGGAGGAGGAATAGAGGAGGATGAATAGAGGAGGGGGAATATAGGAGGGAGGAATAGAGGAGGGGGAATAGAGGAGGGGGAATAGAGGAGGAGGAATGGAGGAGGCATAGAGGAGGAGGAAAAGAGGAAGAGGCATAGAGGAGGGGGAATAGAGGAGGAGGCATAGAGGATGGGGAATAGAGGAGGGGGAATAGAGGAGGAGGAATAGAGTAGGGGGAATAGAGGAGGGTGAAATAGAGGAGGGGGAATAGAGGAGGGAGGAATAGGGGAGGGAGGAATAGAGGAGGGGAAACAGAGGAGGGGGAATAGAGTAGGAGGAATAGAGGAGGAGGAATAGAGGAGGGAGGAATAGAGGAGGGGGAATAGAGGAGGAGGAATAGAGGAGGGGGAATAGAGGAGGAGGAACAGAGGAAGGGGAATAGAGGAGGAGGAATAGAGGAGGGGGAATAGAGGAGGAGGAATAGAGGAGGAGGAATAGAGGAGGGAGGAATAGGGGAGGGAGGAATAGAGGAGGAGGAATAGAGTAGGGGGAATAGAGGAGGGAGGAATAGAGGAGGGGGAATAGAGGAGGAGGAATAGAGTAGGGGGAATAGAGGAGGGAGGAATAAAGGAGGAAGGAATAGAGGAGGGAGGAATAGAGGAGGGGGAATAGAGGAGGAGGAATAGAGGAGGGAGGAATAGAGGAGGAGGAATAGAGGAGGGGAATAGAGGAGGAGGAATAGATGAGGGAGGAATAGAGGAGAGGGAATAGAGGAGGAGGAATAGAGGAGGGAGGAATAGAGGAGGGGGAATAGAGGAGGAGGAATAGAGGAGGAGGAATAGAGGAGGAGGAATAGAGGTTTGGGGAATAGAGATGGATGCTGAGAGGATATAAAGATTCAACAGGCTTCAAATAAGATGGAGGAGGAAGGAATAGAGGAGGGAGGAATAGAGGAGAGGGAATAGAGGAGGAGGAATAGAGGAGGATGAATAGAGGAGGGGGAATATAGGAGGGAGGAATAGAGGAGGGGGAATAGAGGAGGGGGAATAGAGGAGGAGGAATGGAGGAGGCATAGAGGAGGAGGAAAAGAGGAAGAGGCATAGAGGAGGGGGAACAGAGGAGGAGGCATAGAGGATGGGGAATAGAGGAGGGAGGAATAGGGGAGGGAGGAATAGAGGAGGGAGGAATAGAGGAGGAAGGAATAGAGGAGGGGGAATAGAGGAGGGGGAATAGAGGAGGGGGAATAGAGTAGGAGGAATAGAGGAGGAGGAATAGAGGAGGGAGGAATAGGGGAGGGAGGAATAAAGGAGGGGGAACAGAGGAGGGGGAATAGAGGAGGAAGGAATAGAGGAGGAGGAATAGAGGGGGAATAGAGGAGGAGGAATAGAGGAGGAGGCATAGAGGAGGAGGAATGGAGGAATGGAGGAGGAAGGAATAGAGGAGGGAGGAATAGAGGAGGAATAGAGGAGGGAGGAATAGAGGAGGAAGGAATAGAGGAGGAGGAATAGAGGAGGGAGGAATAAAGGAGGAGGAATAGAGGAGGGAGGAATAGAGGAGGAGGAATAGAGGAGGGAGGAATAGAGGAGGGAGGAATAGAGGAGGGGGAATAGAGGAGGAGGAATAGAGGAAGGGTAATAGAGGAGGAGGAATAGAGGAAGGGTAATAGAGGAGGAGGAATAGAGGAGGGGGAATAGAGGAGGAATAGAGGAGGAGGAATAGAGGAGGGAGGAATAGAGGGTTGGGGAATAGAGGTGAATGCTGAGAGGATATAAAGATTCAACAGGCTTCAAATAAGATGGTGGCAGGCAGTCAGATTCTATATACATGTATAAACACTGATGCATTTCAGTTAGCTGACATTACTGGCAGCATCATTGTTTGTCTTTGCGTGGTAACATGTACTATACTGCTAGCCCACATTAAGTGTTCTGCTTTCACACCACTTTATTACCGAACTGGAAATAGCAAAATAGCCTACATACTCTGTCTTTGTAAAGCTTGTACACACACATAGGGCCTAGCCCAGATCCAGACCTGGTCCTGGATGTTCTCTAGGATCTAGTGCCAGTCTGCAGGGGCTCCTCTCTGATTCAGCTAGCCCAGATCCAGACCTGGTCCTGGATGTTCTCTAGGATCTAGTGCCAGTCTGCAGGGGCTCCTCTCTGATTCAGTGTATGTTTCAGGCCTATTACTGCTGACTGGGGAGGTGACCTGTATATTGTTATCAATCCCAGCTGAAATAGGTCTCAGATATGGATAACCGTTTCAGATACAAGGGGAGGCAGGTAGAGATACTGTATGAAAAGAGATGGAGAGAACAGAATGAAATGGGATGAGGGTTGAAAGGATGATGAGAGGTACAGGAGAAGGAGAGGGTAGAGTGACCCTTAAAGTTTTAAAGTGTCTTAAAACCAAAATAGAGTGAATACAAGTGCCCTGCATAGTAAGAGCAACCTCAGCTTGATGGCTTGGTGTGTCCCTTCCTTACCTCCATCGGAGTACGTCTCAGTCCCGTATCCATCCTGCAGGCCGTTGCTCCAGGTCCCTTCGTAACGGGCCCCGCTAACCGTGCTCTCCAGTTGGCCGTAGCGTCCCTTGAAGCCCTGCGTCCACTCCCCCCTGTAGTCCCAGCGGCCCTTACTCTCCACGCCCACACCGTGGCGCTTCCCCTGCGCCCACGTGCCCTGGTAGCTATTCCCGCTGGGCCAGGTGTAGACGCCCAGGACCTCGAAGCCGTGGCTCCAGGCCCCAGCGTACTCCCCCTGACCCTGTGGCCCTGTGCAGACCCCCCGGCCATGGGCCTTGCCCTGCTCCCACCCTCCACAGTACGACCCCCCGTCATCAAAGTCAAACCTGCCTCCAGTGGACATGCATGAAACAGGTTTAGGCAAAATCCTCAGAACGTCAAGAAGAGAGAATCAGGTTTACACAGAAAGATCAGGGCCGGGAGGCGAGGATGGAGGTAGTATCATGGAGGTTTAGATCTCGTAGTATTTCCCTTTACCTTCTTGTTGTTGGGTTTTTTATGATAATGGAATCAAAAACAGGTTCCCCGTCTTGTACAGAGCAGGACTTGGTCCAGAGAGCATCACCTGGGATGGAGAGAGAGGTTTCGTCTGTCTGTCAGTGGAGGTGGCAGGGTCTGGATCTGGGCCTGGCGCGACGTTAAGGATGTTAGATGCTACTGCCGGCCGAGCATTCTGCTTCCCATGGGCATGCAGGCTGTATGCGCTCCTCCTCCTCTCCTCCTCCTCCTCCTCCACCCTCCTCTACACAGCCTCGCCAGCTGGGATGGCACTAACCCACTCACCTCTCCGTTGGCTGGGGCGCTCCAGACAGGCTAGGCCCAGGCTTTTCTAATAGTCCCAGAGGCCCTGACGGCAGCAGCGACACAGCGAGCACAGCCTGATGAGCTCAATCAGACATTACACCACCACCCGTCTAGCTGTGCCGTACTGGCACACAGAAATGGAGAGAGGATAGAGACAGGAGAGGGAGAGAGGATAGAGACAGGAGAGGGAGAGAGGATAGAGACAGGAGAGGGAGAGAGGATAGAGACAGGAGAGGGATCGTACCGCACCAGTACGCCCCAAAAATAAACAGATGGGCTATAGCTATAGAATGGGCTGGAAACATCCGAACACACACATCCATAAACACACACACACACACACACACACACACACACACACTGAACACACACACACCTCAGACGACCTAACTGACTGTGTATTTCCCCTTTGCTCCTCTATTCTTCTGTCTTGTTCTCTCCTTCCTCCTCCTCTCCTCCACACAGTGCTCCTGCTGCGCTGTAGCGATGGAGCTGCAGTCTCTCCTGAACAACATGGGAGGAGGGTTGATGCAACAAAAAAAAAATATATATATATAATGATTGTCTTCCTTTCCGCTTTATCTTCTGTATTTTAGAGCTCAAGCCCCTTATGTCTGGGTCGTTAATATATCCAGTTTCCCACAAGTCATAGGGTGGTGGTCTCTCGGTCTCTTCTCTCTCTCGCTCTAAAATCTGCTCATTACTGAAGGACTGTTCCACCCCATCCAATACCCCTCCCCCACATGCTCCCTCTCTCCCTCCCTCCTCCTGTAGGCTCTTAAAGAGATAGGGATACAGGGACAGGGGAAGAGCAGTATGTGTTCGGTTCCCTACGCTGGCCCTTTGGGGATATATCCTGCTTTCCCTAATCATCTACCTCTCTCTCTCTCTCCTCTCTACCTCTCTCTCAATTCAATTCAATTCAATTCAAGGGGCTTTATTGGCATGGGAAACATATGTTAACATTGCCAAAGCAAGTGAAGTAGATAATATACAAAAGTGAAATAAACAATAAAAATGAACAGTAAACATTACACTCACAAAACTTCCAAAAGAATAAAGACATTACAAATGTCATATTATGTCTATATACAGTGTTGTAACGATGTACAAATGGTTGAAGTACAAAAGGGAAAATAAATAAGCATAAATATGGTTTGTATTTACAATGGTGTTTGTTCTTCACTGTTTGACCTTTTCTCGTGGCAACAGGTCACAAATCTTGCTGCTGTGATGGCACACTGTGGTATTTCACCCAGTAGATATGGGAGTTTATCAAAATTGGATTTGTTTTCAAATTCTTTGTGGATCTGTGTAATCTGAGAGAAATATGTGTCTCTAATATGGTCATACATTTGGCAGGAGGTTAGGAAGTGCAGCTCAGTTTCCACCTCATTTTGTGGGCAGTGTGCACATAGCCTGTCTTCTCTTGAGAGCCAGGTCTGCCTACGGCGGCCTTTCTCAATAGCAAGGCTATGCTCACTGAGTCTGTACATAGTCAAAGCTTTCCTTAAGTTTGGGTCGGTCACAGTGGTCAGGTATTCTGCCACTGTGTACTCTCTGTTTAGGGCCAAATAGCATTCCAGTTTGCTCTGTTTTTTTGTTAATTCTTTCCAATGTGTCAAGTAATTACCTTTTTGTTCTCATGATTTGGTTTGGTCTAATTGTGTTGCTGTCCTGGGGCTTTGTGGGGTCTGTTTGTGTTTGTGAACAGAGCCCGTGGACCAGCGTGCTTAGGGGACTCTTCTCCAGGTTCATCTCTCTGTAGGCGATGGCTTTGTTATGGAAAGTTTGGGAATTGCTTCCTTTTAGGTGGTTGTAGAATTTAACATCTCTTTTCTGGATTTTGATAATTAGCGGGTAACGGCCTAATTCTGTTCTGCATGCATTATTTGGTGTTCTACGTTGTACACAGAGGATATTTTTGCAGAATTCTGCATGTAGTCTCAATTTTGTGTTTGTCTCATTTTGTGAATTCTTGGTTGGTGAGTGGACCCCAGACCTCACAACCATAAAGGGCAATGGGTTCTATAACTGATTCAAGTATTTTTAGCCAGATTCTAATTGGTATGTCGAATTTTATGTTCCTTTTGATGGCATAGAATTCCCTTCTTGCCTTGTCTCTCAGATCGTTCACAGCTTTGTGGAAGTTACCTGTGGCACTGATGTTTAGGCCAAGGTATGTATAGTTTTTTGTGTGCTCTAGGGCAACGGTGTCCAGATGGAATTTGTATTTGTGGTCCTGGCGACTGGACCTTTTTTGGACCACCATTATTTTGGTCTTACTGAGATTTACTGTTAGGGCCCAGGTCTGGCAGAATCTGTGCAGAAGATCTAGGTGCTGCTGTAGGCCCTCCTTGGTTGGTAACAGAAGCACCAGATCATCAGCAAACAGTAGACATTTGACTTCAGATTCCAGTAGGGTGAGGCTGGGGGCTGCAGACTTTTCTAGTGCCCTCGCCAATTTGTTGATATATATATGTTGAAGAGGGTGGGGCTTAAGCTGCATCCCTGTCTCACCCCACGGTCCTGTGGGAACAAATGTGTGTTTTTTGCCTATTTTATCCGCACACTTGTTGTTTGTGTAAATGGATTTTATAATGTCGGATGTTTTCCCCAACACCACTTTCCATCAATTTGTATAGCAGACCCTCATGCCAAATTGAGTCGAAGTCTTTTTGAAATCAACAAAGCATGAGAAGACTTTGCCTTTGTTTTGGTTTGTTTGTTTGTCAATTAGGGTGTGCAGGGTGAATACGTGGTCTGTCGTACGGTAATTTGGTAAAAAGCCAATGTGACATTATGTTGTTTTCACTAAGGAAATGTACGAGTCTGCTGTTAATGATAATGCAGAGGATTTTCCCAAGGTTGCTGTTGACTCAAATCCCACGGTAGTTATTGGGGCCAAATTTGTCTCCACTTTTGTGGATTGGGGTGATCAGTCCTTGGTTCCAAATATTGGGGAAGATGCCAGAGCTAAGGAGGATTATATTGTCCTGCAGTTCATTCAATGTAATTGGAGAATCCAGTGGGTTCCGGTAGTCTTTATTAGTTGATTCTAAGATTTGTATATGATCATGTATATGTTTTTGCTGTTTGTTCTTTGTTATAGAGCCAAAAAGATTGGAGAAGTGGTTTACCCATACATCTCCATTTTGGATAGATAATTCTTCGTGTTGTTGTTTGTTTAGTGTTTTCAAATTTTCCCCAGAAGTGGTTAGAGTCTATGGATTCTTCAATTACATTGAGCTGATTTCTGACATGCTGTTTCTTATTTTTCTGTAGTGTATTTCTGTATTGTTTTAGTGATTCACCACAGTGAAGGTGTAACAGTGTAGGTTCCGTCCCTCTCTTCGCCCCAACCCGGGCTCAAACCAGGGACCCTTGCACGCATCAACAACTGACACCCACCGAAGCATCGTTACCCATCGCGCCACAAAGGCCGCGGCCTTTGCAACGCAAGGGGAAACCCTACTTCAAGTCTCAGAGCGAGTGACGTCACTGATTGAAATGCTATTAGCGCGCACCACCGCTAACTAACTAGCCATTTCACATCGGTTACAAAGGCGTAGACTCAGGTTTTCCAGGTCTCTGTTTTTGGATGGACAGGTTTCTCAATTTCTTTCTTAGGTTTTTGCATTCTTCATCAAACCATTTGTCATTGTTGTTCATTTTCTTCGGTTTTCTATTTGAGATTTTTAGATTTGATAGGGAAGCTGAGAGGTCAAATATACTGTTAAGATTTTCTACTGCCAAGTTTACACCTTCGCTATTACGCTATACGCTCTCGTTGGCTGGCCCTCGCTTCATACTCGTCGCCAAACCCACTGGCTCCAGGTCATCTACAAGTCTTTGCTAGGTAAAGCCCTGCCTTATCTCAGCTCACTGGTCACCATAGCAGCACCCACCCGTAGCACGCACTCCAGCAGGTATATTTCACTGGTCACCCCCAAAGCCAATTCCTCATTTGGCCGCCTTTCCTTCCAGTTCTCTGCTGCCAATGACTGGAACGAACTACAAAAATCACAGAAGCTGGAGAATCATATCTCCCTCACTAACTTTAAGCTCCAGCTGTCAGAGCAGCTCACAGATCACTGCACCTGTACATAGCCCATCTGTAAACAGCCCATCCAACTACCTCATCCCAATACCGTTATTTACTTATTTATCTTGCTCCTTTGCACCCCAGTATCTCTACTTGCGCATTCATCTTCTACACATCTATCACTCAAGTGTTTAATTGCTATATTGTTATTACTTCGCCACTATGGCCTATTTATTGCCTTTACATCCCTTATCTTACCTAATTTGCACACACTGTATATAGACTTTTTCTATTGTATTATTGACTGTATGTTTGTTTATTCCATGAGTAACTCTGTGTTGTTGTTTGTGTCGCACTGCTTTGCTTTATCCTGGCCAGGTCACAGTTGTAATTGAGAACTTGTTCTCAGCTGGCCTACCTAGTTAAATAAAGGTGAAATAAAATAAATAAATACAAATTACAGTGGAACGATTTGTCCAGGAAGTTGTCTAAAATGGATTGAATTTGTTGTTGCCTAATAGTTTTTTTTGGTAGGTTTCCAAACTACATTCCTTCCATTTATAGCATTTCTTAATATTACTCAGTTCCTTTGGCTTTGATGCCTCATGATTGAGTATTGCTCTGTTCAAGTACACTGTGATTTTGCTGTGTTCTGATAGGGTTGTCAGTGGACTGACTCTGAGAAACTCTGGGTTGAGGTCAGTGATAAAGTAGTCTACAGTACTACTGCCAAGAGATAAGCTATCGGTGTACCTACCATAGAAGTCCCCTTGAAGCCTACCATTGACTATGTACATACCCAGCGTGCGACAGAGCTGCAGGAGTTGTGACCCGTTTTTGTTGGTTATGTTGTCGTAGTTGTGTCTAGGGGGGCATATGGGGGAGGGAATGCTGTCACCTCCAGGCAGGTGTTTGTCCCCCTGTGTGCTGTGGGTGTCAGGTTCTTGTCCGGTTCTGGCATTTAGGTCACCACTGACTAGTACATGTCCCTGGGCCTGGAAATGATTGATTTCCCCCTCTAGGATGGAGAAGTTGTCTTCATTAAAGTATGGGGATTCTAGTGGGGGGATATAGGTAGCACACAGGAGGATATTTTTCTCTGTTAAGATAATTTATTTTTGAATTTCTAGCCAAATGTAAAATGTTCCTGTTTTGATTAATTTAATAGAGTGAGTTAGGTCAGCTCTATACCAAATTAGCATACCTCCTGAGTCCCTTCCCTGTTTCACACCTCTCCCTCTCTCTCTGTCTCTCTCAATTCAATTTGAAGGGCTTCATTGGCATGGGAAACATACACTGAGTGGACAAAACATTAGCAACACATGTCTTATACTGAGTTGCACCCCCCTTTGCCCTCAGAACAGCCTCAATTCATCAGGACATGGACTCTACAAGGTGTTAAAGCGTTCCACAGGGATGCTGGCCCATGTTGACTCCAATGCTTCCCACAGTTGTGTCAAGTTGGTTGGATGTCCTTTGGGTGGTGGAACATTCTTGATACACACAGAAAACTTGACACACTCAAACCGGTGTGCCTGGCACCTACTACCATACCCCGTTTAAAGGCATGTACATATTCTGTCTTGCCCATTCACCCTCTGAATGGCCAACATACACAATCTATGTCTCAATTGTGTCAAGACTTTAAAATCCTTCTTTAACCTGTCTCCTCCCCTTCATCTACACTGATAGAAGTGGATTTAACAGGTGACATCAACAAGGGATCATAGCTTCACCTGGATTCACCTGGTCAGTCTGTCTTTTGTACAGTCATTGTATGTTTACATTGCCAAGGCAAGTGAAATAGGCAACAAACAAAAGGGAATGAACAATCAGAAATGAACAGTAAACATTACACTTACAAAATAATTTAGATATTTCAAATGTCTGTCTCTCCTCTCTCGTGCCTCTCTACCTCTGTCTCTCTCTCCCCTCTCTCTCTCTCCACCTCACTCCTCTCTCTCCCCCTCACTCCTCTCTCTCCCCCTCACTCCTCTCTCTCTCTCCGTCCTCTCCCTTTCTCCTCTTTAATAGAAACAACTGGAAAGTCAGCTATGTATTTTGTTGTATACTTGTGGCTCTGTATCTGTGATTCTCTGATTCGTAAAGTGTACTTTGGACTTAATTTCTGTATTTATATCATTCTAATAAAACAAAGCTGACAAACTGATGAGATGACTTCCGACTGACATGACCTTTAGTTGGAGTTCTCCTGCTATTCTCTGGCCAATTGCATGTCAGAGAGTCAATAGATCTTTACTGTGCATCATAAGATCCAGTGTCTTCAGAAAGTGTTCACACCCCTTGACTTATTCCACATCTTGTTGTGTCACAACCTGCATTTAAAATGGATAAAACATTTTCCTCACCCATCTACACACAATACCTCATAATGACATAGTGAAAACATGTTTTTAGACATTTTTGCTAATGTATTGAAAATACAGAAATATAAAATTTACGTAAGTATTCACACAGTCAATACTCTGGGATGTAGAAGCACCTTTGGCGGCGATTACATCTTTGAGTTGTCTTGGGTATATCTGTATCGGCTTTGTACATCTGGATTCAAGGATTTTCTCCCATTCTTCCTTGCAGATTTTTTCTCAGGCTATGTTAAGTTAGATGGGGAGTGGCGGTGAACAGAAATCTTCAAGTCTTTCCACAAAAGTGTGGGCTTTGGCTGGGCCACTCAAGGACTTTCACATTCTTATTCTGAAGCTTAATAAAAACATATGTGCAGAATATAAAACAAAATGGATTTCCTGTTGAAACTTCTGTTTCTTTCACATCCCAGTCAGCCTGTCTATAAGACATCCTAATGTATATAGCACTCTATATCATGTACAGTGGGAAGAAAAAGTTTGTGAACCCTTTAGAATTACCTGGCTTTCTGCATAATTTGGTCATACAATTGTATCTGATTTTCATCTAAGTCACAACAATAGACAAACAGAGTCTGCTTAAACTAATAACACACAAACAATTATACGTTTTCATGTCTTTATTGAACACACCGTGTAAACATTCACAGTGCAGGGTGGAAAAAGTATGTGAACCATTGGATTTAATAACAGTTTGACCCTCCTTTGGCAGCAATAAACTCAACCAAACGTTTTCTGTAGTTGCGGATCAGACCTGCACAACGGTCAAGAAGAATTTTGGACCATTCCTCTTTACAAAACTGTTTCAATTCAGCAATATTCTTGGGATGTCTGGTGTGAACCGCTCTCTTGAGGTCATGCCACAGCATCTCAATCGGGTTGAGGTCAGGACTGACTGGGCCACTCCAGAAGGTGTATTTTCTTCTGTTGAAGCCATTCTGTTGTTGATTTACTTCTGTGTTTTGGGTCGTTGTCCTGTTGCATCACCCAACTTCTGTTGAGCTTCAATTGGTGGACAGATAGCCTTACATTCCCCTGAAAAATGTCTTGATAAACTTGGGAATACGTTTTTTGGGTCGATGATAGCAAGCTGTACAGGCCCTGAGGCAGCAAAGCAGCCCCAAACCATGATGCTCCCTCCACCATACTTTACAGTTGGGAGGAGGTTTTGATGTTTGTGTGCTGTGCCTTTTTTTCTCAACACACAGTGTTGTGTGTTCCTTCCAAACAACTCAACTTTAGTTTAATCTGTCCACAGAATATTTTACCAGTAGCGCTGTGGAACATCCAGGTGCTCTTTTGCGAACAACAGATGTGCAGCAATGTTTTTCTTGGACAGCAGTGGCTTGGTGGTGTCCTCCCATGAACACCATTCTTGTTTAGTGTTTTACATATTATAGACTCGTCAACAGAGATGTTAGCATCTTCCAGAGATTTCTGTAAGTCTTTAGCTGACACTCTAGGATTCTTCTTAACCTCTTTGAGCATTGTGCGCTGTGCTCTTGCAGTCATCTTTGCAGGATGGCCACTGCTAAGGAGAGTAGCAACAGTGCTGAACTTTCTCAATTTATAGACAATTTGTCTTACCGTGGACTGACTTTTAGAGATACTTTTGTAACCCTTTCCAGCTTTATGCAAGGCAACAATTCTTAATCTTATGTCGTCTGACATCTATTTTCTTTGCGGCATGGTTCACATTAGGCAATGCTTCTTGTGAATAGCAAACTCAAATTTTGTGATTGTTTTTTTATGGTGCAGGGCAGCTCAAACCAAAATCTCCAATCTCGTCTCATTGATTGGACTCCAGGTTAGTTGACTCCTGACTACAATTAGCTTTTGGAGAAGTCATTAGCCTAGGGGTTCACATACTTTTTCCAACCTATACTGTGAACATTTAAATGATGTATTCAATATAGACAATACAAATACAATAATTTGTGTGTACACTGTGTTTGTCTATTGTTGTGACTTAGATGAAGATAAGATCACATTTTATGTAAAATTTATGCAGAAATCCAGGTAATTCCAAAGGGTTCACATACTTTTTCTTGCCACTGTACATAGCAGGGTTGGGTTCCATTACATTTCAAGTCAATTCAGGAAGTACATTGACATTCCAATTCCAATTCTCTTCAATGCTTTTCAATGGGGGAAATTTGGTTTTGGAATTTGGTTAACTTTTTTGAATTGACTGGAATTGAAATGGTGCTGAACCCAACCATAGAATATAGCATTTTAAATACATTAAAGCCAGAGGAGGCTGCTGAGTGGAGGACGACTCATAATAATGTCTGGAACAGAGCGAATGGAACGGCATCAAACGCACGCGATCAACTGATTCTGCTCAAACCATTACCATGAGGCCATCTCCACTGATTCTGCTCCGACCATTACCACGAGGCCGTCCTCCCCTGATTCTGCTCCGACCATTACCACGAGGCAGTCCTCCACTTATTCTGCTCCGACCATTACCACGAGGCCGTCCTCCACTGATTCTGCTCCGACCATTACCACGAGGCCGTCCACCACTGATTCTGCTCCGACCATTACCACGAGGCAGTCCTCCACTTATTCTGCTCCGACCATTACCACGAGGCCGTCCTCCACTGATTCTGCTCCGACCATTACCACGAGGCCGTCCACCACTGATTCTGCTCCGACCATTACCACGAGGCCGTCCTCCACTTATTCTGCTCCGACCATTACCACGAGGCCGTCCTCCACTGATTCTGCTCCGACCATTACCACGAGGCCGTCCTCCACTGATTCTGCTCCGACCATTACCACGAGGCCGTCCTCCACTGATTCTGCTCCGACCATTACCACGAGGCCGTCCTCCACTGATTCTGCTCCGACCATTACCACGAGGCCGTCCTCCACTGATTCTGCTCCGACCATTACCACAAGGCCGTCCTCCACTGATTCTGCTCCGACCATTACCACGAGGCCGTCCACCACTGATTCTGCTCCGACCATTACCACGAGGCCGTCCTCCACTGATTCTGCTCCGACCATTACCACGAGTCCGTCCTGTGATCAAAGTTATCTTTATATTGCGAAATACATGACATCATAGTCAATAAATTATATTTCTGATCAATGGACATTCTACCACAAATCTTTTAGAAATTGAACACGTCATATGCTGCAGTCAGGGTGACTAACAACTGGCCACAAAGTAGAATGAAATTACATCCCAAATGGCACCCTATTCCCTATGTAACCGGTGTGAAATGGCTAGATAGTTAGCGGAGCACGCTAATAGTAGTTGTTTCCCATTGCACTGCATGGGCCGCATTTTTTTTCGAGCGATAGGTAATGATGCTTCGTGGGAGGCAGTTGTTGATGTGTTCAGAGGGACCCTGGTTCGAGCCCAGGTTGGGGCGAGGAGAGGTACGGAAGCAACACTGCTACACCTATATAGCGCACTTCTTTTGAGTAGGAATAGAGTACCATTTGGGGACGTACCCTAAAGGCCCACTCCTTGATATTTACAGCCATTTATTTAAGGAGTGGCTTTAACAGTGGGGCTCCCGGGTGGTGCAGCGGTCTAAGGCATTGCATCTCAGTGCTAGAGGCGTCACTACAGAACCTGGATTGATTCCAGGCTGTATCACAACCGGCCATGATTGGGAGTCCCATAGAGCGTCGCACAATTGGCCCAGCGTCGTCCGGGTTAGGGTATGGCCCGGGGTAGGCCGCCGTTGTAAATAAGAATGTGTTCTTAACTGACTTGCCTAGTTTAAATAAAGGTTAAATAAATAAAAAAGTACAAATGAACAGTGGCACAAGACAAGAGACAAGGAAAACCATATGATATGACCACAGTACTGGTAATAACATGTCTAACTACACGGCCGGTACAACAGGGGGATTATAGTGTAGGTACAGATTGTTCTTCCTGTTTACAGCATGTTGGCCTTTTGATTTTGTGTTAAACAAACTCATTGATTGTGGCTACACCTACCAGTCTAGGATTATTGTTTTAGTTTATTTGCAAATCCTTGAAATTGTGCATGCTGCTCACAGGTAACGGTTGTACGCACTGTGTAATAATGTGTAGCTTAACTGTAATTACACTGTGTTCAGTATGTATCCATTTAACATAGATGAAATCACAGCCTACGACTCAAATGGCACCCTATTCCCTATATGGTACACTACTTTTCACCAGGGACCATAGGGCTCTATAGGGAATAGGGGGCCATTTGAGACGCACCCACAGTCAACACAATTCACACTGATAACACTGCTGAACCTCCCACCTCTTTCTCTCTCTGCCAATAGAAAGCTATTGGGAAAGTCTGAACCATTTTCTTGGATAAGAACCACACATTTTCAACATTTTCTCTCTTAAAGCAAGGGCATCTTCAGAAATTAAGATTATCTAATCATTTTGATAATTATTAAATACCCGATTAATTCAAAATGTTCCATTTTTTATTTGTTTTCACATCAAATGTGTATTATTTTAATTCATGACAGTTTCAGGTGTTCAATTACATATTTTATTAAACACCCCAACGTTTTCCATTTGATTATCAAGGTGGTATTTTGATAATGTGGTTATGTACAGTGGTTCATAGTCTGATAATGTGGTTATGTACAGTGGTTCATAGCCTGATAATGTGGTTATGTACAGTGGTTCATAGCCTGATAATGTGGTTATGTACAGTGGTTCATAGTCTGATAATGTGGTTATGTACAGTGGTTCATAGTCTGATAATGTGGTTATGTACAGTGGTTCATAGCCTGATAATGTGGTTATGTACAGTGGTTCATAGCCTGATAATGTGGTTATGCAGTTCATGCCTGATAATGTGGTTATTTAGTTCATAGCCTGATAATGTGGTTATGTAGATCATAGCCTGATAATGTGGTTATGTAGTTCATAGCTTGATAATGTGGTTATGTAGTCCATAGCTTGATAATGTGGTTATGTAGTTCATAGCTTGATAATGTGGTTATGTAATTCATAACCTGATAATGTGGTTATTTAGTTCATAGCCTGATAATGTGGTTATGTACTTCATAACCTGATAATGTTGTTATGTAGTTCATAGCCTGATAATGTGGTTATGTAGTTCATAGCCTGATAATGTGGTTATGTAGTTCATAACCTGATAATGTGGTTATGTACTTCATAGCCTGATAATGTGGTTATGTACTTCATAACCTGATAATGTGGTTATGTAGTCCATAGCCTGATAATGTGGTTATGTACTTCATAACCTGATAATGTGGTTATTTAGTTCATAGCCTGATAATGTGGTTATGTAGTTCCTAGCCTGATAATGTGGTTATGTAGTTCCTAGCCTGATAATGTGGTTATGTAGTTCATAGCTTGATAATGTGGTTATGTAGTCCCTAGCCTGATAATGTGGTTATGTACTTCATAACCTGATAATGTGGTTATTTAGTTCATAGCCTGATAATGTGGTTATGTAGTTCCTAGCCTGATAATGTGGTTATGTAGTTCCTAGCCTGATAATGTGGTTATTTAATTCATAGCCTGATAATGTGGTTATGTAGTTCCTAGCCTGATAATGTGGTTATGTAGTTCCTAGCCTGGCACCCACACTTATTTGGCTATGTTTCACAGTTGTTTAACCAGGCTATGCACTGTATGTAGTTGACGGTTCACATCCAAAAAGCTTGAAGCCGGGACACATTCAGGGATTCAGTCTGGCCTCATAAAATGTATTGATTGAATGGAAGACTAATGAATCACCTTGGAACAGAGTAGTGAGCTGGTGGGTGTGTTTGTCACGATCTCCTCTCGTTGTTGGTTGCTGTTCCTTTACCTCAGGGACAATCTAAAACTAATTTAGCTCAATAGATTTCCTGTAGACATTTTCTGAAAACACTTAATTAAGATTTAAGTAAGATCCCGCATTAAGAATTTTGCAGTAGAATAGATATTCATAATAATGTATCTATAAATGCAATGCATCAATTTAATGATTTGTTGTATGGTAAATCAATGGTTATAACTTCGCCTGTTTACACCGAGTGGACAAAACATTAGGAACACCTGCTCTTTCCATTATATAGACTGACCATGTGAAAGCCATGATCCCTTGTTGACGTCACTTGTTAAATCCACTCAATCAATTTAAGATGTAAGTGCCTTTGAACGAGGTATGGCAATATGTGCCAGGGGCACCGGTTTGAGTGTGTCAAGAACTGCAAAGCTGTTTTTTTTTTTTACTCTTAACAGTTTCCTGTGTGTATCAAGAAGGGTCCACCACCCAAAGAACATCCAGACAACTTGACACAACTGCAGGAAGCATTGGAGTCGACATGGGCCAGATTCCCTGTGGAACGCTTTTCGACACCTTGTGGAGTCCCTGCCCCGATGAATTGAGGCTGTTCTGAGGACAAAAGGTAGTGCATCTAAATATTAAGCAGATGTTCCTAATGTTTGGTACATATACTCAGCGTATATCAGTAGGCTTTTAAACACAGTAGTTGAAGAGATGAATAGAAATAACTGAAATGAAGGAATATCAATAATAGGAAGTTTCCCCTCTAGTCCAGGACCTCATGTACCCCTGGGTTCACCATACCCCTCTAGTCCTGGACCTCATGTACCCCTGGGTTCACCATACCCCTCTAGTCCTGGACCTCATGTACCCCTGGGTTCACACCATACCCCTCTAGTCCTGGACCTCATGTACCCCTGTGTTCACACCATACCCCTCTAGTCCTGGACCTCATGTACCCCTGGGTTCACCATACCCCTCTAGTCCTGGACCTCATGTACCCCTGGGTTCACCATACCCCTCTAGTCCTGGACCTCATGTACCCCTGGGTTCACACCATACCCCTCTAGTCCTGGACCTCATGTACCCCTGGGTTCACCATACCCCTCTAGTCCTGGACCTCATGTACCCCTGGGTTCACCATACCCCTCTAGTCCTGGACCTCATGTACCCCTGGGTTCACCATACCCCTCTAGTCCTGGACCTCATGTACCCCTGTGTTCACACCATACCTCTCTAGTCCTGGACCTCATGTACCCCTGGGTTCACCATACCCCTCTAGTCCTGGACCTCATGTACCCCTCTAGTCCACCATACCCCTCTAGTCCTGGACCTCATGTACCCCTGGGTTCACCATACCCCTCTAGTCCTGGACCTCATGTACCCCTGGGTTCACCATACCCCTCTAGTCCTGGACCTCATGTACCCCTGGGTTCACCATACCCCTCTAGTCCTGGACCTCATGTACCCCTGTGTTCACACCATACCTCTCTAGTCCTGGACCTCATGTACCCCTGGGTTCACCATACCCCTCTAGTCCTGGACCTCATGTACCCGTGGGTTCACCATACCTCTCTAGTCCTGGACCTCATGTACCCCTGGGTTCACCATACCCCTCTAGTCCTGGACCTCATGTACCCCTGGGTTCACCATACCCCTCTAGTCCAGGACCTCATGTACCCTGTGTTCACACCATACCCCTCTAGTCCAGGACCTCATGTACCCCTGGGTTCACCATACCCCTCTAGTCCAGGACCTCATGTACCCCTGGGTTCACCATACCCCTCTAGTCCTGGACCTCATGTACCCCTGGCTTCACCATACCCCTCTAGTCCTGGACCTCATGTACCCCTGGGTTCACCATACCCCTCTAGTCCTGGACCTCATGTACCCCTGGGTTCACCATACCCCTCTAGTCCAGGACCTCATGTACCCTGTGTTCACACCATACCCCTCTAGTCCAGGACCTCATGTACCCCTGGGTTCACCATACCCCTCTAGTCCAGGACCTCATGTACCCCTGGGTTCACCATACCCCTCTAGTCCAGGACCTCATGTACCCCTGGGTTCACCATACCCCTCTAGTCCTGGACCTCATGTACCCCTGTGTTCACACCATACCTCTCTAGTCCTGGACCTCATGTACCCCTGGGTTCACCATACCCCTCTAGTCCAGGACCTCATGTACCCCTGGGTTCACCATACCCCTCTAGTCCTGGACCTCATGTACCCCTGGCTTCACCATACCCCTCTAGTCCTGGACCTCATGTACCCCTGGGTTCACCATACCCCTCTAGTCCTGGACCTCATGTACCCCTGGGTTCACCATACCCCTCTAGTCCTGGACCTCATGTACCCCTGGGTTCACCATACCCCTCTAGTCCAGGACCTCATGTACCCTGTGTTCACACCATACCCCTCTAGTCCAGGACCTCATGTACCCCTGGGTTCACCATACCTCTCTAGTCCTGGACCTCATGTACCCCTGGGTTCACCATACCCCTCTAGTCCTGGACCTCATGTACCCCTGGGTTCACCATACCCCTCTAGTCCTGGACCTCATGTACCCCTGGGTTCACCATACCCCTCTAGTCCAGGACCTCATGTACCCCTGGGTTCACACCATACCTCTCTAGTCCTGGACCTCATGTACCCCTGGGTTCACCATACCCCTCTAGTCCTGGACCTCATGTACCCCTGGGTTCACCATACCCCTCTAGTCCTGGACCTCATGTACCCCTGGGTTCACCATACCCCTCTAGTCCAGGACCTCATGTACCCCTGGGTTCACCATACCTCTCTAGTCCTGGACCTCATGTACCCTGTGTTCACACCATACCCCTCTAGTCCAGGACCTCATGTACCCCTGGGTTCACCATACCTCTCTAGTCCTGGACCTCATGTACCCCTCTAGTCCACCATACCCCTCTAGTCCAGGACCTCATGTACCCCTGGGTTCACCATACCCCTCTAGTCCTGGACCTCATGTACCCCTGTGTTCACACCATACCTCTCTAGTCCTGGACCTCATGTACCCCTGTGTTCACACCATGCCTCTCTAGTCCTGGACCTCATGTACCCCTGGGTTCACCATACCCCTCTAGTCCTGGACCTCATGTACCCCTGTGTTCACACCATACCCCTCTAGTCCTGGACCTCATGTACCCCTGGGTTCACCATACCCCTCTAGTCCTGGACCTCATGTACCCCTGGGTTCACCATACCCCTCTAGTCCTGGACCTCATGTACCCCTGTGTTCACACCATACCTCTCTAGTCCTGGACCTCATGTACCCCTGTGTTCACCATACCCCTCTAGTCCTGGACCTCATGTACCCCTGGGTTCACCATACCTCTCTAGTCCAGGACCTCATGTACCCCTGGGTTCACCATACCCCTCTAGTCCTGGACCTCATGTACCCCTGGGTTCACCATACCCCTCTAGTCCTGGACCTCATGTACCCGTGGGTTCACCATACCCCTCTAGTCCAGGACCTCATGTACCCCTGGGTTCACCATACCCCTCTAGTCCTGGACCTCATGTACCCGTGGGTTCACCATACCTCTCTAGTCCTGGACCTCATGTACCCCTGGGTTCACCATACCCCTCTAGTCCTGGACCTCATGTACCCCTGGGTTCACCATACCCCTCTAGTCCTGGACCTCATGTACCCCTGTGTTCACACCATACCTCTCTAGTCCTGGACCTCATGTACCCGTGGGTTCACCATACCCCTCTAGTCCAGGACCTCATGTACCCCTGGGTTCACCATACCACTCTAGTCCTGGACCTCATGTACCCCTGTGTTCACACCATACCTCTCTAGTCCTGGACCTCATGTACCCCTGGGTTCACCATACCCCTCTAGTCCTGGACCTCATGTACCCCTGGGTTCACCATACCCCTCTAGTCCTGGACCTCATGTACCCGTGGGTTCACCATACCCCTCTAGTCCTGGACCTCATGTACCCGTGGGTTCACCATACCCCTCTAGTCCTGGACCTCATGTACCCCTGGGTTCACCATACCCCTCTAGTCCTGGACCTCATGTACCCCTGTGTTCACACCATACCTCTCTAGTCCTGGACCTCATGTACCCCTGGGTTCACCATACCCCTCTAGTCCTGGACCTCATGTACCCCTGGGTTCACCATACCCCTCTAGTCCTGGACCTCATGTACCCCTGGGTTCACCATACCACTCTAGTCCTGGACCTCATGTACCCCTGTGTTCACACCATACCTCTCTAGTCCTGGACCTCATGTACCCCTGGGTTCACCATACCCCTCTAGTCCTGGACCTCATGTACCCCTGGGTTCACCATACCCCTCTAGTCCTGGACCTCATGTACCCGTGGGTTCACCATACCCCTCTAGTCCTGGACCTCATGTACCCGTGGGTTCACCATACCCCTCTAGTCCTGGACCTCATGTACCCCTGGGTACACCATACCCCTCTAGTCCTGGACCTTATGTACCCCTGGGTTCACCATACCCCTCTGGTCCTGGACCTCATGTACCCTGTGTTCACACCATACCCCTCTAGTCCAGGACCTCATGTACCCCTGGGTTCACCATACCCCTCTAGTCCTGGACCTCATGTACCCCTGGGTTCACCATACCCCTCTAGTCCTGGACCTCATGTACCCCTGGGTTCACCATACCCCTCTAGTCCTGGACCTCATGTACCCCTGGGTTCACCATACCCCTCTAGTCCAGGACCTCATGTACCCTGTGTTCACAACATACCCCTCTAGTCCAGGACCTCATGTACCCCTGGGTTCACCATACCCCTCTAGTCCAGGACCTCATGTACCCCTGGGTTCACCATACCCCTCTAGTCCTGGACCTCATGTACCCCTGGCTTCACCATACCCCTCTAGTCCTGGACCTCATGTACCCCTGGGTTCACCATACCCCTCTAGTCCAGGACCTCATGTACCCTGTGTTCACACCATACCCCTCTAGTCCAGGACCTCATGTACCCCTGGGTTCACCATACCCCTCTAGTCCAGGACCTCATGTACCCCTGGGTTCACCATACCCCTCTAGTCCTGGACCTCATGTACCCCTGGCTTCACCATACCCCTCTAGTCCTGGACCTCATGTACCCCTGGGTTCACCATACCCCTCTAGTCCAGGACCTCATGTACCCCTGGGTTCACCATACCCCTCTAGTCCTGGACCTCATGTACCCCTGTGTTCACACCATACCTCTCTAGTCCTGGACCTCATGTACCCCTGTGTTCACACCATACCACTCTAGTCCAGGACCTCATGTACCCCTGGGTTCACCATACCCCTCTAGTCCAGGACCTCATGTACCCCTGCGTTCACCATACCCCTCTAGTCCTGGACCTCATGTACCCCTGGGTTCACCATACCCCTCTAGTCCTGGACCTCATGTACCCCTGGGTTCACCATACCCCTCTAGTCCAGGACCTCATGTACCCTGTGTTCACACCATACCCCTCTAGTCCAGGACCTCATGTACCCCTGGGTTCACCATACCTCTCTAGTCCTGGACCTCATGTACCCCTGGGTTCACCATACCCCTCTAGTCCTGGACCTCATGTACCCCTGGGTTCACCATACCCCTCTAGTCCTGGACCTCATGTACCCCTGGGTTCACCATACCCCTCTAGTCCTGGACCTCATGTACCCCTGGGTTCACCATACCCCTCTAGTCCTGGACCTCATGTACCCCTGGGTTCACCATACCCCTCTAGTCCAGGACCTCATGTACCCTGTGTTCACACCATACCCCTCTAGTCCAGGACCTCATGTACCCCTGGGTTCACCATACCTCTCTAGTCCTGGACCTCATGTACCCCTGGGTTCACCATACCCCTCTAGTCCAGGACCTCATGTACCCCTGGGTTCACCATACCTCTCTAGTCCTGGACCTCATGTACCCCTCTAGTCCACCATACCCCTCTAGTCCAGGACCTCATGTACCCCTGGGTTCACCATACCCCTCTAGTCCTGGACCTCATGTACCCCTGTGTTCACACCATACCTCTCTAGTCCTGGACCTCATGTACCCCTGTGTTCACACCATGCCTCTCTAGTCCTGGACCTCATGTACCCCTGGGTTCACCATACCCCTCTAGTCCTGGACCTCATGTACCCCTGTGTTCACACCATACCCCTCTAGTCCTGGACCTCATGTACCCCTGGGTTCACCATACCCCTCTAGTCCTGGACCTCATGTACCCCTGGGTTCACCATACCTCTCTAGTCCAGGACCTCATGTACCCCTGGGTTCACACCATACCTCTCTAGTCCTGGACCTCATGTACCCCTGGGTTCACCATACCCCTCTAGTCCTGGACCTCATGTACCCCTGTGTTCACACCATACCTCTCTAGTCCTGGACCTCATGTACCCCTGTGTTCACCATACCCCTCTAGTCCAGGACCTCATGTACCCCTGGGTTCACCATACCCCTCTAGTCCTAGACCTCATGTACCCCTGGGTTCACCATACCCCTCTAGTACTGGACCTCATGTACCCCTGGGTTCACCATACCCCTCTAGTCCTGGACCTCATGTACCCGTGGGTTCACCATACCCCTCTAGTCCAGGACCTCATGTACCCCTGGGTTCACCATACCCCTCTAGTCCTGGACCTCATGTACCCGTGGGTTCACCATACCTCTCTAGTCCTGGACCTCATGTACCCCTGGGTTCACCATACCCCTCTAGTCCTGGACCTCATGTACCCCTGGGTTCACCATACCCCTCTAGTCCTGGACCTCATGTACCCCTGTGTTCACACCATACCTCTCTAGTCCTGGACCTCATGTACCCGTGGGTTCACCATACCCCTCTAGTCCAGGACCTCATGTACCCCTGGGTTCACCATACCACTCTAGTCCTGGACCTCATGTACCCCTGTGTTCACACCATACCTCTCTAGTCCTGGACCTCATGTACCCCTGGGTTCACCATACCCCTCTAGTCCTGGACCTCATGTACCCCTGGGTTCACCATACCCCTCTAGTCCAGGACCTCATGTACCCGTGGGTTCACCATACCCCTCTAGTCCTGGACCTCATGTACCCGTGGGTTCACCATACCCCTCTAGTCCTGGACCTCATGTACCCGTGGGTTCACCATACCCCTCTAGTCCTGGACCTCATGTACCCCTGGGTTCACCATACCCCTCTAGTCCTGGACCTCATGTACCCCTGTGTTCACACCATACCTCTCTAGTCCTGGACCTCATGTACCCCTGGGTTCACCATACCCCTCTAGTCCTGGACCTCATGTACCCCTGGGTTCACCATACCCCTCTAGTCCTGGACCTCATGTACCCCTGTGTTCACACCATACCTCTCTAGTCCTGGACCTCATGTACCCCTGGGTTCACCATACCCCTCTAGTCCAGGACCTCATGTACCCCTGGGTTCACCATACCCCTCTAGTCCTGGACCTCATGTACCCCTGGCTTCACCATACCCCTCTAGTCCTGGACCTCATGTACCCCTGGGTTCACCATACCCCTCTAGTCCTGGACCTCATGTACCCCTGGCTTCACCATACCCCTCTAGTCCTGGACCTCATATACCCCTGGGTTCACCATACCACTCTAGTCCTGGACCTCATGTACCCTTGTGTTCACACCATACCCCTCTAGTCCTGGACCTCATATACCCCTGGGTTCACCATACCTCTCTAGTCCTGGACCTCATGTACCCCTGTGTTCACCATACCCCTCTAGTCCTGGACCTCATGTACCCCTGGGTTCACCATACCCCTCTGGTCCTGGACCTCATGTACCCTGTGTTCACACCATACCCCTCTAGTCCAGGACCTCATGTACCCCTGGGTTCACCATACCCCTCTAGTCCTGGACCTCATGTACCCCTGTGTTCACACCATACCTCTCTAGTCCTGGACCTCATGTACCCCTGGGTTCACCATACCCCTCTAGTCCAGGACCTCATGTACCCCTGGGTTCACCATACCCCTCTAGTCCTGGACCTCATGTACCCCTGGGTTCACCATACCCCTCTAGTCCTGGACCTCATGTACCCCTGTGTTCACCATACCCCTCTAGTCCTGGACCTCATGTACCCCTGGGTTCACCATACCCCTCTAGTCCTGGACCTCATGTACCCCTGGGTTCACCATACCACTCTAGTCCAGGACCTCATGTACCCCTGGGTTCACCATACCCCTCTAGTCCTGGACCTCATGTACCCCTGGGTTCACCATACCCCTCTAGTCCTGGACCTCATGTACCCCTGGGTTCACCATACCCCTCTAGTCCTGGACCTCATGTACCCCTGGGTTCACCATACCCCTCTAGTCCTGGACCTCATGTACCCCTGTGTTCACACCATACCTCTCTAGTCCTGGACCTCATGTACCCCTGGGTTCACCATACCTCTCTAGTCCAGGACCTCATGTACCCCTGGGTTCACCATACCCCTCTAGTCCAGGACCTCATGTACCCGTGGGTTCACCATACCCCTCTAGTCCTGGACCTCATGTACCCCTGGGTTCACCATACCCCTCTAGTCCTGGACCTCATGTACCCCTCTAGTCCACCATACCCCTCTAGTCCAGGACCTCATGTACCCCTGTGTTCACACCATACCCCTCTAGTCCAGGACCTCATGTACCCCTGGGTTCACCATACCACTCTAGTCCAGGACCTCATGTACCCCTGGGTTTAACCATACCCCTCTAGTCCTGGACCTCATGTACCCCTGGGTTCACCATACCCCTCTAGTCCTGGACCTCATGTACCCCTGTGTTCACACCATACCACTCTAGTCCAGGACCTCATGTACCCCTGGGTTCACCATACCCCTCTAGTCCTGGACCTCATGTACCCCTGGGTTCACCATACCTCTCTAGTCCAGGACCTCATGTACCCCTGGGTTCACCATACCTCTCTAGTCCTGGACCTCATGTACCCCTGGGTTCACCATACCCCTCTAGTCCTGGACCTCATGTACCCCTGGGTTCACCATACCTCTCTAGTCCAGGACCTCATGTACCCCTGGGTTCACCATACCCCTCTAGTCCTGGACCTCATGTACCCCTGGGTTCACCATACCTCTCTAGTCCAGGACCTCATGTACCCCTGGGTTCACCATACCCCTCTAGTCCTGGACCTCATGTACCCCTGTGTTCACACCATACCACTCTAGTCCAGGACCTCATGTACCCCTGGGTTCACCATACCCCTCTAGTCCTGGACCTCATGTACCCCTGGGTTCACCATACCTCTCTAGTCCAGGACCTCATGTACCCCTGGGTTCACCATACCCCTCTAGTCCAGGACCTCATGTACCCCTGGCTTCACCATACCCCTCTAGTCCAGGACCTCATGTACCCCTGTGTTCACACCATACCTCTCTAGTCCAGGACCTCATGTACCCCTGGGTTCACCATACCCCTCTAGTCCTGGACCTCATGTACCCCTGTGTTCACACCATACCCCTCTAGTCCAGGACCTCATGTACCCCTGGGTTCAACCCCCCCCCCCCGAGAAACACAACATCTGCTTCTATAGAACTATTAAATCAACTTTTTGCCATATGGACTGACCTTAATGTCAAGGTGCCTTGAGTGTATTAGAAATTGTATGTATTTGAATGTCTTGGAAACCACATACTGTTACGGCATATGGGCAGAGCGGGGTGTAACAGAGGATGTGATCTGGAACATTGAATGTAATTTCAGCAGCTGTCAACTCAGAGGCTTATGTTGTTACAACTCTCCTAAACACAATATAACCTTCTGGTCAAACATACCTCAGGATCCAGGGTTGGGGAAACAGTCATTCTATTAGTCAATATAACCTTCTGGTTAAACATACCTCAGGATCCAGGGTTGGGGAAACTGAGTCATTCTATTAGTCAATAGGTCTAAAACACAGTCACATCCACAATTCATGCTTGAAGGGTAATGTTTCATCAACCAGCATTTTTTATTTTTTTTCTTCAAAAATTCAACAATGTTATCTTTTATTTATTTACTGCTATAAAGTAACAAGAACGTACACAGCACCCCAACAAAAATACAAATAAAAAAAACTGAAAAATCTGGATGCATCAGTCCTTCTGGGAGACAGGTGGAGGAATAAAGAGAGGATTCCTGTGATGGTGGTGTGTCTGTTGAAGGTGGCTGTTCTAGGGGTGAACAGGCTGAGGGAAGGGCCCTGTCCAGAAGAAAATCCTTGCACCTACATCTTAGACCCTTGTCTGAGGATCGGACTGGTGTAAGCAACATGGCCAAAACTCTACCTAGCCTATCAGAGGACAAGGTACTATCATCATACTGCATAAACCTATCAAATCTTCTCTGATCTCTACAAGTGTCTAGAGGTTAAGGGGTTGTTCTGAACAGGGCAATAGAGACCAGAGGGAGGAGGCCTGTCTAGGTGAGGATATCGTGAGCCTGCTGTTCCACCAACACAGCCATGTTCTTCACATCCCCACACCAGAGGTCCAACCGGTCCTTCATGCCCTTGATCTGAAGAGGGACAGGGAAGAGAGTTAGGGTCAAAGGTTAACAGTCACAAGCTTTTATATATCTCGAGGGTGATTTCTATAGCTCAAAGCCACTTATTTGAACTACAACTAGGATTGGTCTCAATGTCTTGTGTTACAGAGGACATTATAGTAAAACAGAATATTCCCTGTTTCTGGTCCAAACCTGGAGTCATGTCCAGCCCCTGAGAACCGGTGTTTCTCATTGATTGATTATTATTCCTTGGCCCGTGAATATGAATATGTTAAGGCATATGTATTTACCTGCTGCAGGTCCAGTACTCGGGGCTGCACCCAGGTCATCTGAACTTTCTGGTCCACCTCATCAATGTTTCCTTTGATCAAACCCACAGACAGAGCCTTCATCACTAGCAGCTCCACCTGCAGGGAACAACCAAGAACCACAATCAGACCCAGTCAGGAGGCACAGACAGTTGCCAGCAACCCTGGTCTCCAGATAAACCCCCAGTTGCCAGCAACCCTGGTCTCCAGATAAACCCCCAGTTGCCAGCAACCCTGGTCTCCAGATAAACCCCCAGTTGCCAGCAACCCTGGTCTCCAGATAAACCCCCAGTTGCCAGCAACCCTGGTCTCCAGATAAACCCCCAGTTGCCAGCAACCCTGGTCTCCAGATAAACCCCCAGTTGCCAGCAACCCTGGTCTCCAGATAAACCCCCAGTTGCCAGCAACCCTGGTCTCCAGATAAACCCCCAGTTGTCAGCAACCCTGGTCTCCAGATAAACCCCCAGTTGTCAGCAACCCTGGAAGTGGAGCTACAGGATGTACAGGCCTATAGTTCCAGACAGTAAAGCACCGACTCAACTAAATGTTATTTTAATTGGGTGTTATTGTGCTGGGAAAACGCCTGTGGACCTGGTGACCACGGATACAGACCTATGTTCATTAGAAGCCTCCAGATACTAATGATTTGGTATAAGTGACATACGATTGGTGGATTGATGACCAACTGACCTCATTGACGGGGATCTTGGCACTCTGTCCAATCTCATGGAAGGTCAGCTGTCTGTTGTTGGCGGGACGAGTGAACGTCATCTAGACGGAGGAGAGAAGAAGAGGTAGACACGTTAGGGCTGTTTGAGCGCATCATTTACATTTATCCTCGTCATTAAGCAGGTGCTGTAATCCAGAGACTGACCAATCAGTGGATTCAACAGTAAGTTGGTAAAAGTCGGGAAAAATCAGGTGTTGCAACCAAATTTATTTTCAATTTTTTTCGTTCTGAACCATTATTATATATTGTTTACATTTAGCTCAACATTAAATGACTTCACCAATCAGTGTGAATAGAGCAGCTTGCTGTGGAACGGGCAAACTATTGTTTACATGCATTGGACAGACAAGTGTAGGGCGTGAGAAGCGACTGAAATTTGGCAGGTGGGGAGAGAGCGAGAGACGGTGGAGGCTTGAAGCGCTGGGCATCTTGTTATGACATAACATCTGAATTAGACCCACGGCTGCTATGGAGGAACGTTGAATGTCTTTGAACTTCAGAGAGTTGGTTTAACGTTAGACTAGAGATAACTAGCTTGTGTGTACAGAGCGGCACCAGAATTAAGATAAAACACGTTTTACCTTTTTGTAGTTAATACATCCAATGTGAAATGTGATAACTATAGTATCATTAGTTAGCATTGAAAAATGTAAGCCATTCTTCTGAATCATGCCTGTAACATCAGTAGCCTATGGTAGCCTAGGCTTCAGAGGGGGGAGGGGCGACAGTAGCCTAGGCTTCAGAGGGGGGAGGGGCGACAGTAGCCTAGGCTTCAGAGGGGGGAGGGGCGACAGTAGCCTACACACACACTGGCAAAGATCATCTGACAGGCAGACACTGGAAGACGTTTCTGAGTGACAGAGTGAAGGCTTCAGATGGGGGTGGGGGGGGGGGGGGGCAGGCAGACACTGGAAGAAGTCTGAGTGACAGAGGGAGGGCTTTGCATAGTCACTTTGTTGTGGGACTGGAAAAAATACCCGAAACGTAAAGGAACGTTATTAACCGGTTCCCAAGCTTTTAAAATAACGGTTCATTTCCGGAACAGTATAGATCGCTTTTGTTCTCGGTTCAGATTCTGTTCCTCTAAAAATATGATGTTATTTTTCAGTTTTTGGTTCCTACCCTTGGGTAAAACAACCACATATCACATTCATTGTGAAAAGTAAAACCTTCCGTACTCAATCGTCAGTTCTCCTGCACTATAAAACATTCAGTTCAGAGAGGCAGAGAGAGCATTAGTTCTGCCGTGGGAGAGAGAGAAGAGAACCCACCTCCATCACACACAGCAGCTGAATCTTCTGCATCAGTTTGGCTTCATTTGCTGCCAGGTCAGGCTGCAACACAGACAGACACACGTTGAAATGAGTTGTGTTTGTTGGTTAATGACAGGTGATTTCTAATCTTCTGTGAGTATAGTAACATTATTAACTTGCATTATCATTTTTAAAATGGGCCTCCAATCATAGCACCTCACCAAAACCATGTCCATGTGTATAAACAATAACGCATTCTGGAAAGAGAGAACGGGAGCTACAATAGTTTTCGCTCTTTATTTCTTGCAATGATAGTTTCCATAGAGTACATTCAACCGACTGTTGTAGGCAGTACTATAGCCAGTTGTGCTGGTTACCTGCGCTCCCCAGGCAGACTTGTAGGCCTGGAACTTCTCCACGTTGCCTCCGTTGAAGGCGTACAATGTGTCTATCAACCACTGCTTGTCTGTGCTCCTTAGGGACTCCAGTACTGGGTGCATCAGCTAAAAACACAAGCAGAGGCAGGCTGTCAAACAAAGGCTGTCAAAGCCATCTGGTGCTTCCAAGGCAAAACTTGAGCCCAAACTTTTGTGGCTGTCGCTCAGCCAAAACTAGCTTTAAATGGCTGCTTGATGCTTATTATCAGACAGTCTAATATCTCACCAGTTGGGAGGAGTCCTCAAAAACACAACTACCATGAGGGTGGTGATGGGTACTTACCAGCTCTCCGAAGTTATAAACTCCTTCTCCTAAGAGTCCAGCCAGACCCAGTGTGAAAGCCCTCTCCTGCTTCTCTGTCTCTGATGGATATAAAGACATCAGTTATGACAGCTAGTGAGTACTAGCATAAAGACCTCATCAGTTATGACAACTAGTGAGTACTAGCATAAAGACCTCATCAGTTATGACAACTAGTGAGTACTAGCATAAAGACCTCATCAGTTATGACAACTAGTGAGTACTAGCATAAAGACCTCATCAGTTATGACAACTAGTGAGTACTAGCATAAAGACCTCATCAGTTATGACAACTAGTGAGTACTAGCATAAAGACCTCATCAGTTATGACAACTAGTGAGTACTAGCATAAAGACCTCATCAGTTATGACAACTAGTGAGTACTAGCACACAAAAAACTAATAACGCCTTCAAACAATTGTAAAAAAAAAAAACATTCTAATGATGCTTTTGTGATTTCACCAACATTAAATTCTGCTGTATGATTTCAGTGCAACATACTGCCTTTTTACATTGTAAACGGATGTTACCTGGCAGGTCTTTGATGTCAACACAGCCGAGGTAGCGCAGAGCGTCCTTGTAGTAAGAGGCATGGTTCCCCACGATGCGGTAGTATTTGCTGGACAGGTCGTAGAATCGCCCATGGACTGACGTCACACCAGGCAAGTTATTCAGCGTCTCCTCTACCTCCTCAATTAATATCTGCAGGACGGAAGGCAGGGTTGGCATACATATACACTGGATTGAAATGTACATACATATACACCTGGCTACCGTAAGCTATTGTATGCTTTTGTTTGTTTTTGATTACTGCCTTCTTGGGACAGGTCTCCATTGACATGTTCGTTTTCCAGGTTTTTACCTACAAGTTACTGTATGCCCAGACAGTGTGTTACCTTTGTGGCTGGAAGGTCATTTATCTCCAGTTTAAGGGCTCCAATAGATGTCTTGCACAGAATGACAGACTCATCGTTGCTCTTCACCTTCTCCTTAGTCTTCTCAAGGAAAGTGATAGCATCTTTAGGATCTGAAAATGAGAACTTGGTTGAGCTGGTGGAAATCCCATGAGGTATCTGAGTGGATTCAAGTTCAATTACTTCAGCGAAGAAGGTGCAGTCTGTAGTTCTGTGTTCTTACCTGTCATTTGTCTGGCAACATACAGGATGATCTCCACCAGAGACAGGGGGTTGATTCTAGAAAAGACAGAGCAAAAGAAAGGTTACAAATGAACACCCAGAGATTAGACTACTAAACAGTGTTGTAATTCTAGCTACTATTCCAATTGTCAGAGAAGCAGTTATTTACTGTAGGTTGGTGTTGGTCCTACCTGTGGTCAAAGTCACTGAGGAAGTTATCGTACAGCTGTATGAGACCATCTCCTGTGGCAAAGCAAGGGTCTTTTACAAAGTCTGTGAGCTTTAGGGTCAACTGATGCCACAACCTGTCAATGGAAAGACAGGTATGGTTAGGTACTATCAGTCATATGTTCATTACATGATGAATAACAAACAATCCTGCACTGAATGGGGTTAGTAGCAAGCTGGTCAGATTTATTTTACCTTTATTTAACTAGGCAAGTCAGTTAAGAACAAATTCTTATTTTCAATGACGGCCTAGGAACAGTGGGTTAACTGTCTTGTTGAGGGGCTGAACGACAGATTTTTATCTTGTCAGTTTGGGAATTCGATCTTGCAACCTTTCGGTTACTAATCCAACGATCTAACCACTAGTTTACCTGCCGCCAGATGAAGGGAAGACGGAGACTATGAATACCTATGCCTTGCAAGATTGCAAAATCAAAAGTCCTTAAACGCAAAAAAACTAACGTTAACTAGCTAACATTGGCTAATTAGCTAGCCTCCGTCTACTGAAGCATTTTAGCAACCGTTAACCGCATAGCATCAGGGAAGATTGTGGCCATGACGACTATCATAACAATACATTTTCGGTAACGTTAGTCACATGTTTCATATGTTTTATTCCACTCTACACAATTCACATTTGGTGGATTGTGTGTCATTCATTGATAGTTGGTGTTTAACTAGCTACTGTAGCATTAGCAAGCGAACTCCATGACTCAGCGCATGAATGACATACAAAAGCTAGCTAACATAGACAGACGCTATCCTTACTTTTTGTTGTAAAACTCCTCTAGTGTGTGCCATTCCGATGCCATCTCCGGAGTTGAGCTCATGCTCTGTTGCGTTTTGAGGTACCCGGTAACATCTTTCATTGTCGCGGTAGGTTTGATTTAGATACCGAATGAGAAACGTGTTGACAACTTTTATCTGTAATTTCTGTACCTAGCTAGCTAACTGTACAGCTAGCACCACAAGCAAAGATTAGACGCAAAGAATCATGGGAGCTGCGCTGACACAGGAATGTCTACCGTAATGTTTCTAACAAATACGCGTATACGTGTTTTACGTGTTTTTATTACCCCATATATTTTTTAGATGTAATCACGATAAGTGGTTTAATTACTCGATATTAGTGAACCAAACTGATATTTACAATTTATAAAATAATGACAGTGAGCATTTATATTTAAATTGTTTATTCTAAACTGTAATATAATTGTACATATTTTACGGTATAATCAGCCATCGTCACGAGTTCAAAGGTAATCAGAGCAAAAACAGACAACTGCAGCGGCTCACATTTGTTTTGAGCGAATGTTGTGCATTATGAAATGTAGCTAAAACTTAGGACAGTTATACTTTTGAAATGGTTCTTCTTGTGTAAAAACATGCGCTTAAACTGCCTGCTTCCAAAATGAAGACGCCGCTCTAGAAAAGCTACAAATATACGGTGTATTTCTTGCAGCAAGCTATGACTTATTTCATGTCCTATCCACTGGTCCACAAGGGCAGGTTATGTCTGTATCACACTATTACATCGAGTACAGCTAGATTCATCAAACTGAAACGTAAGTAAGAGCGTAAATATCTAATTGAAACGAATTGTAATTTGAAATTCGCTTTTGAGATTGATGTGAACATTGCATAGACCTACAGGTAATATGATGGAGGAGGATAGTAGCTAGTTACTCAGTAACTTCACCACATGCATTACCTTCTCAGATCAACAGCAAAGAACATTATTCCTTGCTCCAAGGCAAAGGGATGTCCACGGTCTACGTCCAAGCCAAGACAGGACAGTCTGGTGGCCTGGGTTTCGAGGACTGTTCTGTAGAGGAGGAGTGGAGGGCTCCAAGCAGCAGACGCTAGAGGACCTCACTAAGAACATCAGAGGCAGACAGTACAAGAGGATCATAGTGATGGCTGGGGCTGGGATCAGCACGCCTAGTGGTATCCCAGACTTCAGGTGACAACTGGTATATTTTAAATGCTTGAGGTGCACTTGACCTGTGGGCAGGGTGCGGTTTTGCACTTTTGGGATGATTCCATTGGTTGCATTGTAGTGGATGAAGAAGTTCAATCAAATGCAACCTCAAGTATTTGGAAAGTGTTTGAGATTTTCAGTCAACCCATGTCAGGAAAACAATGAATGCACAGACTTTGTAGGAAACCTTTTTCTCCCTAATTTCCTTGGACAGGTCCCCTGGCAGTGGTCTCTATGACAACCTCCAGCAGTATAATCTTCCTTACGCAGAAGCCATCTTCGAGATCAACTACTTCCATCACAACCCCAACCCTTTCTTTGCCCTGGCCAAAGAGCTGTACCCAGGCAACTACCAACCCAACCTCACACACTATTTCGTACGGCTCCTTCATGACAAGGGCCAGCTCCTCAGAATGTACACGCAGAATATCGACGGCCTGGAGAGACGTAAGTTGATCCTCTAGTATGACCATATTGAAAAACATTTCAGATAATACACACAGGAGCCTGTCATCTCTCTCCCTCTATCTCACTGTGTTTCACTGTGTGTGTGACTCTAGTGGCAGGAATCCCCCCAGAGAAACTGGTGGAGGCACACGGCTCGTTTGCTACTGCTACCTGTACTGTGTGTCTGAGAGACTACAAGGGGGAGGAGCTACGTGTGAGTCGGTTAACTATCACACTATTCTCAGAGCATTTCCCTGTTACAACTTATTCATACTATTGAGAAGGTCAATCCATCTAGCTCTGATACTGTCATTTGTGAAAGTTTCTTAAGTTTGAAAGAGAATACTTTGATGCAGTGGCTTGTTGTTAAAATATATCTACTTTTGATTTCCTGTATTTCTCCTGTGTGTTTGTCTGCTTCTCCGTCCCTGGTTTAGCCTGATATTATGAAGGGGACAGTCCCTAAGTGTCCCACTTGTAAGGGCGTGGTGAAGCCTGACATTGTCTTCTTTGGGGAGGAGCTACCTCCTCACTACTTCAGCTACCTGAAGGACTTTCCCCTGGCAGACCTCCTCATTATCATGGGTACCTCTCTGGAGGTGAGGAACACTGCTATTAATGTGTTGTTATACATGTTAATTGGCTGTTATTAAGCTGTTATTCACGGTTATAAACATGTTATAAACCAGTTAATACGCTATTCTCCTGTTCACCTGTCAATCAGGCAGGACAGGGTTTCACTCAGTAGTCCAGGGGTCCTATAAAAGATATATATATATATATATATATATATATATATATATATATATATATATATATATATATATATATATATATATATATATATATTTTTTTTTTTACTGGAGACTTATAAAAGCATGTTGTTCCTTGTCAATACACTAGGTGGAGCCCTTTGCCAGTCTGGCTGGAGCTGTGAGGGACTCTGTCCCTCGCCTGCTTATCAACAGAGACCTGGTGGGGCCCTTCGCTTGGGGGACCCCGCGACACAACGATGTGGCCCAGCTAGGGGATGTGGTCGGTGGGGTGCAGATGCTGGCTGATGCCCTGGGCTGGAACCACCAGCTGGAGGCTCTCATGGCTGCCAATGCTAAGAAGGTTGGTTATGAGAAGTCATATGATTTACACACGTGTCACGTACGCATTTAACACACAAACACACCTAAACCCTGGGTTCTTTGCATTCACTGATTTTCAGAGCATTCAGAGACTTAATATATATCAGGGATTCTTCAAAGTCTGGACAATCCTTGTCCGGCAGGAATAATGTATTTCTATATTTAAAATAAATTATAATTGTTGCGTCATTTGACTTTAAATAATATTTCTCTCAAAACTGTAAAAAATGTATCTGCAGATTTGGTCGACTCAGTCAGATTTGTCTGAAGTCCTAAATGAATCAGGAATGAGCAGGGACAGCTCTACTATAAGGACCCCTTATTCATGTCCTCATTACATGGAGTGCAACAAGGCCAGTCATGGTCTGGAAAGTTCTCAAATGTTGATAGAATTAATTAACAATATTGAAATCACTATGGCCACAACCATAAACTGTCAACTCCATCTCCCTGATAGGGTATTCATTTTGGTTCAAATATGTTTATTTTAATGAGGTTTTAGAGTCATAAAGCACCTGAGGAAAAACGAAATTGCTACTTTGTATACCACTTGAATGAATAAAGCTGGAGGCTTTACATTTTTGTCAACTCCATAATACAAACTCCTCAGATTTTCATATGTCAATTCTGTCTAAAACATCTGATAGATTTATGCATTTATTGGCAAATTTTCTAATGAATTATTTTCTATATTTTACTAAACGTTTGTGTTGAACTTCTATTTTTAGAGGCAAAAAAAAGTCTGTTTTGAGTATTTGTTGTCGACTCCATCAGTGACTTGGCAACTCCGTCACAGATGGCTAACCCCCTTAAGATACATCGTTCTGAAACATATACTTCAACTATTGAAGTACTTGCTGTGTTAGACCTAAGGGATAATGTTTGCTTTATACATTTGTTTTATGTTCTGAATGTAGAAAAACATATCAACATGCTAATGAAATTAGCCTGGAGCATTATATAGCGCTATAAAATAAAACAAATGGAAGTTTGTAGATTTTAATGTAAGGGACAATCTATGGAAAATAGAGGTGTGTTCATGGAGTGGAACTGACCTTCCACAGAGTTACATTATTTTCCAAAGAATGTATAGAATCTCGAGTTGATTATCCCTTTTATACCAAAGCTATAATTTTAACATATTTTCCGCTAGGAATGTGTTCATTTTCCGGTATAAATGTGTTCAACATCCACTGAAGTAGCTAGCGAGTTTACTAGACAGCTTCAGGAGTTGCCATGGTAACCAAACAAACAGACTTGCTAGCTTAGCTAACCAAACCATCAGTCCCAGCTAGCTATTATGAACATCGAATTCAACAATGGCAATAATGTTTTCAATTGGACTTTTGCTTTCAAAAGCAGCTCAAACATAGAACATGTAAGAATTAACTATAGCCAATGAATTCTATCATACCATGCGTTATAGGGAAATAATGCACACTCTAGAATGTCCTTCAAGCCAATCAGAAACAAGTATTCAACAATGCCAATGGTATAATTAAGCAATAAGGGTGTGGTATATGGCCAATATACCACGACTAAGGGCTGTTCTTAGGCAGGACACAACGCGGTGTCAGCCAATCAGCATTCAGATTGGCTGAATTCAGATTAGCTGAAAGCCATGGTGTGTATATATATATATATATATATGACAAAACATTTATTTTCACAGCTCTAATTACATTGGTAACTAGTCTACAATAGCAATAAGGCTCCTCTGGGCTCGGTCCAGGCACTCCGGGTTGCGTCGTGCTTAGGAACAGCTCTTGAATAATCGAATGTTAGAATTAAACAATCAAGGCATTTAAACACTTGTTGAACAATAAACGTAAAAATGTAATGTCTTTTAAGGTGTCTGATGGTGTTGACTTCATTTGTAATATTAAGAAAAATATTTGTGAAAAAAGTTTATTTCCTCATCTTTCAAGAATCCTGATGTATTATAATGTATGCCATTGAGCAGATGTTTTTATCCAAAGTGACTTAGTCATGCTTACATCCATTTTACATACGTGTGGTCTGGGAATCAAGCAGCACTATCCTGGAGTTACACTGAGCTACAAAGGACCACTTCAAAATATAAATTCAACCTCACTATGTGGATTTTGTTTCTTTTTTAATTTGCAGGCTACAGAGAAGGAGGAATGAGACGGTCAGTGTCTTTAAGATACCATTCAGAATGCCTCACTGCTGCAGTCCACCTCAGTCCACTTGCATCATAGCTCAGGACTACAGCAGAGTCTCTACTCAGCAGAGAATCTATAATTAAATGAACTCTCTTCAACAAACTTTGATCCACACACCAGTCAATCAGCACAACACAGAGGCAGCAATGGTTTCCTGTCTGGCTTTTGGAGGAAGATGTTTAGTACAAATTGGGAATGTATTGGGGTGGTTAATTTATTATATTTATTAGTCTTCTGTGAAATGTGTAAATATCTTGAGATATTCTTTTATGCTTTTTATTTTGTCTCATGTACAGTTTTTGCAGTAAATAATTACCGTAAAGATCCGTACAGAGCTGGTTTTGTTGTCAATGTCATCGACCAGACCTGCAGACCATGATGCTGCTAATGATCTTGGCACTTTGAAACCAAATCAGCTACTCTGTTTTGTCAGTCACAAGAGATTATGCTGCTAATAAAGCTGAGCAACAATTGGAACTCTTAGTGTGTGTGTGTGTGTGTGTGTGTGTGTCTGTGGCCACCAGATGGAGCTAAAGTACAGTATTGTGAACTCCGTTCAGCCCTCTTGAACTCAAATAGGTCATTGACAGGGGTGGTTCTGGGGACAGGGGGGGCCAGTGCCCCTGCGGACCCCCTTGAGGCCCCCCTAAATGTGGAGTATGAAATCATTTTTACATAACTCATTTTTGCTATAGTTCTTTTTTTACATCCGTTATTAGACAGTGGCAACGCGGAACACTAATGATTATGAACATGGTGTTTTGCCTGCTAATGCCTGCAATGCAGTGAAGAAAACGATATGACAACAATAACGTCTAATGTAACTGGCCCCTCTAACAGTACAACTGGCCCCAGCTTGGCCAGTTGAAATGGTCTAGAACCGCCACTGGTCATTGATTCATTAAATGGAATTCAATCAATGCAGTTATACTTTGTTTAAGGTCAAATCCATTGACCTGTGAACTTCCTAATGGACAATGCTGCTGAAAGTCACAGGATGAGGACAATGGTAGATCTTCCAGGGCTATGGCTAACCCCCCCACTTCCACGGCTTCCACCCTGCATCACAGCCTTGACTACCTGTCACACCCCATCCTAATGTTAAATAACACCATTAATAATTTAACTTGTTTCTATACTGTCCTGACAGGTTTGCATCAAAGAGATGCACATTGGGTACGAAACGATGTCAGATTCTCTCAATAGTAGTAGGTGATTGGACCGAGGCAATGAGAAACTTAACTAGCTCATAAATAGCTCTAGATAGAAGGTTAGTCACACCACAGTGGATTCATTTTACTGACAGAAGTTGACATTTGGTCAGTCTTGATACAAAATATTGAACAGAAATACAATGGTTCATTGGATCAGTATAAAACTTTGCACATTCACTGCTGCCATCTAGTGGCCAAAATCTAAATTGGACCTGGGCTGGAATAATACATCATGGCCTTTCTCTTGCATTTCAAAGATGATGGTAAAAAATAATACAAAAGAACGGTTGTTTTTTTTTCTTTGTATTATCAGATTTATATTCTCCTACATTCCTTTCACATTTCCACAAACTTCAAAGTGTTTCCTTTCAAATGGTACCAAGAATATGTATATCCTTGCTTCAGGGCCTGAGCTACAGGAAGTTAGATTTTGGTATGTCATTTTAGAAGAAAATAGAAAAAAGTGAGCGGATCCTTAAGAGGTTATTCTGTTATGCTCCACAGCCGTTAGAATGAGTTTAATCTGTGTTGTAGTCCAGCCATTAGAATGAGTTTAATATGTTTTGTAGTCCACAGCCATTAGAATGACTTTAATCTGTGTTGTAGTCCACAGCCGTTAGGATGAGTTTAATATGTGTTGTAGTCCAGTCATTAGAATGAGTTTAATCTGTGTTGTAGTCCACAGCCGTTAGGATGAGTTTAATATGTGTTGTAGTCCACAGCCATTAGAATGAGTTTAATCTGTGTTGTAGTCCACAGCCGTTAGAATGAGTTTAATCTGTGTTGTAGCCCACAGCCGTTAGAATGAGTTTAATCTGTGTTGTAGCCCACAGCCGTTAGAATGAGTTTAATATGTGTTGTAGTCCACAGCCATTAGAATGAGTTTAATCTGTGTTGTAGTCCACAGCCATTAGAATGAGTTTAATCTGTGTTGTAGCACACAGCCATTAGATTGAGTTTAATCTATGTTGTAGCCTACAGCCATTACGTTATTGGCTGCTAACAGTATTGATTGTCAAACATAATGAAGGTACTGATGTTGCCCTGCTCACTGAAACACACGCCAACAGAAGACCTCAATCTGTTGTAATCAATAGAGATTGTGTGTCCATTTTGTTAGTTATAATTGTATTTCTGTGTTGGTAGGCCCACCATCATCTCCGGTAGGGTGGTTAAATGACAGAGACATGGAGCTGAATATAGAAACACAGAATCACTAGGATATGTGTAGTAACTGACCCAGTAAACTACTGCCAATATGATAGAATGATGTAATAACTGACCCAGTAAACTACTACCAATATGATAGAATGATGTAATAACTGACCCAGTAAACTACTACCAATATGATAGAATGATGTAATAACTGACCCAGTAAACTACTACCAATAGAATAATGTAATAACTGACCCAGTAAACTACTACCAATACGATAGAATGATGTAATAACTGACCCAGTAGACTACTACCAATATGATAGAATGATGTAATAACTGACCCAGTAAACTACTACCAATATGATAGAATAATGTAATAACTGACCCAGTAAACTACTACCAATAGAATAATGTAATAACTGACCCAGTAAACTACTACCAATATGATAGAATAATGTAATAACTGACCCAGTAAACTACTACCAATATGATAGAATGATGTAATAACTGACCCAGTAAACTACTACCAATATGATAGAATGATGTAATAACTGACCCAGTAAACTACTACCAATATGATAGAATGATGTAATAACTGACCCAGTAAACTGCTACCAATATGATAGAATGATGTAATAACTGACCCAGTAAACTACTACCAATAGAATAATGTAATAACTGACCCAGTAAACTACTACCAATATGATAGAATGATGTAATAACTGACCCAGTAAACTGCTACCAATATGATAGAATGATGTAATAACTGACCCAGTAAACTACTACCAATACGATAGAATGATGTAATAACTGACCCAGTAAACTACTACCAATATGATAGAATGATATAATAACTGACCCAGTAAACTACTACCAATATGATAGAATAATGTAATAACTGACCCAGTAAACTACTACCAATATGATAGAATGATGTAAAAACTGACCCAGTAAAATACTACCAATATGATAGAATGATGTAATAACTGACCCAGTAAACTACTACCAATAGAATAATGTAATAACTGACCCAGTAGACTACTACCAATAGAATAATGTAATAACTGACCCAGTAAACTACTACAAATAGAATAATGTAATAACTGACCCAGTAAACTACTACCAATAGAATAATGTAATAACTGACCGCAGTAAACTACTACCAATATGATAGAATAATGTAATAACTGACCCAGTAAACTGCTACCAATATGATAGAATGATGTAATAACTGACCCAGTGAAGGAGGATCATCCTGACGTAAACTACTACCAATACGATAGAATAATGTAAAAACTGACCCAGTAAACTACTACCAATACGATGTAATAACTGACCCAGTAAACTACTACCAATAGAATAATGTAATAACTGACCCAGTAAACTACTACCAATAGAATAATGTAATAACTGACCCAGTAAACTACTACCAATATGATAGAATGATGTAATAACTGACCCAGTAGACTACTACCAATATGATAGAATGATGTAATAACTGACCCAGTAAACTACTACCAATATGATAGAATGATGTAATAACTGACCCAGTAAACTACTACCAATATGATAGAATGATGTAATAACTGACCCAGTAAACTACTACCAATATGATAGAATGATGTAATAACTGACCCAGTAAACTACTACCAATATGATAGAATGATGTAATAACTGACCCAGTAAACTACTACCAATACGATAGAATAATGTAAAAACTGACCCAGTAAACTACTACCAATACGATGTAATAACTGACCCAGTAAACTACTACCAATAGAATAATGTAATAACTGACCCAGTAGACTACTACCAATATGATAGAATGATGTAATAACTGACCCAGTAAACTACTACCAATATGATAGTGATGTAATAACTGACCCAGTAAACTGCTACCAATACGATAGAATGATGTAATAACTGACCCAGTAAACTACTACCAATAGAATAATGTAATAACTGACCCAGTAGACTACTACCAATATGATAGAATGATGTAATAACTGACCCAGTAAACTACTACCAATATGATAGAATAATGTAATAACTGACCCAGTAAACTACTACCAATATGATAGAATGATGTAATAACTGACCCAGTAAACTGCTACCAATATGATAGAATGATGTAATAACTGACCCAGTAAACTACTACCAATATGATAGAATGATGTAATAACTGACCAGTAAACTGCTACCAATATGATAGAATGATGTAATAACTGACCCAGTAAACTACTACCAATAGAATAATGTAATAACTGACCCAGTAAACTACTACCAATAGAATAATGTAATAACTGACCCAGTAAACTACTACCAATATGATAGAATGATGTAATAACTGACCCAGTAGACTACTACCAATATGATAGAATGATGTAATAACTGACCCAGTAAACTACTACCAATATGATAGAATGATGTAATAACTGACCCAGTAAACTACTACCAATATGATAGAATGATGTAATAACTGACCCAGTAAACTACTACCAATATGATAGAATGATGTAATAACTGACCCAGTAAACTACTACCAATATGATAGAATGATGTAATAACTGACCCAGTAAACTACTACCAATACGATAGAATAATGTAAAAACTGACCCAGTAAACTACTACCAATACGATGTAATAACTGACCCAGTAAACTACTACCAATAGAATAATGTAATAACTGACCCAGTAGACTACTACCAATATGATAGAATGATGTAATAACTGACCCAGTAAACTACTACCAATATGATAGTGATGTAATAACTGACCCAGTAAACTGCTACCAATACGATAGAATGATGTAATAACTGACCCAGTAAACTACTACCAATAGAATAATGTAATAACTGACCCAGTAGACTACTACCAATATGATAGAATGATGTAATAACTGACCCAGTAAACTACTACCAATATGATAGAATAATGTAATAACTGACCCAGTAAACTACTACCAATATGATAGAATGATGTAATAACTGACCCAGTAAACTGCTACCAATATGATAGAATGATGTAATAACTGACCCAGTAAACTACTACCAATATGATAGAATGATGTAATAACTGACCAGTAAACTGCTACCAATATGATAGAATGATGTAATAACTGACCCAGTAAACTACTACCAATACGATAGAATGATGTAATAACTGACCCAGTAAACTACTACCAATATGATAGAATGATGTAATAACTGACCCAGTAAACTACTACCAATATGATAGAATAATGTAATAACTGACCGCAGTAAACTACTACCAATATAATAGAATAATGTAATAACTGACCCAGTAAACTGCTACCAATATGATAGAATGATGTAATAACTGACCCAGTAAACTACTACCAATATGATAGAATAATGTAATAACTGACCCAGTAAACTACTACCAATATGATAGAATGATGTAATAACTGACCCAGTAAACTGCTACCAATATGATAGAATGATGTAATAACTGACCCAGTAAACTACTACCAATATGATAGAATGATGTAATAACTGACCAGTAAACTGCTACCAATATGATAGAATGATGTAATAACTGACCCAGTAAACTACTACCAATAGAATAATGTAATAACTGACCCAGTAAACTACTACCAATAGAATAATGTAATAACTGACCCAGTAAACTACTACCAATATGATAGAATGATGTAATAACTGACCCAGTAGACTACTACCAATATGATAGAATGATGTAATAACTGACCCAGTAAACTACTACCAATATGATAGAATGATGTAATAACTGACCCAGTAAACTACTACCAATATGATAGAATGATGTAATAACTGACCCAGTAAACTACTACCAATATGATAGAATGATGTAATAACTGACCCAGTAAACTACTACCAATATGATAGAATGATGTAATAACTGACCCAGTAAACTACTACCAATACGATAGAATAATGTAAAAACTGACCCAGTAAACTACTACCAATACGATGTAATAACTGACCCAGTAAACTACTACCAATAGAATAATGTAATAACTGACCCAGTAGACTACTACCAATATGATAGAATGATGTAATAACTGACCCAGTAAACTACTACCAATATGATAGTGATGTAATAACTGACCCAGTAAACTGCTACCAATACGATAGAATGATGTAATAACTGACCCAGTAAACTACTACCAATAGAATAATGTAATAACTGACCCAGTAGACTACTACCAATATGATAGAATGATGTAATAACTGACCCAGTAAACTACTACCAATATGATAGAATGATGTAATAACTGACCCAGTAAACTACTACCAATATGATAGAATGATGTAATAACTGACCCAGTAAACTGCTACCAATATGATAGAATGATGTAATAACTGACCCAGTAAACTACTACCAATATGATAGAATGATGTAATAACTGACCAGTAAACTGCTACCAATATGATAGAATGATGTAATAACTGACCCAGTAAACTACTACCAATACGATAGAATGATGTAATAACTGACCCAGTAAACTACTACCAATATGATAGAATGATGTAATAACTGACCCAGTAAACTACTACCAATATGATAGAATAATGTAATAACTGACCGCAGTAAACTACTACCAATATAATAGAATAATGTAATAACTGACCCAGTAAACTGCTACCAATATGATAGAATGATGTAATAACTGACCCAGTGAAGGAGGATCATCCTGACGTAAACTACTACCAATACGATAGAATAATGTAAAAACTGACCCAGTAAACTACTACCAATACGATGTAATAACTGACCCAGTAAACTGCTACCAATAGAATGTAATAACTGACCCAGTGAAGGAGGATCATCCTGACGTAAACTACTACCAATACGATAGAATAATGTAAAAACTGACCCAGTAAACTACTACCAATACGATGTAATAACTGACCCAGTAAACTACTACCAATAGAATAATGTAATAACTGACCCAGTGAAGGAGGATCATCCTGACGTAAACTACTACCAATATGATAGAATGATGTAATAACTGACCCAGTAAACTACTACCAATATGATAGAATGATGTAATAACTGACCCAGTAAACTACTACCAATATGATAGAATGATGTAATAACTGACCCAGTAAACTACTACCAATATGATAGAATGATGTAATAACTGACCCAGTAAACTACTACCAATACGATAGAATAATGTAAAAACTGACCCAGTAAACTACTACCAATACGATGTAATAACTGACCCAGTAAACTACTACCAATAGAATAATGTAATAACTGACCCAGTAGACTACTACCAATATGATAGAATGATGTAATAACTGACCCAGTAAACTACTACCAATATGATAGTGATGTAATAACTGACCCAGTAAACTGCTACCAATACGATAGAATGATGTAATAACTGACCCAGTAAACTACTACCAATAGAATAATGTAATAACTGACCCAGTAGACTACTACCAATATGATAGAATGATGTAATAACTGACCCAGTAAACTACTACCAATATGATAGAATAATGTAATAACTGACCCAGTAAACTACTACCAATATGATAGAATGATGTAATAACTGACCCAGTAAACTACTACCAATATGATAGAATGATGTAATAACTGACCCAGTAAACTACTACCAATATGATAGAATGATGTAATAACTGACCAGTAAACTGCTACCAATATGATAGAATGATGTAATAACTGACCCAGTAAACTACTACCAATACGATAGAATGATGTAATAACTGACCCAGTAAACTACTACCAATATGATAGAATGATGTAATAACTGACCCAGTAAACTACTACCAATATGATAGAATAATGTAATAACTGACCGCAGTAAACTACTACCAATATAATAGAATAATGTAATAACTGACCCAGTAAACTGCTACCAATATGATAGAATGATGTAATAACTGACCCAGTGAAGGAGGATCATCCTGACGTAAACTACTACCAATACGATAGAATAATGTAAAAACTGACCCAGTAAACTACTACCAATACGATGTAATAACTGACCCAGTAAACTGCTACCAATAGAATGTAATAACTGACCCAGTGAAGGAGGATCATCCTGACGTAAACTACTACCAATACGATAGAATAATGTAAAAACTGACCCAGTAAACTACTACCAATACGATGTAATAACTGACCCAGTAAACTACTACCAATAGAATAATGTAATAACTGACCCAGTGAAGGAGGATCATCCTGACGTAAACTACTACCAATATGATAGAATGATGTAATAACTGACCCAGTAAACTACTACCAATATGATAGAATGATGTAATAACTGACCCAGTAAACTACTACCAATATGATAGAATGATGTAATAACTGACCCAGTAAACTACTACCAATATGATAGAATGATGTAATAACTGACCCAGTAAACTACTACCAATACGATAGAATAATGTAAAAACTGACCCAGTAAACTACTACCAATACGATGTAATAACTGACCCAGTAAACTACTACCAATAGAATAATGTAATAACTGACCCAGTAGACTACTACCAATATGATAGAATGATGTAATAACTGACCCAGTAAACTACTACCAATATGATAGTGATGTAATAACTGACCCAGTAGACTACTACCAATATGATAGAATGATGTAATAACTGACCCAGTAAACTACTACCAATATGATAGAATAATGTAATAACTGACCCAGTAAACTACTACCAATATGATAGAATGATGTAATAACTGACCCAGTAAACTGCTACCAATATGATAGAATGATGTAATAACTGACCCAGTAAACTACTACCAATATGATAGAATGATGTAATAACTGACCAGTAAACTGCTACCAATATGATAGAATGATGTAATAACTGACCCAGTAAACTACTACCAATACGATAGAATGATGTAATAACTGACCCAGTAAACTACTACCAATATGATAGAATGATATAATAACTGACCCAGTAAACTACTACCAATATGATAGAATAATGTAATAACTGACCCAGTAAACTACTACCAATATGATAGAATGATGTAAAAACTGACCCAGTAAAATACTACCAATATGATAGAATGATGTAATAACTGACCCAGTAAACTACTACCAATAGAATAATGTAATAACTGACCCAGTAGACTACTACCAATAGAATAATGTAATAACTGACCCAGTAAACTACTACCAATAGAATAATGTAATAACTGACCCAGTAAACTACTACCAATAGAATAATGTAATAACTGACCGCAGTAAACTACTACCAATATGATAGAATAATGTAATAACTGACCCAGTAAACTGCTACCAATATGATAGAATGATGTAATAACTGACCCAGTGAAGGAGGATCATCCTGACGTAAACTACTACCAATACGATAGAATAATGTAAAAACTGACCCAGTAAACTACTACCAATACGATGTAATAACTGACCCAGTAAACTACTACCAATAGAATAATGTAATAACTGACCCAGTAAACTACTACCAATAGAATAATGTAATAACTGACCCAGTAAACTACTACCAATATGATAGAATGATGTAATAACTGACCCAGTAGACTACTACCAATATGATAGAATGATGTAATAACTGACCCAGTAAACTACTACCAATATGATAGAATGATGTAATAACTGACCCAGTAAACTACTACCAATATGATAGAATGATGTAATAACTGACCCAGTAAACTACTACCAATATGATAGAATGATGTAATAACTGACCCAGTAAACTACTACCAATATGATAGAATGATGTAATAACTGACCCAGTAAACTACTACCAATACGATAGAATAATGTAAAAACTGACCCAGTAAACTACTACCAATACGATGTAATAACTGACCCAGTAAACTACTACCAATAGAATAATGTAATAACTGACCCAGTAGACTACTACCAATATGATAGAATGATGTAATAACTGACCCAGTAAACTACTACCAATATGATAGTGATGTAATAACTGACCCAGTAAACTGCTACCAATACGATAGAATGATGTAATAACTGACCCAGTAAACTACTACCAATAGAATAATGTAATAACTGACCCAGTAGACTACTACCAATATGATAGAATGATGTAATAACTGACCCAGTAAACTACTACCAATATGATAGAATAATGTAATAACTGACCAAGTAAACTACTACCAATATGATAGAATGATGTAATAACTGACCCAGTAAACTGCTACCAATATGATAGAATGATGTAATAACTGACCCAGTAAACTACTACCAATATGATAGAATGATGTAATAACTGACCAGTAAACTGCTACCAATATGATAGAATGATGTAATAACTGACCCAGTAAACTACTACCAATAGAATAATGTAATAACTGACCCAGTAAACTACTACCAATAGAATAATGTAATAACTGACCCAGTAAACTACTACCAATATGATAGAATGATGTAATAACTGACCCAGTAGACTACTACCAATATGATAGAATGATGTAATAACTGACCCAGTAAACTACTACCAATATGATAGAATGATGTAATAACTGACCCAGTAAACTACTACCAATATGATAGAATGATGTAATAACTGACCCAGTAAACTACTACCAATACGATAGAATAATGTAAAAACTGACCCAGTAAACTACTACCAATACGATGTAATAACTGACCCAGTAAACTACTACCAATAGAATAATGTAATAACTGACCCAGTAGACTACTACCAATATGATAGAATGATGTAATAACTGACCCAGTAAACTACTACCAATATGATAGTGATGTAATAACTGACCCAGTAAACTGCTACCAATACGATAGAATGATGTAATAACTGACCCAGTAAACTACTACCAATAGAATAATGTAATAACTGACCCAGTAGACTACTACCAATATGATAGAATGATGTAATAACTGACCCAGTAAACTACTACCAATATGATAGAATAATGTAATAACTGACCCAGTAAACTACTACCAATATGATAGAATGATGTAATAACTGACCCAGTAAACTGCTACCAATATGATAGAATGATGTAATAACTGACCCAGTAAACTACTACCAATATGATAGAATGATGTAATAACTGACCAGTAAACTGCTACCAATATGATAGAATGATGTAATAACTGACCCAGTAAACTACTACCAATACGATAGAATGATGTAATAACTGACCCAGTAAACTACTACCAATATGATAGAATGATGTAATAACTGACCCAGTAAACTACTACCAATATGATAGAATAATGTAATAACTGACCGCAGTAAACTACTACCAATATAATAGAATAATGTAATAACTGACCCAGTAAACTGCTACCAATATGATAGAATGATGTAATAACTGACCCAGTGAAGGAGGATCATCCTGACGTAAACTACTACCAATACGATAGAATAATGTAAAAACTGACCCAGTAAACTACTACCAATACGATGTAATAACTGACCCAGTAAACTGCTACCAATAGAATGTAATAACTGACCCAGTGAAGGAGGATCATCCTGACGTAAACTACTACCAATACGATAGAATAATGTAAAAACTGACCCAGTAAACTACTACCAATACGATGTAATAACTGACCCAGTAAACTACTACCAATAGAATAATGTAATAACTGACCCAGTGAAGGAGGATCATCCTGACGTAAACTACTACCAATATGATAGAATGATGTAATAACTGACCCAGTAAACTACTACCAATATGATAGAATGATGTAATAACTGACCCAGTAAACTACTACCAATATGATAGAATGATGTAATAACTGACCCAGTAAACTACTACCAATATGATAGAATGATGTAATAACTGACCCAGTAAACTACTACCAATACGATAGAATAATGTAAAAACTGACCCAGTAAACTACTACCAATACGATGTAATAACTGACCCAGTAAACTACTACCAATAGAATAATGTAATAACTGACCCAGTAGACTACTACCAATATGATAGAATGATGTAATAACTGACCCAGTAAACTACTACCAATATGATAGTGATGTAATAACTGACCCAGTAAACTGCTACCAATACGATAGAATGATGTAATAACTGACCCAGTAAACTACTACCAATAGAATAATGTAATAACTGACCCAGTAGACTACTACCAATATGATAGAATGATGTAATAACTGACCCAGTAAACTACTACCAATATGATAGAATAATGTAATAACTGACCCAGTAAACTACTACCAATATGATAGAATGATGTAATAACTGACCCAGTAAACTGCTACCAATATGATAGAATGATGTAATAACTGACCCAGTAAACTACTACCAATATGATAGAATGATGTAATAACTGACCAGTAAACTGCTACCAATATGATAGAATGATGTAATAACTGACCCAGTAAACTACTACCAATACGATAGAATGATGTAATAACTGACCCAGTAAACTACTACCAATATGATAGAATGATGTAATAACTGACCCAGTAAACTACTACCAATATGATAGAATAATGTAATAACTGACCGCAGTAAACTACTACCAATATAATAGAATAATGTAATAACTGACCCAGTAAACTGCTACCAATATGATAGAATGATGTAATAACTGACCCAGTGAAGGAGGATCATCCTGACGTAAACTACTACCAATACGATAGAATAATGTAAAAACTGACCCAGTAAACTACTACCAATACGATGTAATAACTGACCCAGTAAACTGCTACCAATAGAATGTAATAACTGACCCAGTGAAGGAGGATCATCCTGACGTAAACTACTACCAATACGATAGAATAATGTAAAAACTGACCCAGTAAACTACTACCAATACGATGTAATAACTGACCCAGTAAACTACTACCAATAGAATAATGTAATAACTGACCCAGTGAAGGAGGATCATCCTGACGTAAACTACTACCAATATGATAGAATGATGTAATAACTGACCCAGTAAACTACTACCAATATGATAGAATAATGTAATAACTGACCCAGTAAACTACGACCAATAGAATGATGTAATAACTGACCCAGTAAACTACGACCAATATGATAGAATGATGTAATAACTGACCCAGTAGACTACTACCAATATGATAGAATAATGTAATAACTGACCCAGTAAACTACTACCAATATGATAGAATGATGTAATAACTGACCCAGTAAACTACTACCAATATGATAGAATGATGTAATAACTGACCCAGTAGACTACTACCAATATGATAGAATGATGTAATAACTGACCCAGTAAACTACTACCAATATGATAGAATGATGTAATAACTGACCCAGTAAACTACTACCAATACGATAGAATAATGTAAAAACTGACCCAGTAAACTACTACCAATACGATGTAATAACTGACCCAGTAAACTACTACCAATAGAATAATGTAATAACTGACCCAGTAGACTACTACCAATATGATAGAATAATGTAATAACTGACCCAGTAAACTACTACCAATACGATAGAATATTGTAAAAACTGACCCAGTAAACTACTACCAATACGATGTAATAACTGACCCAGTAAACTACTACCAATAGAATAATGTAATAACTGACCCAGTAAACTACTACCAATATGATAGAATGATGTAATAACTGACCCAGTAAACTACTACCAATAGAATGATGTAATAACTGACCCAGTAAACTACTACCAATATGATAGAATGATGTAAAAACTGACCCAGTAAACTACTACCAATACGATAGAATGATGTAATAACTGACCCAGTAAACTACTACCAATATGATAGAATGATGTAATAACTGACCCAGTAGACTACTACCAATATGATAGAATGATGTAATAACTGACCCAGTAAACTACTACCAATATGATAGAATAATGTAATAACTGACCCAGTAAACTACTACCAATATGATAGAATTATGTAATAACTGACCCAGTAAACTAGGACCAATAGAATAATGTAATAACTGACCCAGTAGACTACTACCAATATGATAGAATAATGTAATAACTGACCCAGTAGCATCCTGATGTAAACTACTACCAATATGATAGAGTAGCATATACAGTTTACATACACCTTAGCCAAATGCATTTAAACTCTGTTTTTCACAATTCCTGACATTTACTCCTAGTACTAATTCCCTGTCTTAGGTCAATTAGGATCACCACTTTATTTTAAGAATGTGAAATGTCAGAATAATAGCAGAGAAAATGATTTATTTCAGCTTTAATTTCTTTAATCACATTACCAGTGGGTCTGAAGTTTACATACACTCAATTAGTATTTGGTAGCATTTCCTTTAAATTGTTTCACTTGGGTCAAACATTTCGGGTAGCCTTCCACAAGCTTCCCACAATAAGTTGGGTGAATTTTGGCTCATTCCTCCTGACAGAGCTGGTGTAACAGAGTCAGGTTTGTAGGTCTCCTTGCTCGCACACGTTTTTCAGTTCTGCCCACAAATTTTCTATGGGATTGAGGTCAGGGCTTTGTGATGGCCACTCTAATACCTTGACTTTGTTGTCCTTAAGCCATTTGCCACAACTTTGGAAGTATGCTTGGGGTCATTGTCCATTTGGAAGACCCATTTACGACCAAGATTAAACTTCCTGACTGATGTCTTGAGATGTTGCTTCAATATATCCACATAATTTTCCTGCCTCATGATGCCAGCTATTTTGTGAAGTGCACCAGTCCCTCCTGCAGCAAAGCACCCCACAACATGATGCGGCCTCCCCCGTGCTTCACATTTGGGATGGTGTTCTTCGGGCTTGCACGCCTCCCCCTTTTTCCTCCAAACATAACGATGGTCATTATGGCCAAAAAGTTATATTTTTGTTTCATTAGACCAGAGGACATTTCTGAAAAAAGTATGATCTTTGTCACCATGTGCAGTTGCGGTTTTGGAGCAGTGGCTTCTTCCTTGCTGAGCGGCCTTTCAGGTTATGTCGATATAGGACTTGTTTTACTGTGGATATAGATACTTTTGTACCTGTTTCCTCCAGCATCTTCACAAGGTCTTTTGCTGTTGTTCGGGATTGATTTGCACTATTCGCACCAAAGTACGTTCATCTCTAGGAGACAGAACGCGTCTTCTCCTGAGTGGTATGACGGCTGCATGGTCCCATGGTGTTTATACTTGCGTACTATTGTTTGTACAGATGAACGTGGTACCTTCAGGCATTTGGAAATTACTCCCAAGGATGAACCGGACTTGTGGAGGTCTACAATTTGTTTTCTGAGGTCTTGGCTGATTTCTTTTAATTTTTCCATGATGTCAAGCAAAGAGGCACTGAGTTTGAAGGTAGGCCTTGAAATACATCCACAGGTATACCTCCAAATGACTCAAATGATGTCAATTAGCTTATCAGAAGCTTCTAAAGCCATGACATAATTTTCTGGAATTTTCCAAGCTGTTTGAAGGCACAGTTAACTTGATGTATGTAAACTTCTGACCCATTGGAATTGTGATACAGTGAATTATTAGTGAAATAATCTGTTTGTAAACAATTGTTGGAAACAAAAATGACTTATATCATGCACAAAGTAGATGTCCTAACCGACTTGCCAAAACTATAGTTTGTTAACAAGAAATTTGTGGAGTGGTTGAAAAACAAGTTTTAATGACGCCAACCTAAGTGAATGTAATCTTCCGACTTTAACTGTATTTGTCTGTCTGTTGTTGAAGGTACTGAAATACTTTATCAGGGTAAAAATATATTATTTCAGAGTTCTTTCAAGCATTGAATTATAGACTCGAATTACAAAATGGTGCCTTATACATACAAGTGAAAGTTGAGACTTTATGTGAGAAGGAAAGTGAAACTGTAAAAACCCCTCATCTGGATCAGAAGGATGACAGGCCAGTGGTCAACACCCCTCTTCATCTGGATCAGAAGGATGACAGGCCAGTGGTCAACACCCCTCTTCATCTGGATCAGAAGGACGAGGCGCCAGTGGTCAACACCCCTCTTCATCTGGATCAGAAGGATGAGAGGCCAGTGGTCAACACCCCTCTTCATCTGGATCAGAAGGACGACAGGTCAGTGGTCAACACCCCTCTTCATCTGGATCAGAAGGATGAGAGGCCAGTGGTCAACACCCCTCTTCATCTGGATCAGAAGGATGACAGGCCAGTGGTCAACACCCCGCTTCATCTGGATCAGAAGGATGACAGGCCAGTGGTCAACACCCCTCTTCATCTGGATCAGAAGGATGACAGACCAGTGGTCAACGCCCCTCTTCATCTGGAACGGAAGGATGACAGGCCAGTGGTCAACACCCTTCTTCATCTGGATCAGAAGGATGACGGGTCAATGGTCAAAACAAATGTACTGGAAGAGTGAATGTGTTTGTTTTCCTGTCAGACAGATTGGTTCTATGCTTCAGATGGTATATTTAATCTTAAAGTCCATAGCATCAAAAAGGACTAAACACGCTTTGTCTCTGCCACTGATAATTGTTTGCTGCGTATGCAGAGAGCAAAGTAAAAGCACATGAGAGAGAGAGACAGGTCCGCATTATACAGACAGTATATACTGTATGAGGAGGTTTGGACTTTAAAGCAGTATCTTGTAGTTTCATGTATGGTGTCCATATTAGGACAGCCTCAGTGAGCGCATATTCAGTTCAATGAAAGAGAGGGTGTAGGCTTGCATACAAAGTTGACAGACTCCAATATTGTCCTTTTGGCATTTTTTATATATTGTGTTCTTGCAGCAGCAGAGGAAAAAACTTAACACACAGGAGAAGAGCTTATTCAACCTGTTCATTATAGGGCTGGTTGTTGGATGTTGATGATCAGTATTGATCAGTCATGTCAGGGGAAATCAGGCTCTACTCTGTTCGACTGCTATGTTCTACTCTGTTCTGTTCTGCTCTGTTCTGTTCTACTCTGTTCCACTCTAATCTGTTCTACTTTGTTCTGTTCTACTCTGTTCTCCTCTACTCAACTCTGTTCTGTTCTACTCTGTTCTCCTCTACTCTACTCTGTTATGTTGAAGTCTGTTCTGTTCTACTCTACTCTGTTCTGTTCTACTCTGTTCTCTACTCTACTCTACTCTGTTCTACTCTACTCTACTCTGTTCTACTCTACTCTACTCTGTTACACTCTAATCTCTTCTGCTCTGCTCTGTTCTGTTCTACTCTGTTCTCCTCTACTCTACTCTAATCTGTTATACTCAGTTCTGCTCTGTTATGCTCTGCAGATTCGGGTGGATACCATCCTCATTATATGAGCTTTGTTTCCAGATGGTATCAAAATTGTCAATTAATGTTACACCCACAGAGCTGCAATAGTCTCGTAGCCAGTTATGAAGGGCTAAATGTCTGCTGAACCGTTCAAGGCCACGCTTTAGGGAGGGCAGAGGGCCAGATATTATGGGGTGTTTGTTGGTGTCAAGTAGTGACCCAATCAGTTCTTTAAAATCCATCTCCAGCTGCTCTAAACTGCCCTTCATAATGTCATTCGACCCCACATGAACCATGACAGTATCAGCGCTGTTGACTGACTCACAGCCTGGTGATCAACCTTGATAGTCAGCGCTGTTGACTGACTATCAACCTGGTGATATCCTGAATTTTGACCCCACATGAACCATTACAGTGTCAGCCCCCCCGGGAATCAACCTGGTGATATCCTGAACTTTGACCCCACATGAACCATGACAGTATCAGCCCCAGGTGACTGACTCACAGCCTCGGGAATCAACCAGGTGATATCCTGAACTTTGACCCCACATGAACCATGACAGTATCAGCCCCCGTTGACTGACTCACAGCCTCGAGAATCAACCTGGTGATATCCTGAACTTTGACCCCACATGAACCATGACAGTATCAGCCCCAGGTGACTGACTCACAGCCTCGAGAATCAACCTGGTGATATCCACAAAGTCTTTGACCCCAGGTACAGATTAATACCTCACCATCGAACTCCCTATCGCAATAGCCAGAATGATCTGTCCTCTGCCGTGTCTCGATGCTGATTGCGAGGCCAGAGCCACAGTGCTCACCTGAGAAGAGGGCTGTTGCGACGCCGGCTGCGTGCAGGCCACGTCAGCCAAAGGTACAGAGCTCTGATCCAGAGAGCATGGCCCAGCGGAGGGGGGTCCAGCGGAGGGGGTCCAGCGGAGGTGGTCCAGCGGAGGGGGTCCCAGCGGAGGGGGTCCAGCGGAGGGGGTCCAGCGGAGGTGGTCCAGGCTGTGCTCAGGCAGTTGATTGACTAGGACAGGGAGAGGTAGCTGGAGGGACAGCCATGGAGGGAACATCCAAGTCCCCGGCAGAAGACAGCTGGTACAGGGGCTCAAAGCTATTTGAAAGTCTTACGTCCGGACGAGGGGGAAGAAAGCAGGCACGACGAGAATGATTCTTCTCCTTCTTTCTGGTTCCAACATGCATCAGCCGATGTCACTAAGTGATATACAGAAACCCAGCCTAAAACCACAAACAACAATACAGATGTAGAAGCACGGTGGCTAGCATCCATTTACGCTCATCTGGAGTCAAGCAATGAGCAGCCATTTTCTGGTTCAAGCTGGTAGAGGGGTGCAGTGACGGAGTACAGTGTATACAGTGATCTGCTACTGGTATATAGTACTGGTACTCCCTGTACATAGTACTGGTACTCCCTGTATATAGTACTGGTACTCCCTGTATATAGTACTGGTTCTCCCTATATATAATACTGGTACTTCCTGTATATAGCACTTGTACTCCCTGTATATTGTACTGGTATTCCCTGTACATAGTACTGGTACTCCCTGTATAGAGTACTGGTATTCCCTGTATATAGCTCCACATTGATCTGGTACTCTCTGTATATAGCTCCACATTGATCTGGTACTCCCTGTATATAGCTCCACAGTGATCTGGTACTGGTACTCTCTGTATATAGCTCCACATTGATCTGGTACTCTCTGTATATAGCTCCACATTGATCTGGTACTCCCTGTATATAGCTCCACAGTGATCTGGTACTGGTACTCCCTGTATATAGCTCCACATTGATCTGGTACTCCCTGTATATAGCTCCACAGTGATCTGGTACTCCCTGTATATAGCTCCACAGTGATCTGGTACTGGTACTCCCTGTATATAGCTCCACAGTGATCTGGTACTGGTACTCCCTGTATATAGCTCCACATTGATCTGGTACTCCCTGTATATAGCTCCACATTGATCTGGTACTCCCTGTATATAGCTCCACAGTGATCTGGTACTGGTACTCCCTGTATATAGCTCCACATTGATCTGGTACTCCCTGTATATAGCTCCACATTGATCTGGTACTCCCTGTATATTGCTCCACAGTGATCTGGTACTGGTACTCCCTGTATATAGCTCCACAGTGATCTGGTACTGGTACTCCCTGTATATAGCTCCACATTGATCTGGTACTCCCTGTATATAGCTCCACAGTGATCTGGTACTGATACTCCCTGTATATAGCTCCACAGTGATCTGGTACTGGTACTCCCTGTATATTGCTCCACAGTGATCTGGTACTCCCTGTATATAGCTCCACAGTGATCTGGTACTGGTACTCCCTGTATATAGCTCCACATTGATCTGGTACTGGTACTTCCTGTATATAGCTCCACAGTGATCTGGTACTGGTACTCCCTGTATATAGCTCCACAGTGATCTGGTACTCCCTGTATATAGCTCCACATTGATCTGGTACTGGTACTTCCTGTATATAGCTCCACAGTGATCTGGTACTTCCTGTATATAGCACCATTCTTGTGTATTTTATTTTATTCCTCTTGTGTTACAATGTATTCCTTTTGTTTTTACTCTGCATCGTAAGGGAGGGCTCTGAAATTAAGCATTTCACAGTAAAATCTGTTGTATTCAGCCCATGTGACAAATAACATTTTATTTGAGAGTGCCCATAGGGCTGTGGTCAAATGGAGTGCACTATAAATAGGGGACATTTGGGATACACACTAACACCCTAACTGTCACGACTTCCGCCGAAGTTGGTGCCTCCTTGTTCGGGCGACGTTCGGCGGTCGTCGTCACCGGCTTTCTAGCTGCCACCGATCTACGTTTCTTTTTCCATTTGTTATGTCTTTATTGTTCACACCTGGTTCCCATTACGTTTTGATTATTTCCCTATTTAACCCTCTCATTCCCATTATGTTTTGTGCGTGATTGTTTCCTGGATTTGTGTTAGTCGTTTGTGTTAGGGTTTTGTATTCCCTGCGTGGATTTATTTTGGATGAGTATTTTTCCTTGAGTAAAATACGTTATTTTACTCAGTTCTGTGTCCTGCGTCTAACTCCGTCCTCATCTCTGCACCACTGACACTTGACAATAACAAAGTGGAACTAAAAGGAATCCTTTCACCCAGATGAATAATGCAACATTCCATTTCCAAGTCACAACGTCATGGCAACCATCATCATGATCACTCACCTGTCAATCAGAGATGAGTGACACTCAGCTGTCCAGTCCAGAGGGAAGCCCACTCATCCTTACTCATTTAATCTGGATTAGCTTCTGTTGGATCATCGTCCCGCTCCACTTTACTGCTGACCAAACCGTATATTAATCTAACCGTGGAAATTGAATGACAACCGTCGTTCCATTCCACGTTTAAAGGCTCTCTCAACCTCAACAGATTGCCTTCCATGTCACGCCCTGACCTTAGAGATCCCTTTTATTCTCTATGTGGTTAGGTCAGGGTGTGACTAGGGTGGGCAATCTATGTTTTCTATTTCGTTGTTGGTCGGGTATGGTTCCCAATCAGAGGCAGCTGTCTATCATTATCTCTGATTGGGGATCATACTTAGGCAGCCTTTTTTCCACCTTTAGTTTGTGGGATCGTGTTTTTGGTACTGTGCTGTGTAACCCTACTGAACGTTACATTTCGTTTGTATTTGTTTTGTTTCGGTGTTCATTGAATAAAGAAAGATGTACGCCCACCACGCTGAACCTTGGTCCAATCCTTCCATCAACGAGCGTAACATTCCATCTGGTAACGTGGAGATAAAGTGAATAAATAGAACTGCAGTTTCCAAGGGTCAACAAAAAATGTGATTTTTAATCAAATTACATTTCATCGAGACTCTTAAAATTGATACTCTCAACGGCCTCTTGAACTTTTATTTAAAAATGAACCTGTAGGTCAAAGCAAAAGGTAAACAAAACACGCTACATCTAGCCTGGTAGAACCAGCCCAGTAAAACAGAATGGCGGCCGTGTAAACAACATCACGCTGTTTGCTTAGCGAGTACCACTTTCTCCTGATTCAGCCCATACCTGGAACGAACTCGGGACCTCTGCCTTGCTAGCACATGTGACCGCCCTCCTGAAACGTCTTACCAGTCGGTGCCATGCAAAAAGCCAGCTATTCACTGGCGTAAGTGGGGTCTGTTCAGGCTGAGGAGTAGTTTCACACATCCCCATGTGCAACAAATTCAGTGACCAGGCTGGTTCCACCAGGCTATGCAACATCACCAGCGCTGACGTTTTTTATTTTGTTCGTTTTTTTGTTTTATCTTGTTACTGGGTCTAAAGACCTGGACCAAGACACCTGGTTAGGGAGAGAGCCTGGGACAGACCTGGACCAGGACACCTGGTTAGGGAGAGAGCCTGGGACAGACCTGGACCAGGACACCTGGTTAGGGAGAGAGCCTGGGACAGACCTGGACCAAGACACCTGGTTAGGGAGAGAGCCTGGGACAGACCTGGACCAAGACACCTGGTTAGGGAGAGAGCCTGGGACAGACCTGGACACCTGGTTATAGGGAGAGAGCCTGGGACAGACCTGGACACCTGGTTATAGGGAGAGAGCCTGGGACAGACCTGGACCTGGACACCTGGTTATAGGGAGAGAGCCTGGGACATACCTGGACCAGGACACCTGGTTATAGGGAGAGAGCCTGGGACATACCTGGACCAGGACACCTGGTTAGGGAGAGAGCCTGGGACAGACCTGGACCAGGACACCTGGTTATAGGGAGAGAGCCTGGGACATACCTGGACCAGGACACCTGGTTAGGGAGAGAGCCTGGGACAGACCTGGACCAGGACACCAGGTTATAGGGAGAGAGCCTGGGACAGACCTGGACCAGGACACCTGGTTATAGGGAGAGAGCCTGGGACAGACCTGGACCAGGACACCTGGTTATGGAGATAGGGATAACAGTGTATCCCTCTTTCTCAGATTGTTATCAGAGCCCTGGGGGAACTCTGATTGAATCATATCCAGGAAATGATCCAGTTTGAACGTACATGAGAGAGAGAAGAGAGAGCCTCCAAACCACTCAGCATGGCTAGGTGGCTGGTGGTGCTGGGTGACGATCATGATAGTGTGTCATCACGTCTCTCTCTTGCATTATGTACGTCATCAAAATGGTCACATATGCTATCTCTCTCAATTCAACTCTCTCTCTCTCTCTCTCTCTCTCTCTCTTCTCTCTCAGTAAAACATGTCACCAACCGCAGCTGAAACTCTGATGTTCCCAGAGTTTCTCATGGTTTCATCTGTCCTTGTTTCCACCTCTCTGTCTCTCTGCCTGAGTGTTTAAATTGCTCTCTGAACTACTAGCCACAGAACTGGGAGAAAAGGCACTTTAGAATTCTCCTCATTTTCCTCAGCCACTTTGTCTGACTGACTGAAAGTCATTTCTATTTAAAATACATTCTGCCAAGTTTTGCTAGATAGTTTATTTAGCTGGGAAAGCTGATATATAGACCTAGTTCTTTTTTTGTGTGCATATGTATAATCGACCGCCCAAGTTGTTGTTTCTGCAAGGAGTTTTAGCTGAAATACTGGTGTTATTGCTGATACTGATGAGACAAGGTCATTGCTTTACAAGGAGTTTTAACTGAAATACTGGTGTTATTGCTGATACTGATGAGAACAGGTCATTGCTATACAAGGAGTTTTAACTGAAAAACTGGTGTTATTGCTGATACTGATGAGAACAGGTCATTGCTTTACAAAGAAGTGTCTTTTTTATTGGAAAGCTTACCACATAAAACGTGGATATGGTAAACAGTAGGCACTGTCAATGACCCGACAAACACACTGCTGTTACAGGCAGATACAGTCAAAGTATTGGCTTCAGTAAAATGGCAAAACAATATTACAACAAACTTTAAAAAAACAACATTTGAATGGATTTGTATATGAGGTTACAGGCTATAGCTTTAGTATTATACATACTGTATGAATGCATTCATTGATTAGCTTCTGTTCTTCATAATGCTGTCTTAAACTAAATAACTTCAGATTAAAGGTGTATTCACAGGGCTGTAATAACACTATGGTAATACTGTTATAATGGTTATGTTAAGCCTCATACCACACCTGTAATAAACAATATTAAGGAATACTGGGCATGCTCGTCTGGCATCGCCCGGTGTCCAGGATGGTTAGAGATGTCACTTTAGAACAATTGGTATGGTCTCAAATGTGCAAACTAATGCCCCACCCACCAGATAAACACTCATATACCCATATCTCGGTGGCATGACTATGGGGTTGAGGCGGCAGGTAGCCTAGTGGTTAGAGCGTTGGGTCAGTAACCTAAAGGTTGCTGGATCGAATCCCAGAGCTGACAAGGTAAAAATCTGTCGTTCTGAACAAGGCAGTTAACCCACTGTTCCTAGGCCGTCATTGTAAATAATAATTTGTTCTTAACTGACTTGTTAAATAAAGGTTCCATTAAAACAGTCTTGCCCATGTAACCTCCTCCTGGAGACCTACAGGGTATGCTGGCTTTTACTCCATCCCTGCTAAATCAGCTAATCAAGGTCATTTGTTTAGGATAGGGTTGTAGCAAAAACCTGCTCACTAAGTAGCTGTCCAGGAGGAGGGTTAGCCACCACAGAGCTAAACATACAGATGTAGCCCTGGGCCATCCCCAGACAATTAAGAAAGTCAAACCAAAATCCAATTGCACATTTTCCTCACTGAAAAGCATTGAAGATAATTGGACATTTTTTGTGTACCTTCTGAATTGACTGGAATTGACCCTGGCCCTTGACATGCCTGTGCAGTAGTATACGCCTTCTGTGAGAGTACAGTCAGAGCTACCATTGTCCCTCCGGTGTGGGGCTGATGTCAGCAGCAGCTGAATGAGTGGAGGGACTTCTTGAAGAACTTCCTGAACTCTGTGTTGAAGACCGTGTAGATAATGGGGTTGAGGGCGCTGTTGACGTAGCCCAGCCAGGTGACGGTGCTTATCAGGGCCTGTGGGATGTAGCAGGTAGCACACAGGGCCCGCGTGGTGTGGACGACGAAGAACGGGGTCCAGCAGAACAGGAAGCAACCTGAGGGGAGGAGGAGAGGTTAGGGGACTGTTCTGATAAATGGATCCATTAATTGATTCACGGATGATTGATTATTTAGATGGTGACTTTACCTCCTTACTATGTAAATGCATTGAGAATCTGGAAAATATCTCATCAATTATAAATCAATCAACTTATAGCTACTATATCTACTAAAGGGCGACCTACTGTAGCCCTTTATCTACCTACTGTAGCCCTTTATCTACCTACTGTAGCCCTTTATCCGCATACTGTAGCCCTTTATCCGCATACTGTAGCCCTTTATCCGCATACTGTAGCCCTTTATCCGCATACTGTAGCCCTTTATCCGCATACTGTAGCCCTTTATCCGCATACTGTAGCCCTTTATCCGCATACTGTAGCCCTTTATCCGCATACTGTAGCCCTTTATCCGCATACTGTAGCCCTTTATCCGCATACTGTAGCCCTTATCCGCATACTGTAGCCCTTTATCCGCATACTGTAGCCCTTTATCCGCATACTGTAGCCCTTTATCCGCATACTGTAGCCCTTTATCCGCATACTGTAGCCCTTTATCCGCATACTGTAGCCCTTTATCCGCATACTGTAGCCCTTTATCCGCATACTGTAGCCCTTTATCCGCATACTGTAGCCCTTTATCCGCATACTGTAGCCCTTTATCCGCATACTGTAGCCCTTTATCCGCATACTGTAGCCCTTTATCCGCATACTGTAGCCCTTTATCCGCATACTGTAGCCCTTTATCCGCATACTGTAGCCCTTTATCCGCATACTGTAGCCCTTTATCCGCATACTGTAGCCCTTTATCCGCATACTGTAGCCCTTTATCCGCATACTGTAGCCCTTTATCCGCATACTGTAGCCCTTTATCCGCATACTGTAGCCCTTTATCCGCATACTGTAGCCCTTTATCCGCATACTGTAGCCCTTTATCCGCATACTGTAGCCCTTTATCCGCATACTGTAGCCCTTTATCCGCATACTGTAGCCCTTTATCCGCATACTGTAGCCCTTTATCCGCATACTGTAGCCCTTTATCCGCATACTGTAGCCCTTTATCCGCATACTGTAGCCCTTTATCCGCATACTGTAGCCCTTTATCCGCATACTGTAGCCCTTTATCCGCATACTGTAGCCCTTTATCGCATACTGTAGCCCTTTATCCGCATACTGTAGCCCTTTATCCGCATACTGTAGCCCTTATCCGCATACTGTAGCCCTTTATCCGCATACTGTAGCCCTTTATCCGCATACTGTAGCCCTTATCCGCATACTGTAGCCCTTTATCCGCATACTGTAGCCCTTTATCCGCATACTGTAGCCCTTTATCCGCATACTGTAGCCCTTTATCCGCATACTGTAGCCCTTTATCCGCATACTGTAGCCCTTTATCCGCATACTGTAGGTCTTTATCCGCATACTGTAGGTCTTTATCTACATACTGTAGGTCTTTATCTACATACTGTAGGTCTTTATCTACATACTGTAGGTCTTTATCTACATACTGTAGGTCTTTATCTACATACTGTATCCCTTTATAACCGTTGTTACCAAGACCAAGCAGAAGCTGAATCAAAGTGGTGTAAAATCTCCCTCCAGCCACCAGACTTTACTGTAGCGCTGCCAGCCCCATTTGATCTGATTGGTAAAGCACAGCCAATCTACCATGTCAGTCTTATTGCTATTTCATGGAGTCTTAACTCTAGGAATATTAACCAGCAGTTTAACCTTCACACATTTTTTACAATTAGCTTATATTCTCTTTTTGCCCCTAAAGCAGAAAACATTCCATTTTATAAAGTGGCATGTTGACATTTTACAAAGACCGACACACACTAATGAGAGAGAGAAACTCATTCTGTGGAAAATAATTGTTAATATTCTTTTCCAACCAGTAAGTGTATAGCGGTTGATCATTTAATGTTGCCACAGGGTTAGCATCCCAAACTATTTCACACGCAATCAATTCACAACGACACCTCAGTGGCTGGGTAACACTCATTTACACTGCCCAGACCCTGTCAACATTACCTCGGGGGGAATCCCAAATAGCACCCTATTCCTGGTCAAAAGTAGTGCGCTATGAAGGGAATAGGGTGCCATTTGGGCCGAATCCCTCCAAAAAAAGCGTTTACAATATGGCGACAAGAGTGAGATAAATTAACAGCATGGCTGATGTCCTTGTAGATTAGAAACCTGCCTGCCTCTCTGGTGAGGTGAATAATGCAGGAATGTTGATGGGATTGCTATAAATACTCAGTCAAACGCTTGGAGGTCGGGGTGGAGTAGCGATACAGATTAGAGCTTGTGTCCTAAACTGTACCCTATTCCCTATGTAGTGCACTACTTTTGACTAGAGCCGTCATAAACCTCTGGACAAAAGTAGTGCACTTAATAGGGAATAGGCTGCCATTTGGGATACACACTAGGTAGTACCAGCTCCTGAACAGGGAAGCTCTTCCTCCCTCTGGAACTGACACTGCAACCTAGTAAGCTTAGTTTCCCTCTACAGCTGTGAATCAGAGCTTCCCTGGACAGACACTTAATCAAGACCAACCAACCACCTACAGCTGTGAATCAGAGCTTCCCTGGATAGACACTTAATCAAGACCAACCAACCACCTACTGCTGTGAATCAGAGCTTCCCTGGACAGACACTTAATCAAGACCAACCAACCACCTACAGCTGTGAATCAGAGCTTCCCTGGACAGACACTTAATCAAGACTAACCAAACACCTACTGCTGTGAATCAGAGCTTCCCTGGACAGACACTTAATCAAGGGACAACTGACAGTAGATAGAAGCCATTTGTCTGGAGTGTCTCCGTGCGTCTCCGTGCGTCGTGTGATTCATTGGTTGGGTGTTCATTGGACGAGAGGCTGAATTTATACCTCAACTCTCTGAGAGGTGGAGAGACTTTACTCTTAAGAGACAGGCTGTCTTCATCTGCATGCATAAACGTGGTTGGCGTTAGAGGGGTGATCATTTTAATATCGATGTGGACCCCCCCCCACAAGTCAAACACTTTGATGTCAGGCCCCCCAAGATATGTTGGGCACCCCCTAGAGATTATGAGCACCCCCCTAGAATGTCCCAAAATGTCCGTTAGATTAACCTTCATAAATGTTTCCAATTTCCCCTGGGTAATTTGAACCCGGCTTGCCAGTCTCTAACTAATCCGGAGCACCCCTGGAAGAAATTAAAATATGATTGTGTGCTCCTCCATTGAGTTTCCTTATTGAGCTTCCCCATAAAGCAATCAAAGTATCAACATTGGTCCAGAAAACTTAATTTAGCTCACCTCCAAGAGCGTATTTCATTTGACGAATGTGGAGAACAATTAGTCAACAAATGCTTTTTACAAATTGGAAACAGAAAATTGTCTGTTATTGAACCATTTCATAGAATAAGTGTTGTTGCCAAAGAGGAAAAATAGATGTGTCTGTCTGTCTGTCCGTCCGTTGAGTAGGAGAGGATCTGCTGTCTGCCTGCCTGCCTGCCTGCCTGCCTGCCTGCCTGCCTGCCTGCCTGTCGAGTAGGAGAGGATCGTGTCTGTCTGTCTGTCTGTCTGTCGAGTAGGAGAGGATCGTGTCTGTCTGTCTGTCGAGTAGGAGAGGATCGTGTCTGTCTGTCTGTCGAGTAGGAGAGGATCGTGTCTGTCTGTCTGTCGAGTAGGAGAGGATCGTGTCTGTCTGTCTGTCGAGTAGGAGAGGATCGTGTCTGTCTGTCTGTCGAGTAGGAGAGGATCGTGTCTGTCTGTCTGTCGAGTAGGAGAGGATCGTGTCTGTCTGTCTGTCGAGTAGGAGAGGATCGTGTCTGTCTGTCTGTCGAGTAGGAGAGGATCGTGTCTGTCTGTCTGTCGAGTAGGAGAGGATCGTGTCTGTCTGTCTGTCGAGTAGGAGAGGATCGTGTCTGTCTGTCTGTCGAGTAGGAGAGGATCGTGTCTGTCTGTCTGTCTGTCTGTCTGTCGAGTAGGAGAGGATCGTCTGTCTGTCTGTCTGTCGAGTAGGAGAGGATCGTGTCTGTCTGTCGAGTAGGAGAGGATCGTCTGTCTGTCTGTCTGTCGAGTAGGAAAGGATCGTCTGCCTGTCTGTCTGTCGAGTATAAGCAAAATGCTTCTCCTTCCTTTCCCCTCTTATGCTCCCAACTTTCCGTGTCGGAATCACTACCCTCAGTGACATCTTAATATCTACCCTCAATGTAAAGAACAAGACCAACACCAACGTTGGCCATGCACAGCCTCGTCTCTGACCACAGAACAGCACCATTTTCTGTTCATTTCCCAACTATTTGACATGTTGAATCGCCACCATTCATCGCCCCCCAGCCGGTGATCTACTGAGTGGAGACGGCCGACAGTGGTGTTGGTCTGTGTTGTCTTCAACATGAACCACCCTCACTGCCTGCCTGGTGTTATGAGGGACAGCCTGTGGTGTCCACAGCAGCGGGCCCTGCGTGGTTAACTGGGTTTCCTGCTAGTACTAATTGATGTGACGCTCTGAGTGTTACCTGATACCAACTGCTTCCTGTCCTGGGACATGATCAAATTAAAGATCAACTTCAATTCAAAGTCAGCTGAAAAAAACCCCCTGATCTGTGAACAGCAGCGATCCTTTTTTTTCTTACTTTAAACTCTGTTTGCTAGAAACGCAGATGGGCTTTTCACACTGCTGAACCAAACCAAGCTGTACACAGCTGACCTGATTACGCATATCACAATCATAGTTTCTGGAACTTTGCTGAACATATCCACATTATGTTTGGATTGGGCATGGTAGTGTGAAATGACTATCTGTGTAATGAGTCACCGCCCACATGGTCTCCCACATAGATTACCAAAGACAGGAACATCAGTCAGTCTGGCTGTGTAACTGGAGACTAATGAAGACATTTAACTCTCCTCAACACTTCCATCTCTTTCTGCTCATTAGTTGAAGCCGTGAACGAATCAGTAGGCATCTCTATACTTAAACCTGTGGTCATGTGTGTTGTAGGGGTAAGACGATCCAAAATGGTACATAATGATTGGATTGAAGGCTTTAAGCTAAACTTAGTCAGGTAGAGAACACGGCAGACTAAAGTCACACTTCTAATAGGACTACAGACCTTCTGTTAGACCTGGCGTCTGACGACTACAGACCTTCTGTTAGACCTGGCGTCTGACGACTACAGACCTTCTGTTAAACATAGCAGCTGACGACTACAGACCTTCTGTTAGACCTAGCATCTGACGACTACAGACCTTCTGTTAGACCTAGCATCTGATGACTACAGACCTTCTGTTAGACCTGGCGTCTGACGACTACAGACCTTCTGTTAGACCTGGCGTCTGACGACTACAGACCTTCTGTTAGACCTGGCGTCTGACGACTACAGACCTTCTGTTAGACCTGGCGTCTGACGACTACAGACCTTCTGTTAGACCTGGCGTCTGACGACTACAGACCTTCTGTTAGACCTGGCGTCTGACGACTACAGACCTTCTGTTAGACCTGGCGTCTGACGACTACAGACCTTCTGTTAGACCTAGCATCTGACGACTACAGACCTTCTGTTAGACCTAGCATCTGACGACTACAGACCTTCTGTTAGACCTGGCGTCTGACGACTACAGACCTTCTGTCAGACCAAGCATCTGATGACTACAGACCTTCCGTCTAACAGACCTTCTGTTAGATCTAGCATCTGATGACTACAGACCTTCTGTCAAACCTAGCATCTAGCGACTACAGACCTTCTGTCTAACAGACCTTCTGTCAGACCTAGTGTCTGACGACTACAGACCTGTCTAACAGACCTTTTGTTAGACCTAGCATCTGATGACTACAGACCTTCTGTCTAACAGACCTTTTGTTAGACCTAGCATCTAGCGACTACAGACCTTCTGTTAGACCTAGCATCTGATGACTACAGACCTTCTGTTAGACCTAGCATCTGATGACTACAGACCTTCTGTTAGACCTAGCATCTGATGACTACAGACCTTCTGTCTACAGACCTTCTGTTAGACCGAGCATCTGATGACTACAGACCTTCTGTTAGATCTAGCATCTGATGACTACAGACCTGTTAGACCTAGTGTCTGACGACTACAGACCTTCTGTTAGACCTAGTGTCTGACGACTACAGACTTTCTGTCTAACAGACCTTCTGTCAGACCGAGCATCTGATGACTACAGACCTTCTGTTAGACCAAGCATCTGATGACTACAGACCTTCTGTCTAACAGACCTTCTGTTAGACTTAGCATCTGATGACTACAGACCTTCTGTTAGACCTAGCATCTGATGACTACAGACCTTCTGTCAGACCTAGTGTCTGACGACTACAGACCTTCTGTTAGACCTAGTGTCTGACGACTACAGACTTTCTGTCTAACAGACCTTCTGTCAGACCGAGCATCTGATGACTACAGACCTTCTGTTAGACCTAGCATCTGATGACTACAGACCTTCTGTCAGACCTAGCATCTGATGACTACAGACCTTTACCTTAGTTATGTTGCCTGGCTGCACCACAGGGACGTCTACAGGACCCTACATGATAAAGTGTAGTTCCTCGTTATCAGTTTCTCCGATAAGATGCTACTGATATCCACGGGCTTTCCTAATAATTTGGGTTTAGTAAATACAGCCTCCAAGGTATATTAGCTATTGGCTGGGTTTGATGACCTTTGGTATGATTTGATTAGTAAATGTTTTTAACCATTTAGTTGTGTTGCTTGCCGACAACATGTAGTTGCTTATCATTACTTATCATTAACTTTTCATTATTGATAATAAGTGCATAATAATTTTGCATCTGCTGTCAACACTGCAGCATTCTGTATTTTCCTAACAAGCTGTGTATCTGCTGTCAACACTGCAGCATTCTGTATTTTCCTAACAAGCTGTGTATCTGCTGTCAACACTGCAGCATTCTGTATTTTCCTAACAAGCTGTGTATCTGCTGTCAACACTGCAGCATTCTGTATTTTCCTAACAAGCTGTGTATCTGCTGTCAACACTGCAGCATTCTGTATTTTCCTAACAAGCTGTGTATCTGCTGTCAACACTGCAGCATTCTGTATTTTCCTAACAAGCTGTGTATCTGCTGTCAACACTGCAGCATTCTGTATTTTCCTAACAAGCTGTGATTCTGCTGTCAACACTGTAGCATTCTGTATTTTCCTAACAAGCTGTGTATCTGCTGTCAACACTGTAGCATTCTGTATTTTCCTAACAAGCTGTGTATCTGCTGTCAACACTGCAGCACTCTCATCATTGTACATTAGAAAGGTTGTTTCTCCCATTAATCATTTAAATATAAAAGTGGCTCATGGCAGTAGGCACACCACACTTACAGTTCTACCTAAAAGGGTTATTGGGTTGTCCTTTTCCAAGCAGAACCCTTTGGGTTCCACGTAGAACCCTTTCCACAGAGGGTTCTACCCAGAACCCCAAAAAGTTATTCAAAAGGGTTCTCCTACTAGGACAGCCAAATAACCTCTTTTGAAAGCCTTTTTAAAGTGTGAACCAGTTCATTATGACAGATCAGGAAGCCATGAGAGCGCCGCAGGACACAGCACCTTTTTATAGAAGGATTTTATTTTCTCTCACCGATGAAGATGAAGGATGTGCCACCAGCATCCACCACTCAAACATAATGCATGTTTCATAAAAAATGCACCTCATCAGCCTGACACTGAGAAAATGACTCAACCACCTCAAATTATTCATGAACGATGATGCTGTGGCCAAAAGTGTAGAACTTCAGAAATGGGAGCTAGAGAATTCCCCCTCGGTTTATCACTGCATCATTTCCATCTAGACCGTTAGGTCTCCTTAATCAATTTCCAGGTCAGTGTGACTCCAGAGAGGCCTGAAAACACAACACTCTCCCAGTGGGCCAAACTGGTTAAAATAACATAATGACATTTCAATCAGCTTGGCCTGCTGGGTATTTTATCCTTTTCATCACTTCATCTCATGATTTAACATTTCTATCAATTTTCAGGTCCTGGTTTGATGAACATTATCATCCATTAAGCAGGTCAGTAAATCATCAGCTGGAAACACAATACTTTCATCCTTTTATAAATGTAGCCTGTCATTATAACTGGAGAACCGGTTCCCAGTACTATCTGATAGTGACTGTCGAGTCTAGCTTTTAGGGCTCCCAATGTGTGTGTTTTAATTATATATTTTAATGTATATATATATATTTTTTAAGCCTTTTGGGGAAAGCAACGTGTGCTTTGAGGTCGGCCAGAAGGGGTTTATACAGTATGGCCAGAAGGGGTTTATACAGTATGGCCAGAAGGGGTTTATACAGTATGGCCAGAAGGGGTTTATACAGTATGGCCAGAAGGGGTTTATACAGTATGGCCAGAAGGGGTTTATACAGTATGGCCAGAAGGGGTTTATACAGTATGGCCAGAAGGGGTTTATACAGTATGGCCAGAAGGGGTTTATACAGTATGGCCAGAAGGGGTTTATACAGTATGGCCAGAAGGGGTTTATACAGTATGGCCAGAAGGGGTTTATACAGTATGGCCAGAAGGGGTTTATACAGTATGTGCCCAAAACATGTATTTGACCCAGGTCTGATCACGACCAGTCAGAACCTACCCTATCAGCCCTCAGTAGAAAAGAGAAAGGGAGGAAGCAGAGATGGGGACTTGAGTCAGTCACAAAGACTTGGAACTTGATTCTGACTCATACTCTAAGACTTGAAGTTTGAAGGAAACCTTTGTAAGTTTGACAGGTTTGAGGGGAATTTATTAGTTTTGACAAGTCAGAGGAGCCTTTGTGAGTTTGACAACTTTTGACAAGTCTGTAACTTTAATCTGTGGCACTTACCCACCACAACAGGAAGAACCCTCATGGCCTTCCTCTCCCTGCCGTTGATCTTGGCTCGCTTCCTCTTCTGCGGCGGCTGCTGCTGGTAGGAGATAGACGGCACGGAGCTGATCCGCTCCCTGTACGCCGAGGGGAACGGGGGGCAGTCCGGCTGCAGATAGTCATCGGTATCCTCCAGCCCCAGCCGGGCCTGAGCCAGGTCCCTCTCGATGATCCTGGGCAGGGGCATGGGCAGAGGCCCGGGGATGGTCCCTGAGGTGGGCATGGCGGCGGCTGCGGCTGCATGCTGAAGCTTCCTACATGTCTGGATGCTGTTCCTCAGCTTGGCCTTGCGCGCCTCCTCCCACCTCTTCAGGCCCTGGAACATGCCGAAGTAGAGGAGGAGCATGATGGGGCAGGGGATGAAGAAGGAGCAGACAGAGGAGTACACTACGTAGTTGTCATCTTCCAGTTTACACTCGGTGGTATCCCGGTGTGGGATGTTGTTGATACCCAACATGACTGGGGAGGCCACGGCCAGGGCTATGAGCCAGGTGCCTGACAGCAGGATGATCTGACGCTGGTCAACGTGCTTCCTGTTGTAGTTCAGAGGGATTGACACCGCAATGAACCTGGGGGGGGCGAGAGAGAGAGAATTACATTTACATTGAATGAACTACAGGACAAAATACAAACCCTCCAACCCAAAAAGGCCTGTGGGGTTGATGGTATCCTAAATGAAATGAAATATACAGACCACAAACTCAATTAGGCTATTATTAAAGTCTTCAACATCATCCTCAGCTCTGGTATCTCCCCCAATATTTGGAACCAAGGACTGATCACCTCCATCCACAAAAGTGGAGACAAATTTGACCCCAATAACTACCGTGGGATATATGTCAACAGCAACCTTGGGAAAATCCTCTGCATTATCATTAACAGCAGACTCATACATTTCCTCAGCAAAAACAATGTACTGAGCAAATGTCAAATGGGCTTTTTACCAAATTACCATACGACAGCCCATGTATTCAGCCTGCACACCCTAATTGACAAACAAACATGCAAAGTTCTCTCATATTTTGTTGATTTCAAAAAAGCTTGACTCAATTTGGCATGAGAGTTGTACAAATTAATGGAAAGTGGTGTGGGGGAAAAACATCCGACATTATAAAATCCATGTACACAAACAACAAGTGAGCGGTTGAAATTGGCAAAAAAACTAACATTTCTTTCCACAGGGCCCGGGTGGTAAGACAGGCATGCAGCTTAAGCCCCACCCTCTTCAACATATATATCAACCAATTGGCGAGGACACTAGAACAGTCTGCAGCACCCGGCCTCACCCTACTGGAATCTGAAGTCAAATGCCTACTGTTTGCTGATGATCTGGTGCTTCTGTCCCCAATCAAGGAGGGCCTACAGCAGCACCTAGATCTTCTGCACAGATTCTGCCAGACCTGGGCCCTGACAGTAAGACAAAAATAATGGTGTTCCAAAAAAGGTCCAGTTGCCAGGACCACAAATACAAATTCCATCTAGACACCGTTGCCCTAGAGCACACAAAAAACTATACATACCTTGGTCTAAACATCAGCGCCACAGGTAACTTCCACAAAGCTGTGAACGATTTGAGAGACATGGCAAGAAGGGCCTTCTATGCCCTCAAAAGGAACATAAAATTCAACATACCAATTAGGATCTGGCTAAAAATACTTGAATCAGTTATAGAACCCATTGCCCTTTATGGTTGTGAGGTCTGGGGTCCGCTCACCAACCAAGAATTCACAAAATGGGACAAACACCAAATTGAGACTCTGCATGCAGAATTCTGCAAAAACACAAACACAAACAGACCCCACAGAGCCCCAGGACAGCAACACAATTAGACCCAACCAAATCATGAGAAAACAAAAAGATAATTACAACACATTGGAAAGAATTTACCAAAAAACAGAGCAAACTAGAACGCTATTATGGCCTAAACAGAGAGTACACAGTGGAAGTGTAACGAGTACGCTGAGAGTCAGGAAGCAAGTTCAGGGAGTGAGTGTTTTAATAAATAAATGCAACTAAATACAAAACAAGAAACACAAACAAAGCACAGACATGACACAGGAACAGAAACAATAACACCTGGGGAAGAAACCAAAGGGAGGGACATACATAGGGAAGGTAATCAGGGAGGTGATGGAGTCCAGGTGAGTCTGATGACGTGCGCGTAACGATGGTGACAGGTGTGCGCCATAACGAGCAGCCTGGTGACCTAGAGGCCGGAGAGGGAGCACATGTGTCAGGAAGAATACCTGACCACTGACTAACCCAAAATTAAGGAAAGCTTTGACTATGTACAGACTCAGTGAGCATAGTCTTGTTATTAAGAAAGGCCGCCGTAGGCAGACCTGGCTCTCAGGAGAAGACAGGCTATGTGCACACTGCCCACAAAATGAGGTGGAAACTGAGCTGCACTTCCTAACCTCCTGCCAAATGTATGACCATATTAGAGACACATATTTCCCTCAGATTACACAGACTCACAAAGAATTTGAAAACAAACCCAATTTTGATAAACTCCCATGTCTACTGGGTGAAATACCACAGTGTGTCATCACAGCAGCAAGATGTGTGACCTGTTGCCACAAGAAAAGGGCAACTAGTGAAGAACAAACACCATTGTAAATACAACCCATGTTTATGTTTATTTATTTTCCCTTTTGTACTTTAACCATTTGCACATCATTACAACACTGCATATAGACATAATATGACATTTGAAATGTCTGTATTCTTCTGGAACTTCTGTGAGTGTAATGTTTATTGTTGATTTTGTATTGTTTATTTCACTTTTATTTATTATCTATTTCATTTGCTTTGGCAATATGTTTCCCATGCCAATAAAACCCCTTAAATGTAAATTGAATTGAGAGAGAGAGAGAGAGAGAGAAATAAATCACAAGGTGGTTTTTAGTGATCATACGGGGCCTCTAACTACAGTTCCTGTGGTCTTTCAGAGGGATGGACACAGGGATGATCCTGGAGGGGGAGAGAGACTGTTTAGTGATCACGACACAAGGGACCCATTTCCCACACACAAGTGACCTTTAACCATGTCCGGTGGTGGAAAAAGTACTACATTCTCATACCTGAGTAAAAGTAAACATAGAAAATGACAAGTCAAAATGAAAGTCACCCAGTCAAACAATACTTGAGTAAAAGTCTAAGTATCTGGTACTCAATTGTTATAAAGTAAAAAGTCTAACTAAACGCTACACATCAAATTCCTTATATTAAGCAAACCAGACGGCACAAGTTGTATTTATTTTTTGAGACAGTAAGGGGCTCACTCCAACAAATAGACATAATTTACAAAACCAGTATTTGTGTTTAGTGAGTCCACCAGATAAGAGGCAGTAGGGATGACAACGCTTTATACTGAAAGGTGAGTGACCATATTGCTGTCCTGGATGAACATTCCATATGTAACTAGTACATTTGGGTGTCAGGGAAAATGTATGGAGTAAAAAGTACATTATTTTCTTCAGGAATGTAGAGAAGTAAAAGTAGTCAAAAATATGAAAGTAAAGCACAGATACCTCCCAAAACTACTTAAGTAGTACTTGAAAGTATTTGTACTTAGTTACTTTACACCACTGACCATGTCCACCAAGCCTACCAGATGGCAAGGTGGAGCTGCACAGAGGGAGAGAGACGTTTTATATTAAAATGAACATTTTAGTCATGTAGGAGAGGTTCTTATCCAGAGCGACTGTAGTACATTCAACTAATGTAAATAGAAGTATATATATAAAAAAACACCAATCACGATCATCACAAGTAAAATCTTCTTCTAGAGACTCTTTAGAGACAAAGGACCTTTACCTACAGTATGAACCTTTACCTACAGTATGAACCTTTACCTAAAGTTTGACCCTACACCTACAGTATGAACCTTTAGCTACTGTATGAACCTTTACCTAAAGTATGACCCTTTACCTGCAGTATGACCCTTTACCTGCAGTATGACCCTTTACCTGCAGTATGACCCTTTACCTGCAGTATGACCCTTTACCTGCAGTATGACCCTTTTCCTACAGTATGACCCTTTACCTACAGTATGACCCTTTTCCTACAGTATGACCCTTTACCTACAGTATGACCCTTTACCTACAGTATGACCCTTTACCTACAGTATGACCCTTTACCTACAGTATGACCCTTTTCCTACAGTATGACCCTTTACCTACAGTATGACCCTTTACCTGCAGTATGACCCTTTACCTGCAGTATGCCTTCACTTTGATTCATTTAAACCTTAGTGCAGAACTTCTATTGATACAAATGCAGGATTTGAGTGAAAGTTATGAATTGGTTGTTTCTCAGCCCGATGCAACGAGTCAATAGTGACCTGATGCAAATGAAGATCATAACAGAAATAGACTGTTGACACAAGGAAAAAAATGTACGCTTGTTTATTGTTTACAGTGTTTTCCTGTTAATAAACAATAATACATTTCTCGCAAGGGAAAAATGTATGCTTGTTTATTGTTTATTTACAGTGGTTTCCTGTTAATAAACAATAATACATTTCTCGCAAGGGAAAAATGTATGCTTGTTTATTGTTTATTTACAGTGGTTTCCTGTTAATAAACAATAATAGATTTCACGCAAGGGAAAAATGTACGCTTGTTTATTGTTTATTTACATCGTTTTTCTGTTAATAAACAAGAATACACGTTTCCCTTGCGTCAACAGTCTATTTCTGTTATGAAATTGCATTTGCATCAGGTCACTATTGACTGAGGGTAAACATTATTCAATTAATTTATTCATTTATGTAAATATATTTATACTCTCAAAATGGTCAAAATGTTAATGTTAAAAATCTATTAGAATCACTGTGGGTGGCTTTCAGACATTGCTATGCCGGGGCTTATCTTTCTCCAACTAAATAATGGTTTTTAGTTTGGTCCCCTTCCATCTTTCTGTCTATTTTGCAACATTTCACACAATGTGTTTATTTATCTCTCAGCAGCAGACCCTGAGCTACTGGGAGGTGAGGTAGAGGGGTCAACACCATTAGAAGTAGAGACTCAGGAGGCAGAGAGGTCAACAACATTAGAAGTAGAGACTCAGGAGGTAGAGGGGTCAACACCATTAGAAGTAGAGACTCAGGAGGTAGAGGGGTCAACACCATTAGAAGTAGAGACTCAGGAGGTAGAGGGGTCAACACCATTAGAAGTAGAGACTCAGGAGGTAGAGAGTTCACACCATTAGAAGTGGAGACTCAGGAAGTAGAGGGGTCAACACCATTAGAAGTAGAGGGACTCAGTAAGGAGATGTGTCTGTCTGCTAGCGAGATTCAGGCTACACGTCCTGACTTGCTATGAATGGTTATTTATACATTTTCAATGCATCACACATCAGTTGGGGAATGTGTGTCTGTTACAGGAAGCAGATCATTAGATGGACTCAACGCAATGTTTTGAAGTATTTCTGCTAACGCTTCAGATATTGTTAGCCCTGGACACTATGTGGATAGTTGGGACTCTTGATAATTACACAGCTAGGAAGCCTGGGACAGGAAATACACAGTTCAAAGTAAAGCACCAAGTAAACATCACATTTCCATCATTTAACAGAGTTGGATCCAAAAACCTCTCTCGCCTAATAAGAACCTTGTCTGAAAACCTGACGACTTCAACCATAATGGTAGAGGGACCTGGGGTTCGCTGTGTGTGTGTGTGCTTGTCTGTGTGTGTGTGTGTGTGTCTGACTGACCTGTCGACGCTGATGGCGCAGAGGTTGAAGATGGAGGCTGTGCACAGCATCACATCCATGGACATCAGACCGTCACACAGCATCATGTTCAGGGACCACACACCACCCTGGAACTGAACACAACACACAACATCATGTTCAGGGACCACACACCACCCTGGAACTGAACACAACACACAGGTCATGTCCAGGGACCACACACCACCCTGGAACTGAACACAACACACAGGTCATGTTCAGGGACCACACACCACCCTGGTACTGAACACAACACACAGGTCATGTTCAGGGACCACACACCACCCTGGAACTGAACACAACACACAGCATCATGTTCAGGGACCACACACCACCCTGGAACTGAACACAACACACAGCATCATGTTCAGGGACCACACACCACCCTGGAACTGAACACAACACACAGCATCATGTCCAGGGACCACACACCACCCTGGAACTGAACACAACACACAGCATCATGTTCAGGGACCACACACCACCCTGGAACTGAACACAACATCATGTTCAGGGACCACACACCACCCTGGAACTGAACACAACACACAGCATCATGTTCAGGGACCACACACCACCCTGGAACTGAACACAACACACAGGTCATGTTCAGGGACCACACACCACCCTGGAACTGAACACAACATCATGTTCAGGGACCACACACCACCCTGGAACTGAACACAACACACAGGTCATGTTCAGGGACCACACACCACCCTGGAACTGAACACAACACACAGCATCATGTCCAGGGACCACACACCACCCTGGAACTGAACACAACACACAGGTCATGTTCAGGGACCACACACCACCCTGGAACTGAACACAACACACAGCATCATGTTCAGGGACTACACACCACCCTGGAACTGAACACAACACACAGCATCATGTTCAGGGACCACACACCACCCTGGAACTGAACACAACACACAGCATCATGTTCAGGGACCACACACCACCCTGGAACTGAACACAACACACAGGTCATGTCTATGAAAACGTATGGACATTGATTATGTTCGGTTGATCAGGTGTCAAATCGTTAATCTCAGAAAACATGTGTAGTTCTCTCTCTCTCTCTCTCTCTCTCTCTCTCTCAAGGACAACTCAATTTTCCGACTCAATCTTTTTTATTTTTAGTTTGCCTTCAGTTGATTGGTCTGTCCAGTAAATTAGCCAGTAAATTAGGTTGTAAACCTTTAAATACAGAGCAAAAAGTTACCATCTTAATTAAACATTTTAATGAACTTAAATTAGTAAATTAGTAAATAACATTCTAAATAACTAATATGAATTAATCATTTAAGCCTTTTACCATTGGCGTCTTTGGACTGAACCTGTGAGTGAACTTGGAGTTTTCCCTCTGAAGTTTGTTCTTCTGAATGACTGACCCCTCCATGCCTTCACAGGTGCTCCAAATAAGTGAAAATGATTGATCAGGTGACAAGCAGCCGGTTTGCTGCTGCTGGTGCACTCTGGGAAGTGTAGTTCTTTGACTCACTCCTGATATTCAGCTCAACACCTCCCACTTGAGCTCCTGGTTTGTTTCAAACCCAGAGAGGTCACAAGCCCTTCACACCTCTGTTTGTTCTTCAATGGGTAGTAGAATGACAAGGCGTCTGACATCTCTATGAAGAATTGTACCTGGGATTTTGGTTTGAAGCCTCTTCGTTCTTTCACCGTTTGCTCTTGTGGGTCATTTTTTGCTGTTTGACTTTGTGATGTGAACAGGATAGCTGGGAAAAGTCTTCACAAGCACATCTCTAACGATGCCTTTGCTGTCAGCATTGACACCGACCACTCTAGCCAGCTTGTACTGTCCTCTTAGCGCGTTTTGGTCAGCCAACCAGACCACATCTCCAACAGCAACATTTCTCTTTTTGGTGTGCCATTTGTTCCTTATGAACAGATTAGGTCCAGCCAATTGGCTCCACTTCTTCCAGAAACGGCTTACCTCTGCTTGAATATGTTTAAGTCTTTTGTAAGGGTAGCCATCAAACTGGAAATCTCCAGGGTCTCCCTTTGGATTGGTACGTCCTAAAAGCAGAGAATTTGGGGTGATGTACTCTACACAGTCTTCTCTGCTTTGAGTTCTTGCATCGATGGGTCTCTCATTAGCAAGATTGGCTGCCATGAAGAGAAAAGTTTGGAATTCTCCCCATGTAAAACCACCATATCCACCAAGGTTGCTCAACGCCCGCTTCACTACTTTGACAGCTGCCTCTGCGGCACCATTCCTATGGGGAGAGTCTGCAGGGTGGATCTTCCATGACCATTCTGTACCATGCTTGGCAGCTGTGTCTTCAAGTTCAGACTTATTTTGTTGGTTAAAGAATTTTTGAAGTGCGGGTTTGGCTCCCACAAAGTTTGTGCCAGGGTCTGACCAGAGTTTCCTGGGGTGTCCTCTCAGTGAAGTGAACCTTTGATAGGCTAGCAGGAATCCTTCAGATGACATGTCACTCACCACTTCAGTGTGTATGGCTCGGGAAGCCATGCAGCAGAAGACTATTCCCCATACTTTGAGTCTAGTTCTCTTCTTGACCTCATCTTTCACTTCATAAGGGCCGAACAGGTCCATGGCGGTGAATTCAAAAGGTGCAGCTGGGCCTGTTCGTTCTAGAGGCAGGTCAGCCATGATTTGTTGACACTGTTTTGCCTTGTTTTTCCTGCAGACCACACAGCTGTCAACCATTTTCTTGGCTAGTCTACGGCCTTTTATTACCCAGGCTTTCTTCCTCATCCGGAGAAGGGTTCCCGCCACTCCCTCGTGGTTTGCTTTGTGGGATTCTTGTGCCAGCAGTGTAGACACCCATGCTTCAAAGGGTAAAACTGGCACGGCTGTCTTATCTTCGTTGAATGTCTGAATTCTGCCTCCACAAACTAGCAGCCCAGACTTCACATCTTTGTACACTGTCAGTCTGCTTAGAGTTGTGTCTGAAAAATCTGTACCTTCTTGAGCTGCGAGAAAAAGGTCTTTGAGTGCATCTTCATGTTCTTTGACAGTCGGCACAGCTTGCTTGGGTGATCTTACCTCCCTCTTTGCCTGTTTAGGGGCCCGGCCCTTCCTCTTCAGCCACTGCTTGGCTGCTAGACAAACCCAGGCAACGACTCTCACCAGTTTGGACAGGCTACTGAATCTTCTTACTTCCACAAGATCTTTAACCCAACCAGTGGGCTTCCTTCTAAGAAGAGTTGGGTTCACCACAGGTATTCCCTCTTGAGTTTCACTCTTTGGACTTTCCTGAGTGCCTTGTAGGTCTTCTTTCTGCTGACTACTTCTCGCTTCAGCTCTTGTCAATGCACCTGAGAATGCCTTCCTCTGGAGCTTGTTTACACTCTCCCTGGCATGAGCTGCAACCTCTCCAGTTGATTTTATAGGCCACTCCTCCACTGGCCACTTTAGGAACTCTGCTCCCTCTTGCCATGTAGAATTCTCCTTCAAATCTTTTGGAGCACCCCCTCTTGTTATGATGTCAGCTATGTTTAGATCCCCACGGATCCACCACCAGTCTTGCACTTGTCCAGCCTTCTGGATTTCACCCACTCTGTTTGCAAAGAAGGTTTTGTACCCATAACTGACTCTTTGAATGGCTCCCAAGACCGTTTGACTGTCAAGTAGATGGAACCATTTCTCGATCTTCATTCGAGCATGCTTTTCCACATACTTCCTGATCCTGGCTGCGAAGACAGCACCACAGATCTCAGCTTTTACAGCGTCTCCCTTCTGATCCAGGGGTGTCAGCTTGGCTTTTGATTCAACAAATCGAACTTTAGTGCCTTGACTTGTCTCCCATCTTAAGTACATCACAGCTCCATAGGTTTTATCACTTCCATCAGAGAATGTGATGCCCCACGGTTTCCCTTCCCAGCCAGCTGGTGTGAGGCTCCTGTGGAATTTCACCTCTCCAAGCTGCACATATTCTTCAAAAAGCTGGATGGCTTCTTCCCTGAGGCTTTCTGAGAGAGGTTGGTCCCAGGTTTCTTGGGTTAGTTTCCCACCCCCTCCCTCTTGGAATGCTTTTCGAACAAGAATTACTCCCTTCTGTTTGGCAGGTGTAACTAAGCCAATTGGGTCGTACAGTCCAGCTACTTGGCTTAAGAGGGCCCTCCTAGTCAGTGGGTTAGGTGTCTCAGTTCTCACCTCCTCCTTGAGAAGATTTTTCCCAACTCTCAGTTAACTTTTCAAAAAGGAAAAAGAAGATGAGGTTAACATGTAGAGCTTGTCTTCATCCATTCGGTAGCCGATACCCAAGGCTTTGTTGTCTTCATCCCTCATTTGATTTGGAAGAATTAAGGTTTTACTTTGTGCCTTTGATAGACCCTCCACCTCCATTCCTTGCCTCCCACTTTGCCCTGACCGGACCCATGGTTTGAGGAAGAACCCTCCAGCTTTCAAGATCTCTTCTACATTTGCTGTGATTTTGTCAAGTTTATCCAGGTCATTTTGGGAGGTTAAGAGGTCATCCACATAACTGTCCTCTTCAATGACTCTGCGCTCATCCTCCAAGTGAAGAAAGTTGGGCAGGCGTGCTGTTTCCCTCATAGCCAACTGAGCAATGCAACCAGCAGGTCTGTCCCCAATGTTGACTCTGGTTATTGCATATTCACTTATCTCTTCAACTGGGCTGTCCCTCCAGAGGAACCTGTGAAGATGCATCTCACGCTCCTCCAGCCATACAGAGTTGTACATCTTTTTGATGTCTCCTAGAGATGCATATGTCCCCTCTCTGAACCTCAGCAAGACAGCTCTTATATGGTTGAGAACGTCTGGTCCCTTCAGAAGAAGATCATTCATACTCACGCATTTGTATTTCTGGCTACTATTCCATACAATACGAACCGGTGTTGTTACCGAATGAGGGTTTGGTGCCACCAGGTGGCTTACGTACCACACTGGTCCATTCCACTCGTCCATGATTTTGTTGGTGAGTTTTATGGCTGCGCCTCGCTCGACCATTTCATGGATTTGGGTAGCATATGTGACTTTCCAGTCTGGCTCTCTGCTTAGTTGTTTTTCCATTCTTAAGAAACAAGCCTGGACTGCACTTTTGTTATTCGGGAGAGAGGCTGGATCTACCGTCCAAGGATACTTTGCATCCCAATGTGGAGCCGGTGTGTGAGCATCCCCTTCTCGTAGGTGAGGCCTCCTTTAATGATCTCCAGTTCCCTCTCCTCTGCCAGGGTCATTTCTTTTCCTCCCGGTGGACAGTTTCCACATCGGCATCCTCCACATCTTGGCTCACATGCAGCTCCGATGCTGTCCCAGTGCCACCACTCAAGGAACTCACGGTTACTGGCAGCTGTAAATTTGGTCAGAGTCACATCCTCCTGCTGTAGCTGGACTGTGTCAGTTGTTGGACTTGTGATTTCTTGATATTTGACAGCTGCTGTCCTCATGGAGCGAGCAAAGTGTGTTTTGGACTCATATAGTGCAACCTCCACTTCTTCAAATAAGTCGGGATGTGCTCCACCCACTGTTTTCCCCAATGGACCCTCCCACAAGACGAGGTCTCCCATGATTTTTACCCTCTGGGGAGCGAGTCTTCCCTCTCGGTGGCTAATGAGAAGTTCGACCTTTTCTGGCCTTTCCAATTCTGTAAGTTTGACTTCTGGGAAGAATTTTTTCAACTTCTCAGGTTCAATTACTTGATGCACTCTGGCGATTTCATCCAAGCCGTAGCAGACCATTTCATGAGCTCTCTCTGTCCCTTTAGGTGTCTTGACTCTGACTTTGAGGAGATACCTTAGTGTGTTCACTTTAATGGTCATACCACCAACCCCATGAACAACTAAAGTTATCTTCTCATGTCTTAACCTCAGTCTTTCCGCAGCCTTATGGGTAATGTAGTTTGTATCTGAAGCAAGGTCAATTAAAGTCCCAATCTTCTGCCCTGCATTCGCCGTGACTTGCATCAACATCATGATGACAGGAAGTTCAGTGAGCCCATTCCTCTGCAGAAGCTCAGACTGGCCAGAAGCATCGAGTGTCACTGCGGTTTTGTTGGTGTTGGTGAAAGCCTTTCTGCATCGATCTGCCATTTCCTGGGAAAGTTCAGACAAGATCTTCTCTTGTTCCTCCGTTAGCTTGCTTTCACCTTTGCCGTCTCTTCCACTCTTTCTCTCTTCCCCTTTTTTGACTTCTCCTTTTGGGCAGAGGAAAAAATGGTGGTCTGGGGCACCACCTTCCCTTCTACAGTCTTTGTTTCTGCATAGGAAAGTGTCTCTGCAGTCTCCATCTTCATCATGGCATCCGAGACATTTTCTGCATGCTCCCAGCTTTCCTAATACAGTTTTCTTTTCCGGCAGCTTAAGTCTTTTGAACTTTCTACAGAAGAAGATCTTGTTTTTGTGCCCACTATCACCACATACACCACATACCTCATCAAGCTCTTCTTTCCTTGTGGTTTTTGTTGAGGCAATCTTTCTGTCATACTTCTTGTCCAAACGATCTGATTTTTCCACCTTCTCCTCAGTTCTGAGCCGTTCGAGTCTCTCCAGTATTCCTTCTTGACTTTTCAGGAACTTCAAGAGCATGACAAAGTGGTTGTCTGAAGTGACATCGTTTCTGGGTTCAACCATGAACATAACCCAGTCTCTTTTAATGAAGTCAGGCAACTTGCTTTCAATGAATCTAATTACCAGTGGGTTATTTATGGCTCCAGAGTTTCCTAACTCTGTGAGATCTGCTAGAGCCTTCTCCACTGACTGTATGAGATCAATGACCTTTCTTGGTTGGTTCCCTTTCACATGTGGCATCTTCTCCAGCTCTTCCAGGATTTCCACTATGATGGTTGACTTGTTGCCATACCTGTTCTCCAGGACTCTGAACATGTCATCGGCAATGGTGTAGGTTGAAAGTCTGAGGTCTTTTGAGATTTTGTCATCCACACTCTCCAGGAGTTGAATTTTCTTAACTTCAGTTGATCCGGATGGCTCTCCCTGCTGTTGCAGGCTTTCCCAGTCTTTCCTCCATCTGTGATATTCTCTCCTGTTTCCATTGAAGATAGGTAGAGAGATTGGCTTGATTCTCACTATTGGTGTGGATGTTGCCGGTTGGGGTAGTAGTTTCACTCCTGTGCCTCGCTCATTGGTCGTCCGTGCAGCGGCAAATTCAGGTCTCCTTGACTCAAGCCTGTAGTAGAATGCTCTTACGTCCTTGACTCTTCCATCTAATTCGTCTTTTAATTCTACAGGGATCCATCGCTCCCATGATGACATTGCTGAGATGGCCTCTTTTATCCTCTTGTCCAAGAGAGAGCGAGGTACACTTCATAGCCCTCTAAATTGGCACTTTCCACTGGTACATAAGCCGCTTTATCATTGGCTTTTTCTGCTTCCAGGATTGCCACAAGAAGTTCACTCCTTCCATACCTCGACCACAGGTTTGTTTGAACAATGTCTCTTATTTCCGCCAACTTTGTTTCACCTTCATTTACAGATCTATCAATGTCAGCCTCTTGCTGTTCATTAAGACCTGGTTCCTCATCCTCAGTCATGTCAGCCTCCAGTCCAATCCTGTAGTCATCGTTGGCATCGAGCATCTTTCTGAAACAATCTGAAAGCTTAGCGAATTCCTCCTTCAACTCCACTTGAAGCATGCTGCTTGCTCCTCTTGAAATGAAGTTGGCTTGTCTGGTGAAGCTGCTTTTTGCAGTGGTCCTCTCCTTTTTGAGCTGCTGGACCGACTTCTCCAGGACATCTTCCGCCATCTTGACTTCCTATGCGTCAACAGCTTATTTCTGGATCTGAAGCCGTTTATCCTCAGGGCCAGGCCGCGCCGCGTGGTTTACAACTGTCAAGTCCTCCTCTTGTTCACCATCCAAAGGACACAGGGACAACTCAATTTTCTGACTCAATCTTTTTTATTTTTAGTTTGCCTTCAGTTGATTGGTCTGTCCAGTAAATTAGCCAGTAAATTAGCCAGTAAATTAGCCAGTAAATTAGGTTGTAAACCTTTAAATACAGAACAAAAAGTTACCATCTTAATTAAACATTTTAATGAACTTAAATTAGTAAATTAGTAAATAACATTCAAAATAACTAATATGAATTAATCATTTAAGCCTTTTACCATTGGCGTCTTTGGACTGAACCTGTGAGTGAACTTGGAGTTTTCCCTCTGAAGTTTGTTCTTCTGAATGACTGACCCCTCCATGCCTTCACAGGTGCTCCAAATAAGTGAAAATGATTGATCAGGTGACAAGCAGCCGGTTTGCTGCTGCTGGTGCACTCTGGGGAGTGTAGTTCTTTGACTCACTCCTGATATTCAGCTCAACACTCTCTCTCTCTCTCACTCTCTCTCTATACTCTCCCCTTTCTCTCTCTCTCTCTCTCTCTCTCTCTATACTCTCCCCTTTCTCTCTCTCTCTCTCTCTCTCTCTCTCAGTCTGTCTCCATACTTTCCCCTCTCTCTCTCTCTCTCTCTCTCTCCATACTCTCCCCTTTCTCTCTCTCTCTCTCTCTCTGTCTCTCTCTCCATACTCTCCCCTTTCTCTCTCTCTCTCTCCTCTCTCTCTCTCTCTCTCTCTCTCTCTCGCTCTCTCTCTCTCTCCATACTCTCCCCTTTCTCTCTCTCTCTCTCTCTCTCTGTCTGTCTCCATACTCTCCCCTATCTCTCTCTCTCTCTCCATACTCTCCCCTTTCTCTCTCTCTCTCTCTCTCTCTGTCTGTCTCCATACTCTCCCCCCTCTCTCTCTCTCTCTCTCTCTCTGTCTGTCTCCATACTTTCCCCTCTCTCTCTCTCTCTCTCTCCATACTCTCCCCTTTCTCTCTCTCTCTCTCTCTCTCTCTGTCTGTCTCCATACTCTCCCCTTTCTCTCTCTCTCTCTCTCTGTCTGTCTCCATACTCTCCCCTTTCTCTCTCTCTCTCTCTCTCTCTCTGTCTGTCTCCATACTCTCCCCTTTCTCTCTCTCTCTCTCTCTCTGTCTGTCTCCATACTCTCCCCTTTCTCTCTCTCTCTCTCTCTCTCTCTCTGTCTGTCTCCATACTCTCCCCTTTCTCTCTCTCTCTCTCTCTCTCTCTCTCTGTCTGTCTCCATACTCTCCCCTTTCTCTCTCTCTCTCTCTCTCTCTGTCTGTCTCCATACTCTCCCCTTTCTCTCTCTCTCTCTCTCTCTCTCTCTCTGTCTCCATACTCTCCCCTTTCTCTCTCTCTCTCTCTCTCTCTGTCTGTCTCCATACTTTCCCCTCTCTCTCTCTCTCTCTCTCTCTGTCTGTCTCCATACTCTCCCCTTTCTCTCTCTCTCTCTCTCTCTCTCCATACTCTCCCCTTTCTCTCTCTCTCTCTCTCTCTGTCTGTCTCCATACTCTCCCCTATCTCTCTCTCTTTCTTCTATTGGCCATACTATTGATCAGCCTCTCTTGGCTTATCAATAGTATGATGAAGTTAACTTTCAGACTGCCCTTCACCACCAGGTGAACAAGCCAAAAACTAAAGGCTGTAATGTTAACCAATAACCAAGATGGATAACAAAACGCTAACATGTTAACACTGTGCCTGGCTGGCTCAGTAGATTACCTAGCTGTAACAACTCTCCTGTAACGAGATAATGGCATCCCAATTTAGGAAGACTTAGGCACTGGTCTCTCACAGGCATCCCTTAATTCTCCAAGTAAAGACTATTCAGTAGTCAACCACAATAGAGAGAGAGATAAACACACAGACATTTACATTTTAGTCATTTAGCAGACACTTTTATCCCAACTTACAGTAATGAATGCATACATTTCATACATTTTTTTTTTCTTCCATACTGGTCCCCTGTGGGAATCGAACCCACAACCCTGGCGTTGCAAACACCATGCTCTACCAACTGAGCCACTCGGGACCAGACAGACAGGCAGACAGACACACACACAGACATGCATACCTGTTCTCAACAATAGACACTATCAATGAATGTTATGTAATATGTCAGTAATTGTCATTTGAAAGCTTTGAGTTAACCTCTTTGATTGATCTTATTCCACTGTTAGTCTGTAGTTGTTGATAGGTTAATAAAAACCAACTGGCCGTAGTCTATAGCGTTTGAAAATGACGCAGAAGACGTTTTGCAGTAGGCCTAGTATAACACGACTGACCTTTCTCAGTTCGATAGTAATTGAGAAATGAACAAGAGAGTGGAACGGGATGTTCTGTCCCCTCTTTAGTAATGAACTTAAAGGGTTGGTCTGATGGCTCTGATTTGGGTGATTAGAGGGTTAAGCCGCTATTATTTACCACGATATAATACCGGGAAATGAACTATTAGACAGCTGATAATATGCATGATTTTAATTATGGTAATTTAGAGGCTAATAAATAATCTAATATGATTCATAATCATAACCAAGTCTAGTCGTCCTCTAGTGAAATAAATTAACTTCAAATAAAATATATATAGCCTACCAACCGGCCACCACATGACTAAATATCTGAAATAGGCCAAGCAGGTATTATTAATTAACTAAACAAAATATCTCAGGTAGGCTAAGGGCTCAAACCTAAGCTACTTACCTCTGCGTACACGAACAGTGGCAGCACCAGCACTGCCAAGAGTAGGTCCGAAACAGCCAAACTCACAATGAAATAGTTTGTTGTAGTTTTTAAAGCTTTTTCCATGTAAACACTAAGACACACAAGCACATTTCCACCGATAATCACAATGATTAGCAATATCCCGAATATAAGAGCAGGGAAGTTGTAGTCTGGGGCCACGGCAGCAGCCACCGGCTGCGTCGTGCTGTTGAAATCGAAATCGGTGAAGTTGTCCGACATTGTCGCCCGGAGATTGACAGATTCCCTCTGCGACGCCTTTCCGTGCGAGACCGGCGTTACTGGAACGGGCTTTCATCTATGCATTATTTCCAGTCGTCCTGCAGCACGCGTGGTCCGGTGTCTGGGCTGTGCTAAAATCGCAAAGTTTACTCTTCTTGAGTGAGACCCATCCAGGATTGATGCTTTTTGCAGGAGATCAGCACCAGACCAGCGGAGAGTAGTAGAGGACACAAAAAAGCGCTTTTCCTATTTCCCAAGAAAATGACTCTGAAATTCAAGCAATCCAGCTAGTGCCTCCTTCAAATATGTAGAAGTACCCAGACTAATTGTATCATAGTTGAAACGTTTTTTCTGGAGCCCGGCGGTTGAGAGCAGCTTGTTCCTGCGTGTTTAACAGAGGTAAGGTGCTCTATTTCAGCAGACTGGCGGTTGTGTAGGTAAGCGACCTGAACGGATAAATCAGCGACACAGTTCTATATATCCAACAGCCCAAAGCTGCTTAGATCTGACGGTTGACTCTTGCCCCTCAAGTTGCATGGCACGATAAAGAAGATTCAACACTTTAAACCAGAAGATACCGGGCCCTTTCCGCCAGTTCCAGAAATAATACGCGCGTTAAGTGCGACGGAAAGTTTGTGGCTTTCATTGAATTGGCGATGGCTAAACGAGAGTAGTTCTCAAGCGATTAAACGAGGAATTTCATCAATGACATTTAATCCCATTGGCGACGCGCAGCGCTAATGCATTGTGCCTGGACGCAGTGAATCGTGTCATTGTTGAGTGGAATGCCGGGCTCTCAGAGAGACAGAGACAGAGAGATAGTCATTCTAAGGTGACAGTCCATGAAAATAGTACTTCTCCCATGTGTGTGGTTTTCTTCAACATTCCACATGTGTTTGGGTTGTAGTGAGAATCAGTGGGCCTCTGTCCCAGCTGTTGGTTAGTTTAGGCTTGGCTAGTCGTTCTCCTACAGTGACAGAGCGTGTCTGCTTTACTGGCTTGAATATACATCGAAATGCCTCTTTCAATGAGACAAACTGCAATCTTATTAAGTTCGTTGTGTGTGTGTGTGTGTGTGAGAGAGAGAGAGAGAGAGAGAGAGTTAAGAAAAGCTTCAAGAAAAGAGAAGCTTTTAACAAAGCTTGGTTCTCTTTATTGTTCAGCCTACTTTACTTTCCGTTCGTAATTTAATATTCTGATGGGCCTTCAGTGTTCTGGATCTGTAATATTCTGATGGGCCTTCAGTGTTCTGTATCTGTAATATTCTGATGGACCTTCAGTCTTCTGGATCTGTAATATTCTGATGGACCTTCAGTGTTCTGTATCTGTAATATTCTGATGGGCCTTCAGTGTTCTGGATCTGTAATATTCTGATGGGCCTTCAGTGTTCTGGATCTGTAATATTCTGATGGACCTTCAGTGTTCTGTATCTGTAATATTCTGATGGGCCTTCAGTGTTCTGTATCTGTAATATTCTGATGGACCTTCAGTGTTCTGGATCTGTAATATTCTGATGGACCTTCAGTGTTCTGGATCTGTAATATTCTGATGGGCCTTCAGTGTTCTGTATCTGTAATATGCTGATGGACCTTCAGTGTTCTGGATCTGTAATATTCTGAAGGGCCTTCAGTGTTCTGTATCTGTAATATTCTGATGGACCTTCAGTCTTCTGGATCTGTAATATTCTGATGGACCTTCAGTGTTCTGTATCTGTAATATTCTGATGGGCCTTCAGTGTTCTGGATCTGTAATATTCTGATGGGCCTTCAGTGTTCTGGATCTGTAATATTCTGATGGACCTTCAGTGTTCTGTATCTGTAATATTCTGATGGGCCTTCAGTGTTCTGTATCTGTAATATTCTGATGGACCTTCAGTGTTCTGGATCTGTAATATTCTGATGGACCTTCAGTGTTCTGGATCTGTAATATTCTGATGGGCCTTCAGTGTTCTGTATCTGTAATATGCTGATGGACCTTCAGTGTTCTGGATCTGTAATATTCTGAAGGGCCTTCAGTGTTCTGTATCTGTAATATTCTGATGGGCCTTCAGTGTTCTGGATCTGTAATATTCTGATGGACCTTCAGTGTTCTGGATCTGTAATATTCTGATGGGCCTTCAGTGTTCTGTATCTGTAATATGCTGATGGACCTTCAGTGTTCTGGATCTGTAATATTCTGAAGGGCCTTCAGTGTTCTGTATCTGTAATATTCTGATGGGCCTTCAGTGTTCTGGATCTGTAATATTCTGATGGGCCTTCAGTGTTCTGGATCTGTAATATTCTGATGGACCTTCAGTGTTCTGGATCTGTAATATTCTGATGGGCCTTCAGTGTTCTGGATCTGTAATATTCTGATGGACCTTCAGTGTTCTGGATCTGTAATATTCTGATGGACCTTCAGTCTTCTGGATCTGTAATATTCTGATGGGCCTTCAGTGTTCTGGATCTGTAATATTCTGATGGGCTTTCAGTGTTCTGGATCTGTAATATTCTGCTGGGCCTTCAGTGTTCTGGATCTGTAATATTCTGATGGACCTTCAGTGTTCTGGATCTGTAATATTCTGATGGACCTTCAGTGTTCTGGATCTGTAATATTCTGATGGGCCTTCAGTGTTCTGGATCTGTAATATTCTGATGGGCTTTCAGTGTTCTGGATCTGTAATATTCTGCTGGGCCTTCAGTGTTCTGGATCTGTAATATTCTGATGGGCCTTCAGTGTTCTGGATCTGTAGTATTCTGCTGGACCTTCAGTGTTCTGGATCTGTAATATTGCAGTGCACGGTCCAGCTGCTTCCTTCAAAGTCCTCACAGAAAGTGCAGATCTTCAGAAACAAACCACTGATCTGTGAATTGGAGGCCAAATATCTGGTACGCATCTCTCAGTTCTAAATACACCAGCACCTCAACAAAAAGCACACACACACACACACACACACACACACACACACACACACACACACACATACATACACACACACACACACACACATACACACACACACACACACACACACACACACACACACACACACACACACACACACACACACACACACACACACACCACACCACACACACACACACACACATACACACACACATACACATACACACACACAGCCGGTAACAGAAGCGGAAAACTTTTCCCTCTCCTGTTCTTCTCATTGAGTCTTAAACATAAAGACAGGTGCTGCATTCCAAATAACATACTATTCCCTGATTAGTCCCCATAGGGCTCTGGTCAAAAACCGTGTACTATATAGGGAATAGGGTGCCATTTTGGACACTGCCTATAGTGCTGCTGCCTTGCTGTACTGTACCCATGGCATGAATCTGATTAGAATAAAAATCCTGGTAATTAGCATGTAACACATTTCCTCAGCTGAGGCCCGGAGCAAAACAACCGTTGGAGGAGAGGGAGCATCTGGTGGTGCCTGACGGAACTGTAGGACAGGCTCACCATGCTGTTGGAATGCAGCGCAGATGTTAACTTCAGACAGACAACAGAGGGAAGACAAGGAAGAGAGAAAGGAAAGAGAGACAGCGAGAGAGAGAAAAGAAGAGGAGTAGAGAAATGATGGTTCTTCAACAGACACGAGCCATGAACTGAGAGACAAAGCTGACTGTCTCTGGAGAGGAGAGAGAGAGGGAGACAGCAGACACGAGCCATGAACTGAGAGACAAAGCTGACTGTCTCTGGAGAGGAGAGAGAGAGGGAGACAGCAGACACGAGCCATGCACTGAGAGACATAGCTGACTGTCTCTGGAGAGGAGAGAGAGAGGGAGACAGCAGACACGAGCCATGCACTGAGAGACATAGCTGACTGTCTCGGGAGAGGAGAGAGAGAGGGAGACAGCAGACACGAGCCATGCACTGAGAGACATAGCTGACTGTCTCTGGAGAGGAGAGAGAGAGGGAGACAGCAGACACGAGCCATGCACTGAGAGACATAGCTGACTGTCTCGGGAGAGGAGAGAGAGAGGGAGACAGCAGACACGAGCCATGCACTGAGAGACATAGCTGACTGTCTCTGGAGAGGAGAGAGAGAGGGAGACAGCAGACACGAGCCATGCACTGAGAGACATAGCTGACTGTCTCTGGAGAGGAGAGAGAGAGGGAGACAGCAGACACGAGCCATGCACTGAGAGACATAGCTGACTGTCTCGGGAGAGGAGAGAGAGAGGGAGACAGCAGACACGAGCCATGCACTGAGAGACATAGCTGACTGTCTCGGGAGAGGAGAGAGAGGGAGACAGCAGACACGAGCCATGCACTGAGAGACATAGCTGACTGTCTCTGGAGAGGAGAGAGAGAGGGAGACAGCAGACACGAGCCATGCACTGAGAGACATAGCTGACTGTCTCGGGAGAGGAGAGAGAGAGGGAGACAGCAGACACGAGCCATGCACTGAGAGACATAGCTGACTGTCTCGGGAGAGGAGAGAGAGAGGGAGACAGCAGACACGAGCCATGCACTGAGAGACATAGCTGACTGTCTCGGGAGAGGAGAGAGAGAGGGAGACAGCAGACACGAGCCATGCACTGAGAGACATAGCTGACTGTCTCGGGAGAGGAGAGAGAGAGGGAGACAGCAGACACGAGCCATGCACTGAGAGACATAGCTGACTGTCTCGGGAGAGGAGAGAGAGAGGCAGACAGCAGACACGAGCCATGCACTGAGAGACATAGCTGACTGTCTCTGGAGAGGAGAGAGAGAGGGAGACAGCAGACAAATCAAATTTTATTTGTCAAATGCGCCGAATACAACAGGTGTAGACCTTACAGTGAAATGCTTACTTAAAAGCCCTTGACTAACAATGCTTTAAGAAATTAAGAGAGAGACCGAGAGAGAGACCGAGAGAGAGACCGAGAGAGAGACAGAGAGAGAGAAAGAGAGAGAGACAGAGAGAGACAGAAGTTATTTTGGAACTTCTGTGAGTGTAATGTTTACTGTTAATTTGTATTGTTTATTTCGCTTTTGTATATTAACTACTTCACATGCTTTGGCAATGTTAACATATGTTTCCCACGCCAATAGAGCCCCTTGAATTGAATTGAATTGAATTGAATTGAATTGAGAGAGACAATGAGAGAGAGAGGGGAAGACAAGAGCCATGTGATTGTGACGCATCGCTGACTTTATTACAGCTAATGTCTTTCCTTCACTCCATCTCCATGACCAGTTGAGAGGGGAATGGTCAGCTCCTATTAATGATACTACTATATATAATCCTCCTGAGCCCAGGTGAGCAGTGGGAAATTGCCTCGGCTCTAGCAAGGCCATACGGAGGAGGTGCACCTCTTCTGTTGTCACACTCACTGATCCATACCCTTGTCAAAGTGTCTAGACTGATCATGAGAACGACAGCGTACTCTCAAACATTTTAACACACACACACAAGTTTTCTCTCCCGCTGTTCTCAAGTCATGACGTGTTTCTGTGTCAGTGACTCTCTGAAGTTGAGTTTCAACCTCTCATCAGGTTGAAGGAACTATTACTCCAGTGGTAAATGGTTCTATAAAGGATCTCTTTACCCCCCAACTACCACCTCTCAGGCTGGCTGTGGTCTGAACAGGGCAATCTGTTCCCAAAACCAGACAATGTTCTCCATGAGTGTGTCCCAAATGGCAAATTACTCCTTATATAGTGCACAATGGTGCCTTATTGGTCCTGGTCAAAAGTAGTGGACTATATAGGCAGTAGGGTTCAATTTGGGATATAACCCATAGCATAGTGTTGGTCAGGTCAGCAACAGACAGGTAAAGGATTTAGTATGGACCTAGTCTGCAGCGGAGGGCGACTGCGAGGTGAAGGAACAGGAACAACCAAGTGATGTTCCAAACCATCCAGACCACTGTCTCCTCCATGATACCCACCATCCAGACCACTGTCTCCTCCATGATACCCACCATCCAGACCACTGTCTCCTCCATGATACCCACCATCCAGACCACTGTCTCCTTCATGATACCCACCATCCAGACCACTGTCTCCTCCATGATACCCACCATCCAGACCACTGTCTCCTCCAGACTTCCCACCATCCAGACCACTGTCTCCTCCAGACTTCCCACCATCCAGACCACTGTCTCCTCCAGACTTCCCACCATCCAGACCACTGTCTCCTTCATGATACCCACCATCCAGACCACTGTCTCCTCCATGATACCCACCATCCAGACCACTGTCTCCTCCATGATACCCACCATCCAGACCACTGTCTCCTTCATGATACCCACCATCCAGACCACTGTCTCCTCCATGATACCCACCATCCAGACCACTGTCTCCTCCAGACTTCCCACCATCCAGACCACTGTCTCCTCCAGACTTCCCACCATCCAGACCACTGTCTCCTCCATGATACCCACCATCCAGACCACTGCCTCCTCCATGATACCCACCATCCAGACCACTGTCTCCTCCATGATACCCACCATCCAGACCACTGTCTCCTCCATGATACCCACCATCCAGACCACTGTTTCCTCCATGATACCCACCATCCAGACCACTGTCTCCTCCATGATACCCACCATCCAGACCACTGTCTCCTCCAGACTTCCCACCATCCAGACCACTGTCTCCTCCATGATACCCACCATCCAGACCACTGTCTCCTCCAGACTTCCCACCATCCAGACCACTGTCTCCTCCAGACTTCCCACCATCCAGACCACTGTCTCCTCCATGATACCCACCATCCAGACCACTGCCTCCTCCATGATACCCACCATCCAGACCACTGTCTCCTCCATGATACCCACCATCCAGACCACTGTCTCCTCCATGATACCCACCATCCAGACCACTGTCTCCTTCATGATACCCACCATCCAGACCACTGTCTCCTCCATGATACCCACCATCCAGACCACTGTCTCCTCCAGACTTCCCACCATCCAGACCACTGTCTCCTCCAGACTTCCCACCATCCAGACCACTGTCTCCTCCATGATACCCACCATCCAGACCACTGCCTCCTCCATGATACCCACCATCCAGACCACTGTCTCCTCCATGATACCCACCATCCAGACCACTGTCTCCTCCATGATACCCACCATCCAGACCACTGTTTCCTCCATGATACCCACCATCCAGACCACTGTCTCCTCCATGATACCCACCATCCAGACCACTGTCTCCTCCATGATACCCACCATCCAGACCACTGTCTCCTCCATGATACCCACCATCCAGACCACTGTCTCCTCCATGATACCCACCATCCAGACCACTGTCTCCTCCAGACTTCCCACCATCCAGACCACTGTCTCCTCCAAAATGTAGTGTGAATCGTCAGGTTAGGTAGTTACACCTATATGTAACAGTTTCACTTCCGTCCCTCTCCTCGCCCCTATCTGGGCTCAAACCAGGGACCCTCTGCACACATCGACAACAGACACCCTCGAAGCATCATTACCCATAGTTCCACAAAAGCCCCACCCTTGCAGCGCAAGGGGAACAACTACTTAAAGGTCTCAGAGCGAGTGACGTCACCGATTGAAACACTATTAGCGGACACCCCGCTAACTAGCTAGCCATTTCACATCGGTTACAGTTACACCTATAGAAGATGTTTAGGGTCATGGGAGCTAGGTTTTTACACCTATAGAAGAAGCAGGGCCGGCTCCAGGCATTAGAAACATAAGAGGTCACTTAGGGCCCCCGGCCGCTAGGGGGCCCCCCGACCCCAAAAAAAGGAGCTCAGTCGGGGTCTCAACTTCCTGTTGCTAGGATGAATAGTAGAATCCACATGGTGCGATTTTGAAATGTGGTTGTGCATCAGCAGTTTTCCTCTTGTTATGTCAGTCACTGACAGTCACATGATTTGGGCATGTCAGGTAAAAAAATTGTAGATTGGTAAATTATTCTAGCCAGCTATCTAAACTTGTAGTAATCATGTCCGATTACAGACCTGGGCACGCAGGGCATGTGCCCAGGGTCGCTGACCAGGGGTGTCAATCAAATTCAATCAATCAAATGTATTTATAAAGCCCTTCTTACATCAGCTGATGTCACAAAGTGCTGTACAAAAACCCAGCCTAAAACCCCAAACAGAAAGCAATGCAGGTGTAGAAGCAGGGTGGCTAGGAAAAACACCCTAGAAAGGCCAGAACCTAGGAAGAAACATAGAGAGGAACCAGGCTATGAGGGGTGGCCAGTCATCTTCTGGCTGTGCCGGGTGGAGATTATAACAGAACATGGCCAAGATGTTCAAATGTTCATTGATGACCAGCATGGTCAAATAATAATAATCACAGTGGTTGTAGAGGGTGCAACAGGTCAGCACCTCAGGAGTAAATGTCAGTTGGCTTTTCATAGCCGATCATTCAGAGTATCTCTACCGCTCCTGCTGTCTCTAGAGAGTGTCCCATTGATTCCGTTAGACACTCTCACTTAGATATCATTAGCATGGCAAGTATTGGCAAAATGTGTAGAATTGCAGGAAGTTAGTTATTAAATTGCTTAACTTCTCTCCGCCCCATGGCAAAATGACAACAAGGAAACAAAGGAGATATGGAACTTTGTGACTTTTCCGGCTGGTTTCCCAGACACAGACTAAGTTAAGTCCAGGACTAAAAAGCAATGGACGTTTCTCCATTGAAAGAGGTTTCTATTTGATGACTAGGCTTGATCTGTGTCTGAGAAACAGGCCATAGACGTATTTGAGATGTAGAGTGGAACACTGAGAAAGCTTGAAAGCAGAGATGACCAGGAAGCTGCTCTCCAGGTCGTATTGATATCTAATCACCTTATCTGCTGGGGTGGCAGTTTTTGATCAAATGTTCAATCCAAACTCTCAGGTCACAGAATCCTAAGAGCTGTTCCTCTCTAATCAAAGGGATATATAGGATCTTCTGAAAGATATAGGATCTCCTGAAACATATAGCATCTTCTGAAACATATGGCATCTTCTGAAACATATAGGATCTGCTGAAACATATAGGATCTTCTGAAACATATAGGATCTGCTGAAACATATAGGATCTCCTGAAACATATGGCATCTTCTGAAACATATAGCATCTTCTGAAACATATGGCATCTTCTGAAACATATAGGATCTTCTAAAACATATAGGATCTCCTGAAACATATGGCATCTTCTGAAACATATAGGATCTCCTGAAACATATGGCATCTTCTGAAACATATAGGATCTCCTGAAACATATAGCATCTTCTGAAACATATAGCATCTTCTGAAACATATAGGATCTCCTGAAACCTATAGGATCTCCTGAAACATATGGCATCTTCTGAAACATATAGGATCTCCTGAAACATATAGCATCTTCTGAAACATATAGCATCTCCTGAAACATATAGGATCTCCTGAAACATATAGGATCTCCTGAAACGTATAGGATCTTCTGAAACATATGGCATCTTCTGAAACATATGGCATCTTCTGAAACATATAGGATATTCTGAAACATATAGGATCTCCTGAAACATATGGCATCTTCTGAAACATATAGGATCTTCTGAAACCATCTGTTCTATATCTTAGTAAATGAGAGTCAATGTCAAAGGAACCTCAACTCTTCCAGAAAAGGTCAATTCATACTTCTGTTAGGTTTTCTTTCTGACAGAGTAGTAGTTAGTATTGAGACAAGCATCTCTACTTCAGAAAGTACATCTGCATGATTGCCCAGAAACTTCAGAATGTTCCCCAATTATGGTCAGTATCAAAACACATTAATATTGTTTTATTCAGAACAAACACCAAGCTGTTTTTTTCATTCATAATATTTTTTTTAATTGGTCTTTTGTCTCTTAGCAGAATATTAAGCACATGTTGGCGTAAGGTATGGTACACTTCCACTGTATAGCATGTCTTCTATTGGTTCAGTTCTGACCCATTTCATGCACTGGTTTGTGAAGTAGGATTGTGTACTACATAGTGACAGGGGACACAACAGTGGCGGCATCCTTAATGGAACCCTTTCCCCATGGGCCCTGGTCAAAGGTAGTGCACCATATAGGGAATAGGGTGCCATTTGGTGCACTGTATAGGGAATAGGGTGCCATTTAGGACCCACATTAACGCTAGTAGGTTTATTGCAGCTAGTAACCCAATGCTAATTCCTCTGGAGATTATTCAGAATCTACTAACTGAACCAGCATTCCTTTAGCCCAGAGCTCTGAGAGGAGAGCAACACAGTCTGAGTAGAAGTTGGCCCTAAACACTGATCTAGGATCAGCTTGCCCTCATCCTAAACATGAATTCATTCTTAGGGAGGGAATGCAAAACTGATCTAAGATCAGTGTTCTAGGAGTAACTTCATCCTTCGGAAAAACAGTTGAGTATGAAATCTTGAAATCACTGTAGCTTATGGACTAACAACTTATATTCTGTGTGAAACGTCTTGTTGTTGATGGTTATGAAAGGGCAAAAAACAAAGTTGCTTTAGTGTTTTTTACAGATCAACAAGTCAATCCGCTGGCATATACACTGCGTGGACAATTATTAGGCAAATTGTATTCCTAAGGATTCGTTTTATTGTTGAACAAACACAACGCTCTCAGTCAATCCAAAATGTTAAAGAATCTCAAACTTGAATGTTTAACAAAGAAAAAGTGAGTTTTGTCTTTCTCAGGAAAATATATGTGTGCACAATTATTAGGCAACTATTAGTGTGCACAATTATTAGTCAACTAAATTACTAAAATAATTTCTCCCAACTCACTTGTTTATTCTCCATTGTTAGAGTAAGTGTAACAAATAAGTAACACAAAATGACAATTAAATAACATTTTTGGCCTTTCAAAAATATTCAGTGACCAATATAGCCATGGAGTCTGTCAGTTTCTCAATCTGCTTCTTCTTGTGAATTTTATTCAGGGGTGGTTGTGTTTCAGCCTGCTTGACCTTGGCCATGTCTCTGAGCACTTGACACCTTGTACTTCTGGACACTCCAGGTAGGTTGTACTTCTGGACACTCCAGGTAGGTTGCAGTTCTGGACACTCCAGGTAGGTTGTATTTCTGGACACTCCAGGTAGGTTGTACTTCTGGACACTCCAGGTAGGTTGTACTTCTGGACACTCCAGGTAGGTTGTACTTCTGGACACTCCAGGTAGGTTGTACTTCTGGACACTCCAGGTAGGTTGTACTTCTGGACACTCCAGGTAGGTTGTACTTCTGGACACTCCAGGTAGGTTGTACTTCTGGACACTCCAGGTAGGTTGTATTTCTGGACACTCCAGGTAGGTTGTACTTCTGGACACTCCAGGTAGGTTGTACTTCTGGACACTCCAGGTAGGTTGTATTTCTGGACACTCCAGGTAGGTTGTACTTCTGGACACTCCAGGTAGGTTGTATTTCTGGACACTCCAGGTAGGTTGCAGTTCTGGACACTCCAGGTAGGTTGCAGTTCTGGACACTCCAGGTAGGTTGCAGTTCTGGAAAATGGTGGCACTGGAGGATAATGGGTTCCTGGTAGCTTGACGTTTTATTATTTTCAAGTCTTTTGCAGTTCATTTGCGCCCTTTCTTCATGCGTTTCTTTTTTGCGCCCCCAGTTAACTATTCGCAACAAAACGTTTGATTGTCCGGTGTTCACCCCTCAATAGTTTAGCTATTTCAAGAGTGTTGCATCCGTCTGAAAGGCATTTTACAATTTTTTACTTTTCAGTGTCAGTTAAATCTCTTTTTTGGCCCATTTTACCTGAGGTAATGAAGCTGCCTAATAATTATGCACACCTTGATATAAGGTGATATTCACTTTCGCCACACCCTCTGTCACGTCCTGGCCAGTATAAGGGTTAATTGTCATTGTAGTTTGGTCAGGACGTGGCAGAGGGTATTTGTTTTATGTAGTTCAGGGTGGTGTTTTGGTAAAAGGGCGTTTGATTTAGTATTTACGGGTTTTTGGTTTATGGTCTATGTTTATGTATTTCTATGTGGAGTCTAGTGAGTGTGTTTCTATGGTTGATTAATTGGGGTTGGGACTCTCAATTGAAGGCAGGTGTTTTCTCTTTGCCTTTGATTGAGAGTCCCATATATTAGGGTGTGTTTGTCATTTGTGGGAGATTGTTTCTTGTCTAGCGTATGTGAGCCTGTTAAGACTGTCTGTATATCGTGAGTTCGTTTTGTTATTTTGTATGTTCATTTTGAGTTTAATAAATGTTCAAGATGAGCCAACACAATCCTGCTGCATATTGGTCCTCCTTTCCTCAACACGACGAAATCCGTGACAGAATCTCCCACCAAACCAGGACCAAGCAGCAGAGGAAGGAGCAGAGGGATTTTGAAGTGGACAAACGGGAGAGATGGACATGGGAGCAAGTTATGGCCGGAGAGGGCCCATGGAGAATGGCTGGTAAGGACCGGGAACGTTTCCGAGGAACACGACTGGCGTTGAAGCACGAGAGGCACCCCCAATCATTTTTTTGGGGGGGGCACACGGGTAGTTTGGCTAGGCCAAGGAAGAGCCAGAAGCCAGCTACCCGTGGTTATATGGAGGAGCGTATGAGGTGGAGGGCGCCATGTTTCGCTGAAGAGCGCACTATCTTACCCATACGCACGCACAGTCCGGTGCGCGTTATTCCAGCCCCTCGCAGGTGCCGTGCTAGAGTGGGCATCCAGCCTGGTAGGAGGATGCCTGCGCAGCGCATCTGGTCGCCGGTACGCCTCCGAGGACCAGGCTACCCAACTCCCGCTCTACGCACGGCAACCATCAGGCCCCTGCACAGCCCAGTCCGCCCTGTACGAGCACCCCGCTCGTACAGGGCTACTAGTTCCATCCAGCCAGGACGGGTTGTGCAGGAGGTAAGATCAAGACCGCCTGTGCGCCTTCATAGCCCGGTGTTTCCAATTCCTGACTCTCGTGCGGACCCGGAAGTGCGTCAGCCCAGTCCGACTCGTCCTGTTCCCGCTCCCCGCACTAGCCTGGAGGTGCGTGTTCCCAGTCTGGTACGTCCAGTACCAGCACCACGCACCAGGCTTCAAGTGCGTCATCCCAGTCAAGAGTCGCCCGAGCAGCCCGTCAGTCAAGAGTCGCCCGAGCCGCCCGTCAGTCAGGAGTCGCCCGAGCCGCCCGTCAGTCAGGAGTCGCCCGAGCCGCCCGTCAATCAGGAGTCGCCCGAGCCGCCCGTCAGTCAGGAGTCGCCCGAGCCGCCCGTCAGTCAGAAGTCGCCCGAGCCGCCCGTCAGTCAGGAGTCGCCCGAGCCGCCCGTCAGTCAGGAGTCGCCCGAGCCGCCCGTCAGTCAGGAGTCGCCCGAGCCGCCCGTCAGTCAGGAGTCGCCCGATCCGCCCGTCAGTCAGGAGTCGCCCGAGCCGCCCGTCAGTCAGGAGTCGCCCGAGCCGCCCGTCAGTCAGGAGTCGCCAGAGCCGGCCAGACTGCCCGGAGATGCCAGAGCCGGCCAGACTGCCCGGAGATGCCAGAGCCGGCCAGACTGCCCGGAGATGCCAGAGCCGGCCAGACTGCCCGGAGATGCCAGAGCCGGCCAGACTGACCGGAGATGCCAGAGTGGCCAGACTGCCCGGAGCTGCCAGAGTGGCCAGACTGCCCGGAGCTGCCAGAGTGGCCAGACTGCCCGGAGCTGCCAGAGTGGCCAGACTGCCCGGAGCTGCCAGACTGCCCCATCGGCCAGGATCAGCCAGAGTGGCCCATCGGCCCAGAGTCTGCCGATTACGAAGAACCAAGGGAGTCGAGCAGCAACCCTGAACTGAGTAAGCCTGACAATCCAGAACTTAAAATGATTAACTGTTCAATTAATGAGCCTGTATACAGGGTGGAGAGGAGGAGGTCTGCCCAGGATCCAGAGCAAGGGGAGTCTGCCTACGGTCCGAAGCTGATCGGGGTCGGCACTCTGGAGGACAATAGGCCGGAGCCTGAACCACCACCTGCATAGGTGGGTTGGGGAGGGGGGGTGTAGCACAAGTGCCGTCGGTGACGGCAGCCACCCTCCCTTCCCTCCCTTTAGTTTAGGGGGATTTTTGTTGTTGTTTGGGGTTTTTGTTTTTCTTGAGGTGCTTCCGGGGTTAGCTCCTTTGGGGGGGGGGGTACTGTCACGTCCTGGCCAGTATAAGGGTTAATTGTCATTGTAGTTTGGTCAGGACGTGGCAGAGGGTATTTGTTTTATGTGGTTCGGGGTGGTGTTTTGGTAAAAGGGCGTTTGATTTAGTATTTACGGGTTTTTGGTTTATGGTCTATGTTTATGTATTTCTATGTGGAGTCTAGTGAGTGTGTTTCTATGGTTGATTAATTGGGGTTGGGACTCTCAATTGAAGGCAGGTGTTTTCTCTTTGCCTTTGATTGAGAGTCCCATATATCAGGGTGTGTTTGTGTTTGTCATTTGTGGGAGATTGTTTCTTGTCTAGCGTATGTGAGCCTGAGAAGACTGTCTGTATATCGTGAGTTCGTTTTGTTATTTTGTATGTTCATTTTGAGTTTAATAAATGTTCAAGATGAGCCAACACAATCCTGCTGCATATTGGTCCTCCTTTCCTCAACACGACGAAATCCATGACACCCTCCCTCATTACACAAATATATCATGACACTAGGCGAGACCCAAATGCAGACACAGGAGGCAGATGGTTGGAGTCTTACAATGTTTATTAATCCAAAGGGATAGGTAAGAGAATGGTCATGGACAGGCAAAAAGGTCAAAACCAGATCAGAGTCCAGGAGGTACAGAGTGGCAGACAGGCTCGTGGTCAAGGCAGGCAGAATGGTCAGGAAGGTGGGTATAAGGTCCAGAAACAGGCAAGGGTCAAAACCAAGAGGACTAGAAAAAGGAGAATGCAAAAAGCAGGAAAATGGGGAAAGCCGCTGGTTGACATGGAAACATATAAGACGAACTGGCACAGAGAGACAGGAAACACAGGGATAAATACACTGGCCCAGAGAGACAGGAAACACAGGGATAAATACACAGAGAGACAGGAAACACAGGGATAAATACACTGGCCCAGAGAGACAGGAAACACAGGGATAAATACACAGAGAGACAGGAAACACAGGGATAAATACACTGGCCCAGAGAGACAGGAAACACAGGGATAAATACACTGTCACAGAGACAGGAAACACAGGGATAAATACACTGGCCCAGAGAGACAGGAAACACAGGGATAAATACACTGACCCAGAGAGACAGGAAACACAGGGATAAATACACTGTCACAGAGACAGGAAACACAGGGATAAATACACTGGCCCAGAGAGACAGGAAACACAGGGATAAATACACAGAGAGACAGGAAACACAGGGATAAATACACTGTCACAGAGAGACAGGAAACACAGGGATAAATACACTGGGGAAAACAAGCGACACCTGGAGGGGGTGGAGACAATAACGACGACAGGTGAAACAGATCAGGGTGTGACACAAATTCATATCACCTGAAAATGATTACATCCTATAAGCATTCAAGTTTATATGGTTTGGAGTTGGAAAATGTGCATAGAAGTAATGATAAGATCAGAATACTCACTTGCCTAATAATTGTGCACGCAGTGTGATCTGATGAACAACCTGTTTAGAAAAAGCGACCTTCTCTGATGCAAGTCATGTGGTCCTGTAATAATACCCTCCAATATGATAACAAACAACAGCAATTATGCACCACCTTCTATTCAATTCAATACATCACATAATCGCTAAAGTGAACATTATGCAAGTTCAATTACATGTCAAGTTTTGTGGGTTCAAGTCCCTAGACTGTATGCGTGTAGGATCTCCTTGTTCTCAGATGGACTGTCTCAGCTCATAAGAGTTATCACTGAGGATATACTGTATGTACAGTAGGATTATAGGATCTCCTTGTCCTCAGATGGACTCTGTCTCACCTCATAAGAGTTTAGTAGATAAGCGTCCTTAGACAACACCAGACCAGGCAGTGATCCTGTCCCGAACAGCACTCATACATGGCTGACCTAGACAAGCGTCCTTAGACAACAACAGACCAGGCAGTGATCCTGTCCCAAGCAGGACTCATACATGGCTGACCTAGACAAGCGTCCTTAGACAACAACAGACCAGGCAGTGATCCTGTCCCAAGCAGGACTCATACATGGCTGACCTAGACAAGCGTCCTTAGACAACAACAGACCAGGCAGTGATCCTGTCCCAAGCAGGACTCATACATGGCTGACCTAGATAAGCGTCCTTAGACAACACCAGACCAGGCAGTGATCCTGTCCCAAGCAGGACTCATACATGGCTGACCTAGATAAGCGTCCTTAGACAACAACAGACCAGGCAGTGATCCTGTCCCAAGCAGGACTCATACATGGCTGACCTAGACAAGCGTCCTTAGACAACAACAGACCAGGCAGTGATCCTGTCCCAAACAGGACTCATGCATGGCTAACCTCGTCTAACTCTAACCCTAACCCAGGGTGAGCCTCCAGCCACTGTAAGCAGCTACTGTAGATTAGCGCAAAGAATTCTGGGAGGGAGTCTTAAGACTGCTGAGGCTCATTTTGTTGCTGTTGAAACTGTGTTGCCCTGGGCTGTGTACCTCGATACTGGAGCTGTGTAGTGTGTAAGACTGACAGGGTATGGTACCTGGGCCCGGGTCGCATTCCTACTGTATAAGACTGACTGGGTCTAGAACCTGGACCCGGGTCGTTTTCCTACTGTATAAGACTGACTGGGTCTAGAACCTGGACCCGGGTCGTTTTCCTACTGTATAAGACTGACTGGGTCTAGAACCTGGACCCGGGTCGTTTTCCTACTGTATGAGATGACAGGGTATGGAACCTGGACCCGGGTCGTTTTCCTACTGTATGAGATGACAGGGTATGGAACCTGGACCCGGGTCGTTTTCCTACTGTATAAGACTGACTGGGTCTAGAACCTGGACCCGGGTCGTTTTCCTACTGTATGAGATAACAGGGTATGGAACCTGGACCCGGGTCGTTTTCCTACTGTATGAGAGACAGGGTATGGAACCTGGACCCGGGACGTTTTCCTACTGTATGAGATGACAGGGTATGGAACCTGGGCCCGGGTCGTTTTCCTACTGTATAAGACTGACTGGGTCTAGAACCTGGACCCGGGTCGTTTTCCTACTGTATGAGATGACAGGGTATGGAACCTGGACCCGGGTCGTTTTCCTACTGTCTTGGGCCTATAAGGGCAGGGATACTCAAATCCTATCCTGGAAACTGCCTGTCTGAAAGTCTCACTGTTTAGATTGTTTACCTTGTCTGATTAAGTTGATTAGGCCTGTCAGCGCATGTTGACTGGTTACATAGCAACAGCTGAATCAAATCACACTCAGAACAGTTATACCCTTAGAGCCAGACCAGTGTGGGATAATGGGATGATATTCCTACTGCAATCTATTGTTGTGATTGGTTTGAGTGGGCTAGGTTGTTCAGCTAGTCTGTGAGACTGTTCATAGTTCATCACCCAGCCTAGTCCTGCTTTATCTGACTTGAAACTTCAACTATGTTGAAAATTAAAGAGCTGTTACTGTAACCACAGGCTGTTCTGTTCTAACCTCTACTGTGCTGCTCTCTGCTGGTAGTAGTGGTTACTGTAGACCTGTCTGTCTCACCATGCTACAGTCCTAGTAGTAGTGGTTACTGTAGACCTGTCTGTCTCACCATGCTACAGTTCTGGTAGTAGTGGTTACTGTAGACCTGTCTGTCTCACCATGCTACAGTCCTGGTAGTAGTGGTTACTGTAGACCTGTCTGTCTCACCATGCTACAGTCCTGGTAGTAGTGGTTACTGTACACCTGTCTGTCTCACCATGCTACAGTCCTGGTAGTAGTGGTTACTGTAGACCTGTCTGTCTCACCATGCTACAGTCCTGGTAGTAGTGGTTACTGTAGACCTGTCTGTCTCACCATGCTACAGTACTGGTAGTAGTGTTTACTGTAGACCTGTCTGTCTCACCATGCTACAGTCCTGGTAGTAGTGGTTACTGTAGACCTGTCTGTCTCACCATGCTACAGTTCTGGTAGTAGTGTTTACTGTAGACCTGTCTGTCTCACCATGCTACAGTCCTGGTAGTAGTGGTTACTGTAGACCTGTCTGTCTCACCATGCTACAGTTCTGGTAGTAGTGGTTACTGTAGACCTGTCTGTCTCACCATGCTACAGTCCTGGTAGTAGTGGTTACTGTAGACCTGTCTGTCTCACCATGCTACAGTTCTGGTAGTAGTGGTTACTGTAGACCTGTCTGTCTCACCATGCTACAGCCCTGGTAGTAGTGGTTACTGTAGACCTGTCTGTCTCACCATGCTACAGTACTGGTAGTAGTGGTTACTGTAGACCTGTCTGTCTGATGCCATGCCACAGCACTTGGCTGGCAAAATTAAGCTTCATTACATATTCACAATGACATCACACCTCCCCAGTGTCCTGGTTACACAGCCCTCACGTGAGAGACAATTAGCTATTCTCGATTTCACCTTTTAAAGTGTCAACAGTTTTACATTTCATGGTAAGTCCAGTGCTTAACTTGGACTGAAATAGGTGGTGGTACTGTTTATATATTTAGGTGCAGGAACTCCACAATACTTTTGACCTGATAAGAGGTTCAGGAACTCCACAATACTTTTGACCTGATAAGAGGTTCAGGAACTCCACAATACTTTTGACCTGATAAGAGGTTCAGGAACTCCACAATACTTTTGACCTGATAAGAGGTTCAGGAACTCCACAATACTTTTGACCTGATAAGAGGTTCAGGAACTCCACAATACTTTTGACCTGATAAGAGGTTCCGGAACTCCACAATACTTTTGACCTGATAAGAGGTTCAGGAACTCCACAATACTTTTGACCTGATAAGAGGTTCCGGAACTCCACAATACTTTTGACCTGATAAGAGGTTCAGGAACTCCACAATACTTTTGACCTGATAAGAGGTTCAGGAACTCCACAATACTTTTGACCTGATAAGAGGTTCAGGAACTCCACAATACTTTTGACCTGATAAGAGGTTTCCAGAACTCCACAATACTTTTGACCTGATAAGAGGTTCCGGAACTCCACAATACTTTTGACCTGATAAGAGGTTCAGGAACTCCACAATACTTTTGACCTGATAAGAGGTTCAGGAACTCCACAATACTTTTGACCTGATAAGAGGTTCAGGAACTCCACAATACTTTTGACCTGATAAGAGGTTCAGGAACTCCACAATACTTTTGACCTGATAAGAGGTTCCGGAACTCCACAATACTTTTGACCTGATAAGAGGTTCAGGAACTCCACAATACTTTTGACCTGATAAGAGGTTCAGGAACTCCACAATACTTTTGACCTGATAAGAGGTTCAGGAACTCCACAATACTTTTGACCTAATAAGAGGTTTCCAGAACTCCACAATACTTTTGACCTGATAAGAGGTTCCGGAACTCCACAATACTTTTGACCTGATAAGAGGTTCAGGAACTCCACAATACTTTTGACCTAATAAGAGGTTTCCAGAACTCCACAATACTTTTGACCTGATAAGAGGTTCCCGGAACTCCACAATACTTTTGACCTGATAAGAGGTTCAGGAACTCCACAATACTTTTGACCTGATAAGAGGTTCAGGAACTCCACAATACTTTTGACCTTATAAGAGGTTTCCGGAACTCCACAATACTTTTGACCTGATAAGAGGTTCAGGAACTCCACAATACTTTTCACCTAATAAGAGGTTTCCGGAACTCCACAATACTTTTGACCTGATAAGAGGTTTACGGAACTCCACAATACTTTTGACCTGATAAGAGGTTCAGGAACTCAGTAGAACATTTGATGTGCTGGCCCGGTACTCAGTTCCTGTGAGCTCCTGCCCAAGTCAAGCACTGGGTAGTCAGGTAAATCAATTAAATTCATCCAGGTAAGTCATACAGTTCAATCTGCAATGACATGAAGAATGAGGCTACACTGTTCCAAGCCAACAGCTGGGTGTTGCTAGTAGGGTGAAAAGTAGGGTGCTATATAGGGAATAGGGTGCCTATTTTTTTCAAACCCCTTGAGAGAATGGGAGAAAGTGGATGGTGGTGGCTATATTCATGTGAAATATGTCCTAGTGACGCTCTAAACAGGACCAAGTCCAGAAAACAAGTCCTTTTATAAACACCTCAATATGATTTAGTAATAAGATGACCTGTTTTTGATCACGACGGCACACAGAGCTTTTGATTTCAGCCATGGGTTAATGTGATCCACGTGTTGTTGTAGAGTCAGTACTTCTAAACATTACACTGGTTCCATCTGACTGGTTACATCTGACTGGTTCCATCTGACTGGTTACATCTGACTGGTTCCATCTGACTGGTTCCATCTGTCTGGTTCCATCTGACTGGTTCCATCTGACTGGTTCCATCTGACTGGTTCCATCTGACTGGTTCCATCTGACTGGTTACATCTGACTGGTTACATCTGACTGGTTACATCTGACTGGTTACATCTGACTGGTTATATCTGACTGGTTATATCTGACTGGTTACATCTGACTGGTTATATCTGACTGGTTACATCTGACTGGTTACATCTGACTGGTTACATCTGACTGGTTACATCTGACTGGTTACATCTGACTGGTTATATCTGACTGGTTACATCTGACTGGTTACATCTGACTGGTTACATCTGACTGGTTACATTTCAGTTTCACAAATATGAAATAAAAGGTATTCAAATGCCCCATCCATCCATCCACCCACCCATCCATTCACCCACCCACCCATCCATCCATCCACCCACCCACCCACCCATCCACCCACCCACCCACCGATCCATCCAGAAGCGGTCTCTTTTTGAGTGGAGGTAATCTGAAATGGCACCCTATTCCCTATATAGTGCACTACTTTTAACCAGAGCCCTATTCCCTATATAGTGCACTACTTTTAACCAGGGCCCTATTCCCTATATAGTGCACTACTTTTAACCAGGGCCCTATTCCCTATATAGTGCACTACTTTTAACCAGGGCCCTATTTCCTATATAGTGCACTACTTTTAACCAGGGCCCATAAGGAATAGGATGCCATTTCAGACGCTTCCAGTGTGATCCCTTCAAGCAGCAAAACAGATGCAAGTATTTTAGTAGGAGGCTAGCGGACCACTATTGGCAGGCTCTTTAGGCAATAATATGACCCTAAGATGAAGTCACAAACATTGCAACTGTAGTCGACTCCCACACGTCAGGCAGGGCAACACAGACAAAGCATTATGCCCAGTGAGTACCAGCTGGTACCATCGTCTCCTCTCCTCGTCCTCTCTACGGACTTCATTTGTTGTGTCGTCTTGAAAACCAGGACATGGAACTATATAATTATAAAGGAAAACAGCAAACTGCAAATATCCTCCTGGGTTGTCTGGTGTTGTTTTTACTTTCTATACTTTGTCCAGCTGAGAAACGTGAGTAGTGATGTTCTATTGGCTGCTTTGGTCAGGTGGTCATCTTGGTGTGTTATGAGAGGGGTTGTGGATTGTGGTTTCTTGTTTAATGGGGGGGATACTGTACTCAAGCACAGTGCAATCTGACCTCTATCAAAAATGGCTTTATACATTGATAAGTACCTCTGTCACTGTTTCACAGGCCTTGAGGCCTGTACGTCATACTGACCATGGGCCTGATTCTGACTTAGGAAGTTATGCCTTTCCTCCACACGCTAGCCGTGCTTAGGTCAGCTGTTGGCTCACCCGCACCCGCCCTCAATTGCTAATAACCCATCCGCAACCGCCCGACTATATGTGATAAAGTGAACATCTGAGACCCGCACCCGCACCCAACCCTAACCCACTAATATACAAAATGTGCTGTAGGCTACAGTCAGAGACAGCAGAAGGATTTTTTTTTAATTAACAGGAGGTGCAGGATATTTTTGTTATTGCCTGATTTAGATATGTTTCTGCTTATAATTTCCAACATTTTGGTAGGCTATTTGTTAGTCAACTTGTCTATAATTAGATGCAGCTTCTCTTCTGTCATTATAAATGGACCTAGAAGATTAAATCAACCCTTGCTCAACAGAATAATGTAATTGATAGATCGATAGAATGCTTCAATATAGTTGACATCCGTAATGTTTTCTCTGTCATCTCTGATTCTTTCTCCAAGACCTTTAGGGATCAGCGATAAAATGCAAGAAAATAGAAATCTGTGAAAACGACCCAACATGTTTCTGATAAGATTTCAGTTTGGCTTAGATGCATATTTTATGTGTTTGAAATAGTATGAGGTTTTATGATGCTGAAAAAGACAGCACCTTCACCTTTAGAGACGGTCCCTATCCACGCTATCAGGTTTTATGATGCTGATAAAGACAGCACCTCTACAGATGGTCCACTACCTGGCCAAAGGTATGTGGACACCCCTTCAAATGACTGTATTTCGGCTATTTCAGCCACACTCGTTGCTGACAGGTGTATAAAATTGAACACACAGCCATGCAATCTCCATAGACAAACACTGTCAGTAGAATGGGCCGTACTGAAGAGCTCAGTGACTTTCAAGGTGGCACCGTCATACAAGCCAGTTCGTCAAGTGTCTGCCCTGCTAGAGCTGTAAGTCTTGTTATTGTGAAGTGGACATTTTTAGAAGCAACAACGGCTCAGCCGGGAAGTGGTAGGCCACACAAGCTGACAGGACATGACTGCCGAGTGCTGAAGCACCGTAGCGAGTAAAAATCATCTGTCCTTGGTTGCAACACTCACAACACTCCCTACCGACTGCATCTGGAAGTAATGTCAGCACAATAACTGTTTGTCGAGAACTTCATGAAAGGGGTTTCCATGGCTGAGCAGCCGCACACAAAACTAAGATAACCATGCGCAATGCCAAACGTCGACTGGAGTGGTGTAAAGCTCGCCACCATTGGACTCTGGAGCAGTAGAAACGCGTTCTCTGGAGTAATGAATCACGCTTCACCATCTGTTAGTCTGATTGACGAATCTGGGTTTGGCGGATGCCAGGAGAACGCTACCTGCCCGAATGCATATATAAATAAATACAATTGTGCCGTCTGGTTTGCTAAATATAAGGAATTTGATGTACAGCATTGACTTTTACTTGAGTCATTTCAAATTAAGGTATCTTTACTTTTACTCAAGTATGACAATTGAGTACTTTTTCCACCTCTGCTGCCGGGCAACAGTCTAAAAATGGCAGCATTGGGACAACCCTGCGGAGAGATTGTTTTCTAAAGTGAAACTCAGACCTGATCCTGGTATTGGGATTTATTGTCAAGAGACCATGGCGGGAAATTCAAAACTGCAAGAATCTAATAATTTCAATTTCTTAAACAATGAACTATTTTTCACCATTTGAAAGATAAACATCTCCTAAATCCAACCACATTGTCCAATTTCAAAGAGGCTTTACGGCGAAAGCATAAAGTTAGGTTATGTTAGGAGAGTACATTGAAAATAGCTGTGTGCAATGTTTTGTCAATTCAAAGACAGGCGTCACCAAAAGCAGATAACCAGCTAAAATTATGCACTAACCTTTGACAATCTTCATCAGATGACACTCCTAGGACATTATGTTATACAATACATGCATTTTTTGTTCCATCAAGTTCATATTTATATCCAAAAACAGCCTTTTACAGTAGCGGTGAAATTCAGCATTTTTTTCCCTCAAATGCTTCCAGTGAATCAGCGTTACAATTTACAAAATTACTATTCGAAAACATTGGTAAATTATAATATTGTCATTCAAAGAATTATAGATTAACATCTCGTAAATGCTACCGCATTGCCAGATTTCAAAATAACTTTACTGGGAAATCACACTTTGCAATAAACGGGGTGCTATGCTAAGAACATGCTAAGAACAATAGGCTAGGATATACAGGTTAGCACCATCTAATATCAATAATACTATTGTAAATAATCGCTTACCTTTGATTATCTTCATCAGAAGGCACTTCCCAGGTCCAGAATCCCAGGTCCACAACAAATGTGGTTTCTTTCGACAAAGTTCATAATTTATGTCCAAATAACTGCAAGTTGTTCCATGTTGTTAGGCGTTCAGTAGGCTCCTCAAAATGTAGGGGGGGGAGTCACGAAGAAAAGTACAAAAGAAAAATCTATTTACATTCGTTCAAACATGTCAAGTGTTGTTTAGCATCAATCTTTAGGGCCATTTTTAACGTGAAACATCAGTAATATTTCAACCCGACCTCTCCTGTGTCTTGAAAAACTTTTTTGAAAAATGTATCGCCTCACATGCACGCGCAGGTGCGCACAATAATGAAGTGACGACATCCCAGGGACGTCAACTTCCCTGCATTCTAATTCGGTCTCTGTTCATCATAGACGCTTCAAACAACTTTATAAAGATCGTTGACATCTAGTGGAAGCCGTAGGAAGTGCAAAATGAATCCTTTGTCACTGTGTGATCTATTAGCAATGACTCGAAAATAGTACAGCCACAAAATTCTCATTTCCTGGTTGTATTTTTCTCAGGTTTTTGCCTGCCATATGAGTTTTGTTATACTTACAGACACCATTCAAACTGTTTTAGAAAATTCAGAGTGTTTTCTGTTAATAATATGCATATCCTAGCTTCTGATTTGGTGTAGGAGGCAGTTAAAAATGGGCACATATTTTTTTCAAAATTCTCAATACTGCCCCCTAGCCCGTAGAGGTTAAGAACTACATAAGAAGCATTAGGCTCTAGGTCTGATATGCGATTTGGAACACCTGAGTGTTCATTACACTGGCGCAGTCGTAGTCTTGACCACGACATATATTCACCGATATCCCCTTATACTTTCAGTTTATTGTTTATTTTTCACCTTTTCAGTCACATTCCTGAAGCTAAAAAAACAAACAAACACTTTGCTCCCTAGTACATATGAAAATGAAAAAGGTTCATGAATGACTTGTTGGAGGTTTACTCTCAAAGTGATTTCTTAAAATAAATAAAACATAGACATCGATGACATGAGCATGTGCCCCCAGACCTCGTGGGTCTCCCACCTTGCGGATAACGCCTACAGGTCCTTTTTATTGTAACGTCATCACCCGTTACTCAGCAACAACCACGTGGCTACGACGGCGTTTATAGAGGAAGCAAATGATGGTACACGAAACAATGGAATTAAATGGAATGATAATGTCGGCTACAGAGGGAAAACAGTATTTGATCCCCTGCTGATTTTGTACGTTTGCCCACTGACAAAGAAATGATTAGTCAATAATTTTAATGGTAGGTTTAATTGAACAGTGAGAGACAGAATAACAACAACAAAAAAATCCAGAAAAACGCATGTCAGAAATGTTATAAATTGATTTGCATTTTAATGTGGGAAATAAGTACTTGACCCCTCTGCAAAACATGACTTAGTACTTGGTGGCAAAACCCTTGTTGGCAATCACAGAGGTCAGACGTGTCTTGCAGTTGGCCACCAGGTTTGCACACATCTCAGGAGGGATTTTGTCCCACTCCTCTTTGCAGATCTTCTCCAAGTCATTAAGGTTTCGAGGTTGACGTTTGGCAACTCAAACCTTCAGCTCCCTCCATAGATTGTCTATGGGATTAAGGTCTGGAGACTGGATAGGCCACTCCAGGACCTTAATGTGCTTCTTCTTGAGCCACTCCTTTGTTGCCTTGGCCGTGTTTTTTGGGTCATTGTCATGCTGGAATAGCCATCCACGACCCATTTTCAATGCCCTGGCTGAGGGAAGGAGGTTCTCACCCAAGATTTGACGGTACATGGCCCCGTCCATCGTCCCTTTGATGCGGTGAAGTTGTCCTGTCCCCTTAGCAGAAAAACACCCCCAAAGCATAATGTTTCCACCTCCATGTTTGACGGTGGGGATGTTGTTCTTGGGGTCATAGGCAGCATTCCTCCTCCTCCAAACACGGCGAGTTGAGTTGATGCCAAAGCGCTCCATTTTGGTCTCATCTGACCACAACACTTTCACCCAGTTGTCCTCTGAATCATTCAGATGTTCATTGGCAAACTTCAGACGGGCATGTATATGTGCTTTCTTGAGCAGGGGGAACTTGCGGGCGCTGCAGGATTTTAGTCCTTCACGGCGTAGTGTGTTACCAATTGTTTTCTTGGTGACTATGGTCCCAACTGCCTTGAGATCATTGACAAGATCTTCCCGTGTAGTTCTGGGCTGATTCCTCACCGTTCTCATGATCATTGCAACTCCACAAGGTGAGATCTTGCATGGAGCCCCAGGCCGAGGGAGATTGACAGTTCTTTTGTGTTTCTTCCATTTGCGAATAATCGCACCAACTGTTGTCACCTTCTCACCAAGCTGCTTGGCGATGGTGTTGTAGCCCATTCCAGCCTCGTGTAGGTCTACAATCTTGTCCCTGACATCCTTGGAGAGCTCTTTGGTCTTGGCCATGGTGGAGAGTTTGGAATCTGATTGATTGATTGCTTCTGTGGACAGGTGTCTTTTATACTGGTAACAAACTGAGATTAGGAGCACTCCCTTTAAGAGTGTGCTCCTAATCTCAGCTCGTTACCTGTATAAAAGACACCTGGGAGCCAGAAATCTTTCTTATTGAGAGGGGGTCAAATACTTATTTCCCTCATTAAAATGCAAATCAATTTATAACATTTTTGACATGCGTTTTTCTGTATTTTTTGTTGTTGTTATTCTGTCTCTCACTGTTCAAATAAACCTACTATTAAAATTATAGACTGATCATTTCTTTGTCAGTGGGCAAACGTACAAAATCAGCAGGGGATCAAATACATTTTTCCCCCACTGTATCTACCAAATGACTGGAACTAACAGTTGAATTGTAGTGTGTTTGTTAGGCCTACTGACTGTCGATACTGATAATGGCTAATATTTAACGTGATAGAAATAGGAGATAGAGAAAGTCGGGGTAGCCTATAATTAAGACATTCGAGAGTGCCCATCCCTACAAGTTAAAAGGTCTTAATATTTAAATGCTGCATAATGGCACAGCATTTCATAAACTTTATTGTGGGAAAGTTGATATGTTGATATGCTTCAGTTTGTTGCCATATGACTGGTTTCACATTTGTCTCTTGTGATTATTAGGTAAAATATATCTAAAACAAGTGTCATTTCTATTTACAATCCCCTTGTTCAAACGGATTACTCATTTACCTAGCTCTTATCAATAGCACACCTCCACCACACCTTCATTAATACAGTGTATCTGTAGACACACCTCCACCACACCTTCATTAATACAGTGTATCTGTAGACACACCTCCACCACACCTTCATTAATACAGTGTATCTGTAGACACACCTCCACCACTCCTTCATTAATACAGTGTATCTGTAGACACACCTCCACCACTCCTTCATTAATACAGTGTATCTGTAGACACACCTTCATTAATACAGTGTATCTGTAGACACACCTCCACCACACCTTCATTAATACAGTGTATCTGTAGACACACCTCCACCACACCTTCATTAATACAGAGTATCTGTAGACACACCTCCACCACTCCTTCATTAATACAGTGTATCTGTAGACACACCTCCACCACTCCTTCATTAATACAGTGTATCTGTAGACACACCTTCATTAATACAGTGTATCTGTAGACACACCTTCATTAATACAGTGTATCTGTAGACACACCTCCACCACACCTTCATTAATACAGTGTATCTGTAGACACACCTTCATTAATACAGTGTATCTGTAGACACACCACCACACGTACAGTTTCTCCTGACCCCTGTATCTGTGTCTGTTATACATCTCCCTCAGTCTGTACAGTTTCTCCTGACCCCTGTATCTGTGTCTGTTTCACATCTCTCTCAGTCTGTACAGTTTCTCCTGACCCCTGTATCTGTGTCTGTTTCACATCTCCCTCAGTCTGTACAGTTTCTCCTGACCCCTGTATCTGTGTCTGTTATCCATCTCTCTCAGTCTGTACAGTTTCTCCTGACCCCTGTATCTGTGTCTGTTATCCATCTCTCTCAGTCTGTACAGTTTCTCCTGACCCCTGTATCTGTGTCTGTTATACATCTCTCTCAGTCTGTACAGTTTCTCCTGACCCCTGTATCTGTGTCTGTTATACATCTCTCTCAGTCTGTACAGTTTCTCCTGACCCCTGTATCTGTGTCTGTTATACATCTCTCTCAGTCTGTACAGTTTCTCCTGACCCCTGTATCTGTGTCTGTTATACATCTCTCTCAGTCTGTACAGTTTCTCCTGACCCCTGTATCTGTGTCTGTTATACATCTCTCTCAGTCTGTACAGTTTCTCCTGACCCCTGTATCTGTGTCTGTTATACATCTCTCTCAGTCTGTACAGTTTCTCCTGACCCCTGTATCTGTGTCTGTTTCACATCTCCCTCAGTCTGTACAGTTTCTCCTGACCCCTGTATCTGTGTCTGTTATACATCTCTCTCAGTCTGTACAGTTTCTCCTGACCCCTGTATCTGTGTCTGTTATACATCTCTCTCAGTCTGTACAGTTTCTCCTGACCCTGTGTCTATAAAAGAGAACAGCACTGTGGACATTCTAGTAGCCAGGATCAACTGTAGTGATGATGTTCAGCTGACCATCACAGAGAACCCTGCGGAGGCTTTCTACCTGCGGGGGACGGACCTCATCGCCAAGAGAGGACTGGACTTTGAGGTGAGAGCTCAAGGACAATGTATCAAGCTGATCTAGGATCAGTTTTGCTTTGTAGAATACAAAGAATACAAGCAGGGGGAGCCTGATTCTGGATCAGAACTCCTACTCTGAGACACTTTATACGTACAGTGTCAGAACTTTAACATTTATAGCATTTTTAACATGTCACAAAGTGCATTTATTTAAAAACTTTATTTTGTTCTTGGACAAGTTCAGGTAGTGTTGTGAGATCTGGCTTGCATGCCAACTGCAAAGTAGTTGACTGGAACGTGGCCATGAACTGATTCAGTTATGGGGTCAAAGGTCATTTTTCCGTTGACAAAAAGGTCAAAAGAAAGGTTGAGGGACTATGCCGATGCATTCTGTCTATGATGTGAAATAACAGCTGCTGCTTTTGTGTTTGTTTCCCAGTCCCTGCCCAGTGTGGATGATGCTCTGTGGGTCCGGGTACGCTGCAACAGAACTGGCTCCAGATCAGTGAGTAGTAGTGATGACATGTCTCATGGTCATGGGGCTGTGAGTCCGGGTACGCTGCAACAGAACTGGCTCCAGATCAGTGAGTAGTAGTGATGACATGTCTCATGGTCATGGGGCTGTGAGTCCGGGTGCGCTGCAACAGAACTGACTCCAGATCAATTAGTTGTAGTGATGACATGTCTCATAGTCATGGGTTATGTCCCAAATTGTACCTTATAGGGCTCTGGTCTAAAGTATATAGGGAATAGGGCTCTGGTCTATAGTAGTACCACTATATAGGGAATAGGGCTCTGGTCTGTAGTAGTACCACTATATAGGGAATAGGACTCTGGTCTATAGTAGTACCACTGTATAGGGAATAGGACTCTGGATTCCTAAGCATCATTTGGCCTCGCTATTTCTGGGCTGTACCTGTCAATGGTCAATATTTCTGCTCTGAAGCTATGGGTGAAGAACTTCAATGTGTAGAATATCAATTTGCTTTCACATCAAATTTTCAACTCTAAAAATAAGTAGGTTCTATAAAGTGTTTTGCTGCTTTCAAATGCAAACTAATAACGATCTACTCTTTTCTAAGGTGAACGTGTCTGTTGAAGTTTTCATTGAAAATGTGAACGATAATCCTCCAAACTTCGCTCAGAGTCATTACGTTCTCCAGGTGAACGAGGTGAGACCATCTTTCATTTACTATATATTTTATAGCATTAGACACTTATATGTGGGCCTAAAAATACAATGGTGACTATGTTATGATGACTATAGTAATAAACTACTTGCACCCTTCATATAATACCACATCAGTTTGTATGAATTAACTTTCCAAATCGGTACATTTCCAAGAAGTAACATTTGTGTAACATAATATGTTGATTCTGGGCCCTCTCTCCCACAGCTGACTCCTGTGAACACCAGTGTTGGTCGGATAGAGGCCACAGACATTGATTCTGAGCCACTGTACTATCGTTTAGAGTCAGCCACGGTAAGACCTTCCCCTCCATCACCAATGAACACCATCACTGATCTGTTGATGCTGCTGTCTTGGTCCAGCTCTTTCCTGAAAATATATTTTTTTTTTTATCTCAACAAGACTAACCTGGTATAAATAAAGGTTCAGTCAAATCATTGCTCAGCAGTTAGGAGATTAAACAGACACGTTTGTCATTGTTGGTGTCACCAGAACAGGTATCTACGACTGGAGAATGCCAACACCCCCAACATACTGGTGCAAAACATCATCGACTATGACTCCGTCCAAAAGATCTCCCTTGTCTTACATGTACAGGTATACTGTTCTTTACATTCTGCCCTACTGTTTATGTCAAATGGGATTTCAAAGTATTCCAGAAATATCCTCGAATCTGTAAAGTATTCAAGAAATATACTAGAATCTGTAAAGGATTCTAGAAATATACTAGAATATGAAAAGTATTCTAGAAATATACTAGAATCTGTAAAGTAATCTAGAAATATACTAGAATTTGTAAAATATTCAATAAATATACTAGAATCTGTAAAGTATTCTAGAAATATACTAGAATCTGTAAAGTATTCTAGAAATATACTAGAATCTGTAAAATAACATAATCCTATAGTAGAGAACCAGGATTTGCTGTCCTCAGCTCAATGCCCCTTGATCTTCCTTGACAATCTATGAATACCATTTCCCAGGACACGTATAACGTTTCTGAGTCTGGCGAGCCTTCGTTCACTGCCGTGGTGACCATCACGGTTAACGTGAAGGACATTGACAACCGTCCACCGTGGTTCCAGCCCTGTGTCAGAACCAACCTGGGGATAGCCAAACTGTGTGTCAGCTCCGGCTACAGGTCAAAGGTCAACCTCACAGAGAAAGAGGTGTGTGTTACAGTATATCTGTGTAACTGAACAGAAAGTGGTATGTGTTACAGTATATCTGTGTAACTGAACAGAAAGAGGTGTGTGTTTCAGTATATCTGTGTAACTTAACAGAGAGAGGTGTGTGTTACAGTATATCTGTGTAACTTAACAGAGATAGGTGTGTGTTGCAGTATATCTGTGTAACTTAACAGAGAGAGGTGTGTGTTACAGTATATCTGTGTAACTGAACAGAGAGAGGTGTGTGTTACAGTATATCTGTGTAACTTAACAGAGAGAGGTGTGTGTTACAGTATATCTGTGTAACTGAACAGAGAGAGGTGTGTGTTACAGTATATCTGTGTAACTTAACAGAGAGAGGTGTGTGTTACAGTATATCTGTGTAACTTAACAGAGAGAGGTGTGTGTTACAGTATATCTGTGTAACTGAACAGAGAGAGGTGTGTGTTACAGTATATCTGTGTAACTTAACAGAGAGAGGTGTGTGTTACAGTATATCTGTGTAACTTAACAGAGAGAGGTGTCTTCTTGTTGTTAAAGTTGACCCGTTCTGCTTCATCAGTCCACATCACACATCTTATAGAAGTGCAACATCCACTTGTAGAGTACTTATAGTGTATTTTAGTAATCGCGGTGAGTTTGATTTAGTGTAGAGTTTGCACTTTTGGGACTATTCAATTGGTTCCATTAAACAGGGCAAACTAAACCAAGTGCAGCTCAAGTATTTCACATACAGTATGTATTTTACCCAGGTCTGTTGTTGTCCACAGGATGGTGCTTTATCTCTGGAGCCTGGTCCGTTATACGCCAAGGATGGAGACAGAAACAGGAGTGAGCTGATCAGCTACAGGATACTTAGAGGTACAACAGATCTTTGATGTTCTCTCCACAGTAATCTAGTTGTGATGTTCTCCCCACAGTAATCTAGTTTTGATGTTCTCTCCACAGTAATCTAGTTGTGATGTTCTCCCCACAGTAATCTAGTTTTGATGTTCTCTCCACAGTAATCTAGTTGTGATGTTCTCCCCACAGTAATCTAGTTTTGATGTCCTCCCCACAGTAATCTAGTTGTGATGTCCTCCCCACAGTAATCTAGTTGTGATGTTCTCCCCACAGTAATCTAGTTTTGATGTTCTCTCCACAGTAATCTAGTTTTGATGTTCTCTCCACAGTAATCTAGTTGTGATGTTCTCTCCACAGTAATCTAGTTTTGATGTTCTCTCCACAGTAATCTAGTTTTGATGTTCTCTCCACAGTAATCTAGTTGTGATGTTCTCTCCACAGTAATCTAGTTTTGATGTTCTCTCCACAGTAATCTAGTTTTGATGTCCTCCCCACAGTAATCTAGTTGTGATGTTCTCTCCACAGTAATCTAGTTTTGATGTTCTCTCCACAGTAATCTAGTTTTGCTGTTCTCTCCACAGTAATCTAGTTTTGCTGTCATCCCCACAGTAATCTAGTTGTGATGTTCTCCCCACAGTAATCTAGTTTTGATGTTCTCCCCACAGTAATCTAGTTGTGATGTCCTCCCCACAGTAATCTAGTTGTGATGTTCTCCCCACAGTAATCTAGTTGTGATGTTCTCCCCACAGTAATCTAGTTGTGATGTTCTCCCCACAGTAATCTCGTTGTGATGTTCTCCCCACAGTAATCTAGTTGTGATGTTCTCCCCACAGTAATCTAGTTGTGATGTCCTCCCCACAGTAATCTAGTTGTGATGTTCTCCCCACAGTAATCTAGTTGTGATGTTCTTCCCACAGTAATCTAGTTGTGATGTTCTCCCCACAGTAATCTAGTTTTGATGTTCTCCCCACAGTAATCTAGTTGTGATGTCCTCCCCACAGTAATCTAGTTGTGATGTTCTCCCCACAGTAATCTAGTTGTGATGTTCTCCCCACAGTAATCTAGTTGTGATATTCTCCCCACAGTAATCTAGTTGTGATGTTCTCCCCACAGCAATCTAGTTGTGATGTTCTCCCCACAGTAATCTAGTTGTGCTGTCATCCCCACAGTAATCTAGTTTTGCTGTCATCCCCACAGTAATCTAGTTTTGCTGTCATCCCCACAGTAATCTAGTTGTGATGTCATCCCCACAGTAATCTAGTTTTGCTGTTCTCTCCACAGTAATCTAGTTGTGATGTCCTCCCCACAGTAATCTAGTTTTGATGTTCTCGCCACAGTAATCTAGTTGTGATGTTCTCCCCACAGTAATCTAGTTGTGATGTTCTCCCCACAGTAATCTAGTTGTGATGTTCTCCCCACAGTAATCTAGTTTTGATGTCATCCCCACAGTAATCTAGTTTTGCTGTCATCCCCACAGTAATCTAGTTGTGATGTCCTCCCCACAGTAATCTAGTTGTGATGTTCTCGCCACAGTAATCTAGTTGTGATGTTCTCCCCACGGTAATCTAGTTGTGATGTTCTCCCCACAGTAATCTAGTTGTGATGTTCTCCCCACAGTAATCTAGTTTTGATGTCATCCCCACAGTAATCTAGTTTTGATGTCATCCCCACAGTAATCTAGTTTTGATGTTCTCTCCACAGTAATCTAGTTGTGATGTTCTCTCCACAGTAATCTAGTTTTGATGTTCTCTCCACAGTAATCTAGTTTTGATGTCCTCCCCACAGTAATCTAGTTGTGATGTTCTCCCCACAGTAATCTAGTTGTGCTGTTCTCTCCACAGTAATCTAGTTTTGATGTTCTCTCCACAGTAATCTAGTTTTGCTGTTATCTCCACAGTAATCTAGTTTTGCTGTCATCCCCACAGTAATCTAGTTGTGATGTTCTCCCCACAGTAATCTAGTTGTGATGTCCTCCCCACAGTAATCTAGTTGTGATGTTCTCCCCACAGTAATCTAGTTGTGATGTTCTCCCCACAGTAATCTCGTTGTGATGTTCTCCCCACAGTAATCTAGTTGTGATGTTCTCCCCACAGTAATCTAGTTGTGATATTCTCCCCACAGTAATCTAGTTGTGATGTTCTCCCCACAGCAATCTAGTTGTGATGTTCTCCCCACAGTAATCTAGTTGTGCTGTCATCCCCACAGTAATCTAGTTTTGCTGTCATCCCCACAGTAATCTAGTTTTGCTGTCATCCCCACAGTAATCTAGTTGTGATGTCATCCCCACAGTAATCTAGTTTTGCTGTTCTCTCCACAGTAATCTAGTTGTGATGTCCTCCCCACAGTAATCTAGTTTTGATGTTCTCGCCACAGTAATCTAGTTGTGATGTTCTCCCCACAGTAATCTAGTTGTGATGTTCTCCCCACAGTAATCTAGTTGTGATGTTCTCCCCACAGTAATCTAGTTTTGATGTCATCCCCACAGTAATCTAGTTTTGCTGTCATCCCCACAGTAATCTAGTTGTGATGTCCTCCCCACAGTAATCTAGTTTTGATGTTCTCGCCACAGTAATCTAGTTGTGATGTTCTCCCCACGGTAATCTAGTTGTGATGTTCTCCCCACAGTAATCTAGTTGTGATGTTCTCCCCACAGTAATCTAGTTTTGATGTCATCCCCACAGTAATCTAGTTTTGATGTCATCCCCACAGTAATCTAGTTTTGATGTTCTCTCCACAGTAATCTAGTTGTGATGTTCTCTCCACAGTAATCTAGTTTTGATGTTCTCTCCACAGTAATCTAGTTTTGATGTCCTCCCCACAGTAATCTAGTTGTGATGTTCTCCCCACAGTAATCTAGTTGTGCTGTTCTCTCCACAGTAATCTAGTTTTGATGTTCTCTCCACAGTAATCTAGTTTTGCTGTTATCTCCACAGTAATCTAGTTTTGCTGTCATCCCCACAGTAATCTAGTTGTGATGTTCTCCCCACAGTAATCTAGTTGTGATGTTCTCCCCACAGTAATCTCGTTGTGATGTTCTCCCCACAGTAATCTAGTTGTGATGTTCTCCCCACAGTAATCTAGTTGTGATGTTCCCCCCACAGTAATCTAGTTGTGATGTTCTCCCCACAGTAATCTAGTTGTGATGTTCCCCCCACAGTAATCTAGTTGTGATGTTCCCCCCACAGTAATCTAGTTGTGATGTTCCCCCCACAGTAATCTAGTTGTGATGTTCTCCCCACGGTAATCTAGTTGTGATGTTCTCCCCACAGTAATCTAGTTGTGATGTTCCCCCCACAGTAATCTAGTTGTGATGTTCCCCCCACAGTAATCTAGTTGTGATGTTCTCTCCACAGTAATCTAGTTTTGATGTTCTCTCCACAGTAATCTAGTTGTGATGTCATCCCCACAGTAATCTAGTTTTGATGTCATTCCCACAGTAATCTAGTTTTGCTGTCATCCCCACAGTAATCTAGTTGTGATGTCCTCCCCACAGTAATCTAGTTTTGATGTTCTCGCCACAGTAATCCAGTTGTGATGTTCTCCCCACAGTAATCTAGTTGTGATGTTCTCCCCACAGTAATCTAGTTGTGATGTTCTCCCCACAGTAATCTAGTTTTGATGTCATCCCCACAGTAATCTAGTTTTGATGTCATCCCCACAGTAATTTAGTTTTGATGTTCTCTCCACAGTAATCTAGTTGTGATGTTCTCCCCACAGTAATCTAGTTTTGATGTTCTCTCCACAGTAATCTAGTTGTGATGTTCTCCCCACAGTAATCTAGTTTTGATGTTCTCTCCACAGTAATCTAGTTGTGATGTTCTCCCCACAGTAATCTAGTTGTGATGTCCTCCCCACAGTAATCTAGTTTTGATGTTCTCTCCACAGTAATCTAGTTTTGATGTTCTCTCCACAGTAATCTAGTTGTGATGTCCTCCCCACAGTAATCTAGTTTTGATGTTCTCTCCACAGTAATCTAGTTGTTATGTTCTCCCCACAGTAATCTAGTTTTGATGTTCTCTCCACAGTAATCTAGTTGTGATGTTCTCCCCACAGTAATCTAGTTGTGATGTTCTCCCCACAGTAATCTAGTTGTGATGTTCTCCCCACAGTAATCTAGTTGTGATGTTCTCTCCACAGTAATCTAGTTGTGATGTCCTCCTCACAGTAATCTAGTTGTGATGTTCTCTCCACAGTAATCTAGTTGTGATGTCCTCCTCACAGTAATCTAGTTTTGATGTTCTCTCCACAGTAATCTAGTTGTGATGTTCTCCCCACAGTAATCTAGTTTTGCTGTCATCCCCACAGTAATCTAGTTGTGATGTCCTCCCCACAGTAATCTAGTTTTGATGTTCTCGCCACAGTAATCTAGTTGTGATGTTCTCCCCACAGTAATCTAGTTGTGATGTTCTCCCCACAGTAATCTAGTTGTGATGTTCTCCCCACAGTAATCTAGCTTTGATGTCATCCCCACAGTAATCTAGTTTTGATGTCATCCCCACAGTAATTGTCACGCCCTGACCGGGTGAACTCAGGTGTTTTGGGTCAGGGTGGTTTATGTTGGGTGGTTTTCCTGTGTTTGTTTTCTGTTTTGCGTTGGAGCCTTGTGTTGGCTCTATTGGGGAGTATTTCTATGTTGGTTTCTGTCTTCCCAATCAGAGACAGCTGTCGCTAGTTGTCTCTGATTGGGATCTCATTTAAGTTCATTTTCCCCCACGCTGTTCGTGGGGAATTGTATTTGCATTGCTATTCGTAGCCTGTGAAGCTGTTCGTTCGTGGTATCGTTTATTGTTTTGCTGGTTCACCGTTCTAATAAAAATGATGATGAACCAAACCTCCGCTGCGCCTTGGTCCCTCTATAACGACGAACGTTACAGAATTCCCCACCGAACCAGGACCAAGCAGCGGGAGGAAAAGGAGCGCGAGAGATGGGCTCGCGAGGGAAAGGAGTTCTGGACCTGGGAGGAGATCATGTCGGGGAAAGGACCCTGGCGGACGGACTCCCAGGTCGAGGCGGAAAAGCCAGCCGGTAGACGGAGTCGCAGGCGGCGGTCGAGGAGGCCCGGAAAACAGCCCCAAGAAAATTTTGGGGGGGGGCTAATGGGGTGGTCCGGTAGGGCAGAGGAAGAGCCCAGACCACTGCTCTCGTGGGGATGACGGCGGAGGAAGAGACGAGGATGAGGCAGTTGATTGAGGACCTGCAGAGGGAAGATCTGGAGGAGGAGCCCTGGTATGCGGAGTTGCGCGCTGTGTCGCCAGTGCGCCCGCACAGCCCAGTGCGTCCGGTGGACAGACCCAGCACATGCCGTGCTAAGATGGGAATCCAGCCGGGACGAGTGGCTAAACCAGCTCCACGCTACAGGTCACCTATACGTGTTCACAGTCCTGTCTGGCCCGTCCCTGCGCCCCGCACCAAGCCCACGGTGCGTGTCCACAGTCCTGTCCGGCCCGTCCCTGCTCCCCGCTCCAGGCCACGGGAAGCGGAGTTGCGCGGTGTGTCGCCAGTGCGCCCGCACAGCCCGGTACGTCCGGTGGACATGCCCAGCACATGCCGTGCTAGGATGGGCATCCAGCCAGGACGAGTGGCTAAACCGGCTCCACGCTTCAGGGCACCAGTACGTGTTCACAGTCCTGTCTGGCCCGTCCCTGCTCCCCGCACCAGGTTAGTGGTGCGTGTCCCCAGTCCTGTCCGGCCCGTTCCTGCTCCCCGCACCAAGTCAGAGGTGCGTGTTCCCAGTCCTGTCCGGCCCGTTCCTGCTCCCCGCACCAGGTTAGTGGTGCGTGTCCCCAGTCCTGTCCGGCCCGTTCCTGCTCCCCGCACCAGGTTAGTGGTGCGTGTCCCCAGTCCTGTCCGGCCCGTCCCTGCTCCCCGCACCAAGTCAGTGGTGCGTGTCCCCAGTCCTGTCCGGCCCGTCCCTGCTCCCCGCACCAGGTTAGTGGTGCGTGTCCCCAGTCCTGTCCGGCCCGTCCCTGCTCCCCGCACCAGGTTAGTGGTGCGTGTCCCCAGTCCTGTCCGGCCCGTCCCTGCTCCCCGCACCAGGTTAGTGGTGCGTGTCCCCAGTCCTGTCCGGCCCGTCCCTGCTCCCCGCACCAGGTTAGTGGTGCGTGTCCCCAGTCCTGTCCGGCCCGTTCCTGCTCCCCGCACCAAGTCAGAGGTGCGTGTTCCCAGTCCTGTCCGGCCCGTTCCTGCTCCCCGCACCAGGTTAGTGGTGCGTGTCCCCAGTCCTGTCCGGCCCGTCCCTGCTCCCCGCACCAAGTCAGTGGTGCGTGTCCCCAGTCCTGTCCGGCCCGTCCCTGCTGCCCGCACCAAACCAGTGGTGCGTGTTCCCAGTCCGGCACGGCCCGGGTCCGGTCCACCGGTGCCCAATCCTGTTCCGGGCGACGGCTCCGCTCCAGAGCCTGGGCATGCCGCTCCACAGTGGTCCAGTCCGGGCCAGAGGGGTAGGGCTAAGGTGGAGGCGGGGGGGAGAACACGCCCGGGGCCAGAGCCTCCACCGAGGGTGAGGCGCCCACCCGGATTCCCCCCCCTAATAGACTTAAGTTTGGTGCGCCGGGAGTACGCACCGTTGAGGGGGGGGTACTGTCACGCCCTGACCGGGTGAACTCAGGTGTTTTGGGTCAGGGTGGTTTATGTTGGGTGGTTTTCCTGTGTTTGTTTTCTGTTTTGCGTTGGAGCCTTGTGTTGGCTCTATTGGGGAGTATTTCTATGTTGGTTTCTGTCTTCCCAATCAGAGACAGCTGTCGCTAGTTGTCTCTGATTGGGATCTCATTTAAGTTCATTTTCCCCCACGCTGTTGGTGGGGAATTGTATTTGCATTGCTATTCGTAGCCTGTGAAGCTGTTCGTTCATGGTATCGTTTATTGTTTTGCTGGTTCACCGTTCTAATAAAAATGATGATGAACCAAACCTCCGCTGCGCCTTGGTCCCTCTATAACGACGAACGTTACAGTAATCTAGTTTTGCTGTCATCCCCACAGTAATCTAGTTGTGATGTTCTCTCCACAGTAATCTAGTTGTGATGTTCTCCCCACAGTAATCTAGTTGTGATGTTCTCCCCACAGTAATCTAGTTTTGATGTTCTCGCCACAGTAATCTAGTTGTGATGTTCTCCCCACAGTAATCTAGTTTTGATGTCATTCCCACAGTAATCTAGTTTTGATGTTCTCTCCACAGTAATCTAGTTGTGATGTCCTCCCCACAGTAATCTAGTTTTGATGTTCTCTCCACAGTAATCTAGTTTTGATGTTCTCCCCACAGTAATCTAGTTTTGATGTCATTCCCACAGTAATCTAGTTTTGATGTTCTCTCCACAGTAATCTAGTTGTGATGTTCTCCCCACAGTAATCTAGTTTTGATGTCATTCCCACAGTAATCTAGTTTTGATGTTCTCTCCACAGTAATCTAGTTGTGATGTTCTCCCCACAGTAATCTAGTTTTGATGTTCTCGCCACAGTAATCTAGTTGTGATGTTCTCCCCACAGTAATCTAGTTGTGATGTTCTCCCCACAGTAATCTAGTTGTGATGTTCTCCCCACAGTAATCTAGTTTTGATGTCATCCCCACAGTAATCTAGTTTTGATGTCATCCCCACAGTAATCTAGTTTTGATGTCATCCCCACAGTAATCTAGTTTTGATGTTCTCTCCACAGTAATCTAGTTTTGATGTTCTCTCCACAGTAATCTAGTTTTGATGTTCTCTCCACAGTAATCTAGTTGTGATGTTCTCTCCACAGTAATCTAGTTGTGATGTTCTCCCCACAGTAATCTAGTTGTGATGTTCTCCCCACAGTAATCTAGTTTTGATGTTCTCTCCACAGTAATCTAGTTGTGATGTCCTCCCCACAGTAATCTAGTTTTGATGTTCTCTCCACAGTAATCTAGTTGTGATGTTCTCCCCACAGTAATCTAGTTTTGATGTCATTCCCACAGTAATCTAGTTTTGATGTTCTCTCCACAGTAATCTAGTTGTGATGTTCTCCCCACAGTAATCTAGTTTTGATGTCATTCCCACAGTAATCTAGTTTTGATGTTCTCTCCACAGTAATCTAGTTGTGATGTTCTCCCCACAGTAATCTAGTTTTGATGTTCTCGCCACAGTAATCTAGTTGTGATGTTCTCCCCACAGTAATCTAGTTGTGATGTTCTCCCCACAGTAATCTAGTTGTGATGTTCTCCCCACAGTAATCTAGTTTTGATGTCATCCCCACAGTAATCTAGTTTTGATGTCATCCCCACAGTAATCTAGTTTTGATGTCATCCCCACAGTAATCTAGTTTTGATGTTCTCTCCACAGTAATCTAGTTTTGATGTTCTCTCCACAGTAATCTAGTTTTGATGTTCTCTCTACAGTAATCTAGTTGTGATGTTCTCCCCACAGTAATCTAGTTGTGATGTTCTCCCCACAGTAATCTAGTTTTGATGTTCTCTCCACAGTAATCTAGTTGTGATGTCCTCCCCACAGTAATCTAGTTTTGATGTTCTCTCCACAGTAATCTAGTTGTGATGTCCTCCCCACAGTAATCTAGTTTTGATGTTCTCTCCACAGTAATCTAGTTGTGATGTTCTCCCCACAGTAATCTAGTTTTGATGTTCTCTCCACAGTAATCTAGTTGTGATGTTCTCCCCACAGTAATCTAGTTTTGATGTTCTCTCCACAGTAATCTAGTTGTGATGTCATCCCCACAGTAATCTAGTTTTGATGTTCTCTCCACAGTAATCTAGTTTTGATGTTCTCTCCACAGTAATCTAGTTGTGATGTTCTCTCCACAATAATCTAGTTTTGATCTTCTCTCCACAGTAATCTAGTTGTGATGTTCTCCCCACAGTAATCTAGTTTTGATGTTCTCTCCACAGTAATCTAGTTGTGATGTTCTCCCCACAGTAATCTAGTTTTGATGTTCTCTCCACAGTAATCTAGTTGTGATGTTCTCCCCACAGTAATCTAGTTTTGATGTTCTCTCCACAGTAATCTAGTTGTGATGTCCTCCCCACAGTAATCTAGTTGTGATGTTCTCCCCACAGTAATCTAGTTTTGATGTTCTCTCCACAGTAATCTAGTTTTGATGTTCTCTCCACAGTAATCTAGTTGTGCTGTTCTCTCCACAGTAATCTAGTTGTGCTGTTCTCCCCACAGTAATCTAGTTTTGCTGTCATCCCCACAGTAATCTAGTTTTGCTGTCATCCCCACAGTAATCTAGTTTTGATGTTCTCTCCACAGTAATCTAGTTTTGCTGTCATCCCCACAGTAATCTAGTTGTGCTGTCATCCCCACAGTAATCTAGTTGTGCTGTCATCCCCACAGTAATCTAGTTTTGATGTTCTCTCCACAGTAATCTAGTTTTGCTGTCATCCCCACAGTAATCTAGTTGTGCTGTCATCCCCACAGTAATCTAGTTGTGCTGTCATCCCCACAGTAATCTAGTTTTGCTGTTCTCCCCACAGTAATCTAGTTTTGCTGTCATCCCCACAGTAATCTAGTTTTGCTGTCATCCCCACAGTAATCTAGTTGTGCTGTCATCCCCACAGTAATCTAGTTTTGATGTTCTCTCCACAGTAATCTAGTTGTGCTGTCATCCCCACAGTAATCTAGTTGTGCTGTCATCCCCACAGTAATCTAGTTGTGCTGTCATCCCCACAGTAATCTAGTTTTGATGTTCTCTCCACAGTAATCTAGTTTTGCTGTCATCCCCACAGTAATCTAGTTGTGCTGTCATCCCCACAGTAATCTAGTTGTGCTGTCATCCCCACAGTAATCTAGTTTTGCTGTCATCCCCACATTAATCTAGTTTTGCTGTCATCCCCACAGTAATCTAGTTTTGCTGTCATCCCCACATTAATCTAGTTGTGCTGTCATCCCCACAGTAATCTAGTTTTGATGTTCTCTCCACAGTAATCTGTTTTTGCTGTCATCCCCACAGTAATCTAGTTTTGCTGTCATCCCCACAGTAATCTAGTTTTGCTGTCATCCCCACAGTAATCTAGTTTTGCTGTCATCCCCACAGTAATCTAGTTTTGCTGTCATCCCCACAGTAATCTAGTTTTGCTGTCATCCCCACAGTAATCTAGTTTTGCTGTCATCCCCACAGTAATCTAGTTTTGCTGTCATCTCCACAGTAATCTAGTTTTGCTGTCATCCCCACAGTAATCTAGTTTTGATGTTCTCTCCACAGTAATTTAGTTTTGATGTTCTCCCCACAGTAATCTAGTTTTGCTGTCATCCCCACAGTAATCTAGTTTTGCTGTCATCCCCACAGTAATCTAGTTTTGCTGTCATCCCCACAGTAATCTAGTTTTGCTGTCATCCCCACAGTAATCTAAAAAATAGGTTTTCCCCAAAAATATCAATATGTTTTATTTTACCTTACGAAGATGGAGACGTTGTCAGTAAAGGTGGTATTTGGGAGCATATACAATGTCAGGGACTTTCTGTTCTCTTTGCGTTATCAGCCGGGCACTGACGTTTTATTAAAGGATGTGGGTATGACCACACAGTTTTCTATATAATACAAATATATCACACATGATCAAATATCATCGTACTTGTTCCTCCTCTGTATCTCATAACAGACTGATCTTGACTTCATGGTTTCTCCTCTGTATCTCATAACAGACTGACCTTGACTTCATGGTTTCTCCACTGTATCTCATAACAGACTGATCTTGACTTCATGGTTTCTCCTCTGTATCTCATAACAGACTGACCTTGACTTCATGGTTTCTCCACTGTTTCTCATAACAGACTGATCTTGACTTCATGGTTTCTCCTCTGCACCTCTGCATCTCATAACAGACTGATCTTGACTTCATGGTTTCTCCTCTGCATCTCATAACAGACTGACCTTGACTTCATGGTTTGTGTATCTTTTCCTCCCAGGGAATGAAGGCAGCATCTTCCAGATCGATGAGGAGACGGGGAACATCTCCATGGCCAAAGCCGCAGACATAGCAGGCCCAATAACCCTCACTGTCCTGGTAAGAGATGTCTTTTCAATCTGTATTTCCATGTGTACTCAATTTCTTCTTTTGGCATTTAATCGATTGAAAGCTATGATTGTGTTCAACATTGAAATTGATCTTCAGATCATGGATCTTTTCAAATGATGATGAATGAGATGCATTTTTCTTACTAGAACATAATTTTGGGTTTCAGAATACATTTTATAAACATATAGTTCATAAAGTAGCTATAGACTTCTAAAAGTCACTAATATAAAATACATTGTGGTGACTTTTTCTGATCCCATTTGGGTTTGAGAAGAATTCTAGTTTATGATATAGTAATCTGGAAACCCAGAACCAAATCTTGCGTGTGCTGGTCATGCTATTTGATATTTATATTAACAGTCTGTCACAGGAGACTACAGAGAGCCAGCAGCATACCACCCTGCATCCCACTGCTGGCTTGCTTCTGAAGCTAAGCAGGGTTAGTCCCTGGATGGGAGACCAGGTGATGTTGGTAGGAGGCACTCTTTCTTCTTGCCTAAAAAAAAGATCCCAATACCCCAGGGCAGTGATTGTGACACTGCCATTTGTAGGGTGCCATCTTTCAGATGGGACGTTGAACAGGTGTCCTGACTCTCTGTGGTCACTGAAGATCCCATGGCATTTATCGTAAGAGTAGGGGTGTTAACCCTGGTGTCCTGGCAAAAATGTCCAAGCTGTCCCACATACCATCATGGCCACCTAATCATCCCCAGCTTACAATTGGCTCATTCATCCCCCTCCTCTCCCCTGTAACTATTCCCCAGGATGTTGCTGTAAATGAGAATGTGTTCTCAGTCAATTTACCTGGTAAAATGACAGAAAAATACAAGGACTAGACTACCTCCCTCTCTCTACTAGATAGACCACCTCCCTCTACTAGACTTAATTACCTTAATCACAAGGTGGGAGTTAAAACAAATGTCCAATTAAGACCTAGACAACAGGGTTAGGGGAGTTTGGTAGAAAATGACAAGATGATGTTTTAATACTGTTTATTCATCGACTAAGGTTTCTCAGTACTCTCTCTTCTGTGTCTGTGTGGCCTGAGTTCGGCCTCTGGGGCTTGGCGCTGGCATTTGATTTATGATGGCTCGCTGATAGAACCTACAGCCTGCATTACATAGTACAGAAACGCCTGCTCATTCTATGAGGTACCAGGAAGGAGATGTCTCTGGTATGGATAGCTGATGAGAAGAACCTGGTCTTAGGGGCCAAACCCTGCTTTCTATACAATTGGAACAGTCTTCACAGCAAATGCTATCTGGCTCGGGGATACTACTTTCTCATATACCAAGCCTCACCTTTTGACCCATTCCTTTCTCATATACCAAGCCTCACCTTTTGACCCATTCCACACATCTGCTTCACACTTATTAAATGTCTATTATTTTAAGATTTAACATGTAATGCGCCACATGTATAAAATATATCAGCCAATTCCTAAGGGAAAATATACATTTTGATGGGAGCTAAAATATACTGCTCAAAAAAATAAAGGGAACACTTAAACAACACATCCTAGATCTGAATGAAAGAAATAATCTTATTAAATACTTTTTTCTTTACATAGTTGAATGTGTTAACAAAATCACACAAAAATTATCAATGGAAATCCAATTTATCAACCCATGGAGGTCTGGATTTGGAGTCACACTCAAAATTAGAGTGGAAAACCACACTACAGGCTGATCCAACTTTGATGTAATGTCCTTAAAACAAGTCAAAATGAGGCTCAGTAGTGTGTGTGGCCTCCACGTGCCTGTATGACCTCCCTACAACGCCTGGGCATGCTCCTGATGAGGTCCGCCAACTCCTGGACAGTCTGTGGTGCAACGTGGCGTTGGTGGATGGAGTGAGACATGATGTCCCAGATGTGCTCAATTGGATTCAGGTCTGGGGAACGGGCGGGCCAGTCCATAGCATCAATGCCTTCCTCTTGCAGGAACTGCTGACACACTCCAGCCACATGAGGTCTAGCATTGTCTTGCATTAGGAGGAACCCAGGGCCAACCGCACCAGCATATGGTCTCACAAGGGGTCTGAGGATCTCATCTCGGTACCTAATGGCAGTCAGGCTACCTCTGGCGAGCACATGGAGGGCTGTGCGGCCCCCCAAAGAAATGCCACCCCACACCGTGACTGACCCACCGCCAAACCGGTCATGCTGGAGGATGTTGCAGGCAGCAGAACGTTCTCCACGGCGTCTCCAGACTCTGTCACGTCTGTCACGTGCTCAGTGTGAACCTGCTTTCATCTGTGAAGAGCACAGGGCGCCAGTGGCGAATTTGCCAATATTGGTGTTCTCTGGCAAATGCCAAACGTCCTGCACGGTGTTGGGCTGTAATTACAACCCCCACCTGTGGACGTCGGGCCCTCATACCACCCTCATGGAGTCTGTTTCTGACCGTTTGAGCAGACACATGCACATTTGTGGCCTGCTGGAGGTCATTTTGCAGGGCTCTGGCAGTGCTCCTCCTTGCACAAAGGCGGAGGTAGCGGTCCTGCTGCTGGGTTGTTGCCCTCCTACGGCCTCCTCCACATCTCCTGATGTACTGGCCTGTCTCCTGGTAGCGCCTCCATGCTCTGGACACTACGCTGACAAACACAGCAAACCTTCTTGCCACAGCTCGCATTGATGTGCCATCCTGGATGAGCTGCACTACCTGAGCCACTTGTGTGAGTTGTAGACTCCGTCTCATGCTACCACTAGAGTGAAAGCACCGCCAGCATTCAAAAGTGACCAAAACATCAGCCAGGAAGCATAGGAACTGAGAAGTGGTCTGTGGTCCCCACCTGCAGAACCACTCCTTTATTGGGGGTGTCTTGCTAATTGCCTATAATTTCCACCTGTTGTCTATTCCATTTGCACAACAGCATGTGAAATGTATTGTCAATCAGTGTTGCTTCCTAAGTGGACAGTTTGATTTCACAGAAGTGTGATTGACTTGGAGTTACATTGTGTTGTTTAAGTGTTCCCTTTATTTTTTTGAGCAGTGTAGTTAACAAAACTAGAGCCTCTTACTGCCCACAACTTCAATCCATTGCAGTTGTAGCCTTGTTTTATCATAATCAGGGTTACAGCTCTGTCGCAATTTGCCCATCCGTCATGGTTACAGCTTGCTGATTTAAAATGCATTACATGTAGGTAACAGTCCCTTCTGATTAGACTACAGATAATAAAACAAACACTGGCTGTTGTTGACAAGGATATATTCAGTTCATATGCATACTATTAATATTTCATTCAGGGATTGAAATCACGACACCAATCTCAGTAGCCTATTCTAGCAGGCTATTACGCAACACAAAAACGTATTATCTTGAAATCGCCTCGCTATTCATGTTGAATAAATGAGTCTGTTCATTTGAACTGAGCGAGCTGCTAAATCGTTCAGTTTACCTGTTAAAACAAACACCGGCTGCTGTATCTAGCTAAGAAAACCATGGCAACAGTTGAATTACAACCAGAAACCCAGATTTTAGTCAGTAACACAGACCCAATGCTATTGAAATGACAAGTAAATCCCGCAAATAGACCATTTATAATCGTTTGTAGTCTTAACATCTGCCAAATAATAATGACACAATTACCAGTTCGTCCAACATTTGGTGAAATGTTATATGCGCAAAGGGATTTATTTACAATCAGGGTGGTCAAACGAGTAAATGGACATCCACTGATTTGGAAACAGATCTGTCGAGTTTAATAAAAGCGGATTATATTTTCTCTTGCGACATATTGAAATTCCTGTATTACATCAAATTTGCTCCGCAATGACAATTATTTTGATAGAAAACCTACTTAGGCTTTTTACGTCGTTTCAAGTTACGTCGATATTCCATCTGAATTCTCTCTGACTTTATAGAAAAATGGATTATCCGATAATATGTAGCAACTCTTGCTGCGAAAAAGAGAGAGGTTGACAAACTCATTTTCAGGCATTATGGGCAGGTTTTTCCCCCCAAATGTATTACCAGGACGGAGAAAAACCCATTAGCTTTTTATAGTTTTATTGGTTAGGGTAAATCAATTCCCCGTACTTTTACCAAAAGTGAACATACGCCAATCTTTTATTTAATAAAAAAAAAAACTCTTATTTCCCAGAACCTTTAGACAGTCATACAATGGTCAATGCTTAATAACCTTATCTTTATCAAATGATCCATAAAGGGACCACGCTGAACCTTTCAGAATACTTTTTATTAAAAAAAAATCTTATACCCCTTATGTGCATCTACGTATGAGTTTAAAAAAAAAGTTGCATATCATTATTATTTCCATTATTACAAATCTCCGGATCGATTATACTGTAACGACCCTGGGTTTATAAGTGCGGGAATCGACTCTGCCGCTCGGGCATACTTCTGCGGTACAGTCGATATCGCACCAGACCTCGGGCTAGAAGGTCGAGGGTTCGAGGCCTGCTCCCTGCTGTTTCATTACAATACACACATACAATTATTCATTTTTTTATATATATATTCACAGAATCCATCAATAACGTTATAGTCATCTTTTATTATCCTGTAACTCTCATATCACATTCACACTGTACTGTTCCCAAAAAAAACAACTATATTTTATTATTTACATACTATATTTTCACTAATTTCATTAGTCATGGGTATCTCTCAGAAATCCCACAGCCTCGGCTTTTAATCAGTCCTAACTTTCCAGAAAACCTCACCCTAGGCTTTTAGATGGTCTTACTAGTTTAACTAGTCGTAGGTATTCCTATTTCAGAACCCCTCACCCTAGGCTTTTAACTAGTCGTAGTCGTCCCTGTTTCAGAACCCCACATAATTCTCTATTATGGCAACCCGCAGGTCCACATAGATTCACAGCAGCCCCCTTAGGACCCGTGATATCTTTGATTGTTTTCAAGAAACATTAGTCTCACCTATAATTCAGTTGGAAATGACGTATCCATTCCGCTGATGCTCCCAGCCAGGGATCCACTCTTCTCTGTCTAGTGGAGTATGGCTTCCCCAGCTGCATCTAATGCAACTCCCGTGCACGAGACAGCAGATGATAGGTCAAAAGGTGAGGCTTGGTACAGTATATGAGAAAGGAGTATCCCCCCAGCCAGATAGCATTTGCTGTGAAGACTGTTGTAATTATATAGAAAGCAGGGTTTGGCCCCTGAGACCAGGTTCTTCTCATCATGTCCCTGCTGAATGGAGAGGAGGAACCCTCTGATCCTGAGAGGGAATCTGATCCTCATCTATTTGGCCTACGTATATGCGTTACCAAATGACATTTTGATGATACTCAGGAACTAGAGCAAGTTTTTGGGGCAGCAGGTAACCTAGTGGTTAGAGCGTTGGGCCAGTAACCAGCAGGTAGCCTAGTGGTTAGAGCGTTGGGCCAGTAACCAGCAGGTAGCCTAGTGGTTAGAGCGTTGGGCCAGTAACCGTAAGGTTGCTTGATCGAATCCCTGAGCTGACAAGGTACAAATCTGTTGTTCTGCCCCTGAACAAGGCAGTTAAACCACTGTTCCTAGGCTGTCATTGTAAATAAGAATATGTTCTTAACTGACCTGCCTACTTAAATAAAAAAAAGGTTTGTGTTAATGGCACATAGAGTCCATTAGATGTTCCCTTTATAAATAGTGGGATCATGATGGGGCCAAACCCTGGTTTCTATACAATTAGAACAGTCTTCACAGCAAATGCTATCTGGCTCCTTTCTCATATACCAAGCCTCACCTTCTGACCCATTCCACACTTCTGTTGTTTGTCATGTAGACCAAGGGGTTGTATCTTTGCTGTAAAATACCTCTGTATTCTCTGTATGATTGAGCTCTCGGGATCACACTTCAGAGTGTTGGGATCGACCAGCTACATTATTGCAATTCTTATTAAATAAAGGTTGATTGTTTGAAGAATTAACAAAGTCTTTCTCACTTGGTTAGAATTTCCACAACAGGAGTTCCTAACCAATCAATGACCTTAATCACAAGGGGGAAGTAATAACCTGCAGACACTAGGCCCTCGGGGACTGGAGATGGACAATACTCTCTCCCATCTCCCCCATCTCCCCCACCTCTCCCATCTCTCCCACCTCTCCCATCTCCCCCATCTCTCCCACCTCTCCCACCTCTCCCAGGCCTCCCAGGTCACCAACAGGGACCAGTTTGCGGTGACTCAGGTCACCATCGAGGTGCTGAAGAAGAGCAGGAACCCTCCGCGGTTTGAGAAGGAGCGTTATGAAGGATACATCTACAGTAACTCAGTCCCAGAGACCATGATCCTACGAGACAGAACCTCCAACAGACCCTTCAGGGTCAGGGCTAGAGACGAGGACTTTGCCACCGTAAGAGTCAGAAGAGATCAACATTTACATTTGAATCATTTTAGCAGACACTTGTCTTACAATCTCAGTCTGTGTTTGTTCATGGGACCTCTAAATGTAATGTCACGTCTTATATACAGTAGAGACATACTCGTCTGGCACCGTGACAGTCCTAGAAATGACACAATTACCATCAATTCTGGGTAGTTACGCTTCTGTTTGGGATTTGAAACACTGACACACAACTTTAATCAGCTTGTTTGTGTGTGTGTGTTTATTTGTGTGTGTGTATGTTTGTGTGTGTGTGTGTGTATGTGTGTGCGTGTGTGTGTGTGCGTGTATGTGTGTGTGTATGTTTGTGCATGTGTGTGTGTATTTGTGCGTGTGTGTATGTGTGTGTGTATGTTGGTGCGTGTGTGTGTTTGTGCGTGTGTGTATGTGTGTGTGTATGTTGGTGCGTGTGTGTGTTTGTGCGTGTGTTTCAGGGTGTAAACCCAGACATGAGATACGAGGTGCAGTACAGCAGTTATGTCAACGTGACAACCGAAGGGTTTGTTCTTCTGAAGAGGGTTGTGAAGACAGAGTCCTTCGCTCTGCAGGTGAGTGGTTACCAGTCTCATTGTTCTTCTGAAGAGGATAGTGAAGACAGAGTCCTTCACTCTGCAGGTGAGTGGTTACCAGTCTCATTGTTCTTCTGAAGAGGATAGTGAAGACAGAGTCCTTCGCTCTGCAGGTGAGTGGTTACCAGTCTCATTGTTCTTCTGAAGAGGATAGTGAAGACAGAGTCCTTCACTCTGCAGGTGAGTGGTTACCAGTCTCATTGTGCTTCTGAAGAGGATAGTGAAGACAGAGTCCTTCGCTCTGCAGGTGAGTGGTTACCAGTCTCATTGTTCTTCTGAAGAAGGTTGTGAAGACAGAGTCCTTCGCTCTGCAGCTGAGTAGTTACCTGCCTCTTACTAGACTACTATAATTGTTTTGATAAATGTTTTGGTTAATGCTGGGGGGGTTGCAGAGACATTCATAGGCATGATAATAATGTATTTTTCCTTGTGATGTGTGTGTAGATTCGTGCTATTGACCTGTCTACAGGGGAGTTTGGTACAGCGGCCCTCTCTGTCCTGGTTATACCAGGTACGACTTTCACATAGCACCATAAGGGAAGGTTAATTCATAGCAAAGAGAAATGAGCCCTTGATGGTGGACGACTGACTGTTCAGATGATCTACTCCTACCAACAGCAGGCTCTGTACTCTCCATATTAAAGCCTGTATTAGTATACTATGGTGGGGATCTACTCCTACCAACAGCAGGCTCTGTACTCTCCATATTAAAGCCTGTATTAGTATACTATGGTGGGGATCTACTCCTACCAACAGCAGGCTCTGTACTCTCCATATTAAAGCCTGTATTAGTATACTATGGTGGGGATCTACTCCTACCAACAGCAGGCTCTGTACTCTCCATATTAAAGCCTGTATTAATATACTATGGTGGGGATCTACTCCTACCAACAGCAGGCTCTGTACTCTCCATATTAAAGCCTGTATTAATATACTATGGTGGGGATCTACTCCTACCAACAGCAGGCTCTGTACTCTCCATATTAAAGCCTGTATTAATATACTATGGTGGGGATCTACTCCTACCAACAGCAGACTCTGTACTCTCCATATTAAAGCCTGTATTAATATACTATGGTGGGGATCTACTCCTACCAACAGCAGGCTCTGTACTCTCCATATTAAAGCCTGTATTAATATACTATGGTGGGGATCTACTCCTACCAACAGCAGGCTCTGTACTCTCCATATTAAAGCCTGTATTAATATACTATGGTGGGGATCTACTCCTACCAACAGCAGACTCTGTACTCTCCATATTAAAGCCTGTATTGATATGCTATGATGGGGTTCAAGTTAGAAGTGAAGTGGAGTAGAGCTTAGGTACATCTCAAAGGCTATTGTCTGCTGTAACGGCTTGATTGATTGATTGACTAATATATTGGTTGATTGATAACTTGATTGGTTGATTGATATCTTGATTTTATATCTTGATTGATTGATATCTTGACTGGTTGCCTTGACCAACTATTATTTTCCCTGACCTCTGACCCTCTACAGCTGTGGCGGTTCCCTTGCCCTCTGGGGCAGGGTACCGGGCGGGGGACATGGCTCTGCTAGGATTGGTCATGGCAGCCATCTTGGTTCTCTGCTTCATCGTGATTGGCTTCCTGATCTCCCGCCTGAAGAAAGGAGGCACCAACCTGGACAACATAACTGAGGTCAGCACCATTCTGTGAGTTCAGCTCAGAACTGATGCTGCATTCATTACAAGTGGGAAACTCTGAAAATACTATTTGTAAACTGGGGTCAACGAGTTGTATGCGTTGATGTGCTTTAAACTCGTTGAGTAGGCCTGTTGGCTAATGGCAAACAAGCTGCGTAAACCATACACTAACAGCACAGCTATCAGCCTCGCAGACTAATTATAGTGTTCAAAAAACATTTTAATAGATACTTTTCTGCATGAATAATGTTTTGTTGTATTTAACTGCCAAAATTGCTGTTATAGTATGTGACATCAGAGGTCAGTATGTGGGAGAAGTCAGAGATGATAGGTGAGTTTCCCCACTAGTAATACCAGTTGGAGGGCAGTTCATGTGGGTTTCTCCCAGTGGGATGTGACATCAGAGGTCAGTATGTGGGAGAAGTCAGAGATGATAGGTGAGTTTCCCCACTAGTAATACCAGTTGGAGGGCAGTTCATGTGGGTTTCTCCCAGTGGGATGTGGCATCAGAGGTCAGTATGTGGGAGAAGTCAGAGATGATAGATGAGTTTCCCCACTAGTAATAACAGTTGGAGGGGCGTTCATTTGGATTTCTCCCAGTGGGATGTGACATCAGAGGTCAGTATGTGGGAGAAGTCAGAGATGATGGGTGAGTTTCCCCACTAGTAATACCAGTTGGAGGGCAGTTCATGTGGGTTTCTCCCAGTGGGATGTGACATCAGAGGTCAGTATGTGGGAGAAGTAAGAGATGATAGGTGAGTTTCCCCACTAGTAATACCAGTTGGAGGGGCGTTCATGTGGGTTTCTCCCAGTGGGATGCTGGTATTGAGGAAGTTCCGCAGCATGACACTTGGTGAAAGTCCTGTCCTGCAAGTGTTTTTGAAGCGGCCTTAGCCCTAACAGGAAGGTAACCTAGCGTCAGAACTGTTTGTGTTGTCTTGCCAACACCTTGGCAGGACTTAACAAACAGATCTGGGACCAGGTTAGCAGGCTAGCCGGGGCTGTTGGATGGAATAGTGAAGGCTGGTTGAATAACCCTGGATAGGATGAGACGCTGATGGAAGGCCTGTGAGCAAGGCATTTATCCTGATCGAATTGAACAGCTTCACTGAATATTTATGAGTAGTACTTCACAGAAGGGCTCTCTGTGTTAAAGCAGAATAAATGAACCTAACGCTATAGGAAGGCAGAAGCATCTGTGACATTGAACAATGCCTAGAGATCAATGGTGCATTAACTTGTGTGTAAATGACAGCTTTCTCTCTCTCTCTACTCCTCTCTCTAGTGCTTCAGTTTTTAACTCGTAGGACCATTTTATTACTATTATTTATGACTATTTATCTACTTTTATTATTTATTTGTTACTATTTATTCAACCAAATGATATACACAACACATAAAGCCCTTATCCTGTGATCCTTGTACTTGTCAGATTTGACATGGTTGCTGTCCTGTATTCTGTCCTGTCTGTAGTGTTTGGCTCCATGTCTGAAGATGGTGAGACCCCATGGGAGACCCAAGGACACCCTGCAGTACACCAACGATGGCTACCAGGGTACCGAGGGTGATGCCCTGCGCGGCGGACCCAGACGTCCAGAGCCGGTAGACAAGAGGGGCCGAGGTGCTACTGTCCCTGGGGACAGAGGCAGGGCCATCCCCCTGGAGCGACGCCGGAGCGACCGCCACTGTGGCTTCTGCGGCCTGTACGCCAACCACAACCACCATGCCAAGCCCAGCCCGGCCAGCAGCCCTGCTAGGGGAGGGGGGAGAGGAGGAGGAGACAAGGACGGGATGAGGTCCATCCTCGCCACGGGGGGAAGGAAGGAAGGAGGGAAGTCAGTGTGGTTTAAGGAGAACGAGGATGCTTCTGGGATCGAAGTGGAGATCATCCCGGATACTCTGTGTCAGGAGGAGGAGACTGAGGAGGAGGTGTTGGACATGGAGGAGATGGAGGGGGGAGACAGGAGCATGGCTAGCCAGACAGAGATCGATGGTGGGCATGGGGACCAGGAGAGCCATGGAGAGTCTGACTCAGCTGCTAAAGAGGAAAAAGAGAAGGAGGGTTGAGAGGAGACGATATTTGGGTTATATTAAATAGGAAGACGATATCTGGGTTATAGTCTATAAGGAGAGGTTATCTGGGTTATATTAAATAGGGGGAGGATATCTGGGTTATATTAAATAGGGGGAGGATATCTGGGTTATATTAAATAGGGAGAGGTTATCTGGGTTATATTAAATAGGGAGAGGATATCTGGGTTATATTAAATAGGGAGAGAATATCTGGGTTATAGTCTAAAAGGAGAGGATATCTGGGTTATATTCTAAAGGCAGGAGGATATCTGGGTTATAGTCTATAAGGAGAGGATATCTGGGTTATATTAAATAGGGAGAGGCTATCTGGGTTATATAGTCTATAAGGAGAGGTTATCTGGGTTATATTAAATAGGGGGAGGATATCTGGGTTATATTAAATAGGGGGAGGATATCTGGGTTATATTAAATAGGGAGAGGATATCTGGGTTATATTAAATAGGGAGATAATATCTGGGTTATAGTGTATAAGGAGAGGATATCTGGGTTATATTAAACAGGGAGAGGTTATCTGGGTTATATTAAATAGGGAGAGAATATCTGGGTTATATTAAATAGGGAGAGGATATCTGGGTTATATTAAATAGGGAGAGAATATCTGGGTTATAGTCTATAGGGAGAGGATATCTGGGTTATATTCTAAAGGCAGGAGGATATCTGGGTTATAGTCTATAGGAAGAGGATATCTGGGTTATATTCTATAGGCAGGAGGATATCTGGGTTATAGTCTATAGGGAGAGGATATCTGGGTTATATTCCATAGGCAGAAGGATATCTGGGTTATATTAAATAGGGAGAGGCTTTCTGGGTTATATTCCATAGGCAAGAGGATATCTAGGTTATATTCAATAGGGAGAGGATATCTGGGTCATATTCTATAGGGAGAGGATGTCTGGGTTATATTAAATAGGGAGAGGATATCTGGGTTATAGTCTATAGTGAGAGGATATCTGGGTTATAGTGTATAGGGAGAGGATATCTGGGTTATATTGAATAGGGAGAGGATATCTGGGTTATAGCCTATAGGGAGAGGATATCTAGGTTATATTAACTAGGGAGAGGATATCTGGGTTATATTAAATATGGAGAGGATATCTGGGTTATAGTCTATAGGGAGAGGATATCTGGGTTATAGTGTATAGGGAGAGGATATCTGGGTTATAGTCCATAGGGAGAGGATATCTGGGTTATAGTCCATAGGGAGAGGATATTTGGGTTATATTAAATTAGGGGGAGGATATCTGGGTTATATTAAATAGGGAGAGGATATCTGGGTTATATTAAATAGGGAGAGGATATCTGGGTTATAGTCTATAGGGAGAGGATATCTTGGTTATATTCTATAGGGAGAGGATATCTGGGTTATAGTGTATAGGGAGAGGATATCTGGGTTATATTAAATAGGGAGAGGATATCTGGGTTATATTCTATAGGCAGGAGGATATCTGGATTATAGTCTATAGGCAGGAGGATATCTGGGTTATAGTCTATAGGGAGAGGATATCTGGGTTATATTCTATAGGGAGAGGATATCTGGGTTATATTCTATAGGGAGAGGATATCTGGGTTATAGTCCATAGGGAGAGGATATTTGGGTTATATTCAATAGGGGGAGGATATCTGGGTTATATTCTATAGGGAGAGGATATCTGGGTTATATTCTACAGGGAGAGGATATCTGGGTTATAGTCCATAGGGAGAGGATATTTGGGTTATATTAAATAGGGGGAGGATATCTGGGTTATATTAAATAGGGAGAGGATATCTGGGTTATAGTCTATAGGGAGAGGATATCTGGGTTATATTCTATAGGGAGAGGATATCTGGGTTATAGTCTATAGGGAGAGGATATCTGGGTTATATTCTATAGGGAGAGGATATCTGGGTTATAGTCTATAGGGAGAGGATATCTGGGTTATATTCTATAGGGAGAGGATATCTGGGTTATATTAAATAGGCAGGAGGATATCTGGGTTATAGTCTATAGGCAGGAGGATATCTGGGTTATAGTCTATAGACAGGAGGATATCTAGGTTATATTAAATAGGGAGAGTATATCTGGGTTATATTAAATAGGGAGAGGATATCTGGGTTATATTAAATAGGGAGAGGATATCTGGGTTATAGTCTATAGGGAGAGGATATCTGGGTTATATTCTATAGGGAGAGGATATCTGGGTTATAGTCCATAGTGAGAGGATATCTGGGTTATATTAAATAGGGAGAGGTTATCTGGGTTATATTAAATAGGGAGAGGATATCTGGGTTATAGTCTATAGGGAGAGGATATCTGGGTTATATTAAATAGGGAGAGGATATCTGGGTTATAGTCTATAGGGAGAGGATATCTGGGTTATATTAAATAGGGAGAGGATATCTGGGTTATAGTGTATAGGGAGAGGATATCTGGGTTATATTAAATAGCGAGAGGATATCTGGGTTATATTAAATAGGGAGAGGTTATCTGGGTTTTATTAAATAGGGAGAGGATATCTGGGTTATAGTCTATAGGGAGAGGATATCTGGGTTATATTAAATAGGGAGAGGATATCTGGGTTATAGTCTATAGGGAGAGGATATCTGGGTTATATTAAATAGGGAGAGGATATCTGGGTTATAGTGTATAGGGAGAGGATATCTGGGTTATATTAAATAGGGAGAGGATATCTGGGTTATAGTCTATAGGGAGAGGATATCTGGGTTATATTAAATAGGGAGAGGATATCTGGGTTATATAGTCTATAGGGAGAGGATATCTGGGTTATAATAAATAGGGAGAGGATATCTGGGTTATATTAAATAGGGAGAGGATATCTGGGTTATATAGTCTATAGGGAGAGGATATCTGGGTTTTAATAAATAGGGAGAGGATATGTGTTAAAGGCACAAAACAGAAGAAAACAGTAAAACAGGGAGGTATCTGAATATGTCCAGTACGAACGGACCGCTCTAAAGAACATACCCCAGCCGGGAAGAGAAGTGGAGTTTCCATCATCATGGGAAAACCTGATTCCAGAGTGGGATTCTGGAATATGGACATTAGTTCACATAGATTGGAGGGAATTACCCTTTTTGGATAAGTGTGTGTCTAGATTATGTGGCTTCCATCACACTATGGTGAGTTATTCAATATATAAAGACAATTTCCATGAAGAACCACAAGAAGGGGATCAAGTTGGACACAATACTTTTTAACTTGGTATCTTTTAATGATCGTTCTGAGAGTGAATCCATCAAGTCCTTGGGAAAGATTTGAGTATTACTAATGAGGAAAAAAATACTTTGAAAATGTGGACATTTTTTACCACTGAAAAAAAAGTTTGTAAGGAGAACACGTCTACTAAACAAATTGAGGACATATTGTATTCCATTTTTATTTATGTTGGAAGAAAAAAGTATGAAATGTAATAACCTTATTATAGTATGTAAAGTATGTGGATACAAATTCTGACATTTTATACTATTTATGAGTTATTAAGCAGGCTTGTGGTCAATTCAGGAAGTACACGGACATTCCAATTCCCTTCAACACCTTTTAAAAGGGGAACATTTCTAATTAGAATTTGGTTTACTCTATGAATTGACTGGACCCCAACCCTGGTTATTACAGAGATTTGATGAAATAATAAAGTTTGATTGAAGTGACTGATGTGGGAAAATGTACAAGGTTCAATTTTGAAATGTGGTTGTGCTTGAGCAGTTTTTCCTCTTGTTATGTCATTCACAGGCAGATCTTATAGAGCTGTTTATAACCTGTCTGAAATGTCCAGTTGATCAACTACTGGTCATGTTAGCTGGTTAGCCTAACTTAGCCATCTCAAATCTTGTAGTCATCCAGATCACATGACCAGAGGCCTCAACCCCAGTGCCCCCCCCCCCATTGATTTTGAGTCACTCAGGTATCATATGAACACCCAAAGCATGTCAAAATGTGTAGAATTGCAGGAAATGAATTTCTAAAACAGAAAAATCTAACTCCACTAACGAGAGTGGTGTGACCAGTTTGGGGGTCACATGGGTCGCTTGGTGGGGGTTTGTTACTACGTTGGTAAATGACAATATCAATCCTGACCTTTGCCATTTCTGAGCTGAACTTCTGAAACAGGAGTGGAGTGATCCTACTCTACAGCATCTATTAGAAGGGGGACTGACAGTGACATTAAAGAAAGGGGAACTTCACTTTTTACAATTATTTTATTAAATCCAATCATTTGAAGATACATCTTAAAGTCATTGACAAGAGGTCCATTGCCTCATAAAACGCAAATTAAAATGTTACATTGTTCGGTTGCTTTAAAAATAAAACAAGTCCCTGATTTAACACATACAGCAGATCACTCAGATAGATGGTAAAACTCAGTCTGTTCTGATAGTCATCTTTGACTCCCGATCCTGTACCTCCAACACCACGTTTTCTGTTTCACTTTCACAGCAAATAACTCAGAAATGAATGCTTGTTTAGATCAGTGCATTTGAACTCTACACAAATCGAATTGCTAGTTTAAAGATTTCAGAAAAGCAACGGAAAGCTTGTGCAAGTTACAAGTAGTGTCTTTCCCCCACACTTTGATTTTGCCCATCTAAAATCGTAAAATCTCGATCCATTTTAAATGTACCGCAAAACATTGTCCTAAAACGTTGACTACTTCCCAATTCTCCAAATCCATGACATGTAGTGTGCAGAACAAGCGTACACTTCAGGAGAAGGGTAGATGATGGATAGTGGAGAATGGGGACGTAGCCATCATTGTAGTTCTACTTGGACTTAGCGAAGCCCACCCTGTTGTTGTCACGGTCGAACACAGTGTAGTATTGGCCAATGAATACATCTCCCAGGATCCACAGCGGCCCGGCGGGGGCGGGGATGTCCAGGCCCATGAAGCCACTCAGGCAGAAAGTCTTACCAGCCTGGCTCTCCTGGAGTGGGGGAAGGAATAGAGAGACGCACAGTCAGGCACAGAGCAGAAGGAATACAGAGACGCACAGTCAGGCGCAGAGCAGAAGGAATACAGAGACGCACAGTCAGGCACAGAGCAGAAGGAATACAGAGACGCACAGTCAGGCACAGAGCAGAAGGAATACAGAGACGCACAGTCAGGCGCAGAGCAGAAGGAATACAGAGACGCACAGTCAGACGCAGAGCAGAAGGGGGAAGGAATACAGAGACGCACACAGTCCCACATCATGTCCAGTAAGCACCAAACAGTTTGAAACAGAGGGGTAGTATGTATCTGAACTTGTTCATTGCTGAAATGCTCATTTTTGTTCTGTTGCACAATGTTTTGCTACGGTGTGCACTAATGAACAAGAACCTGATATGTAATGACCAAACAGAAATACTAACATCGTAGCCAACAGAGGGACGGTTTGTAAAGAAAGTTAGGTAGGCCATTATTACCCAGTAATAAATATCAATTACATTCTGAGACCAACATTCAAATCAATGTACGTTGTCTCCCATGGTTCTGAGAATGGCTTAGTGAACTAAACAATGCCCTGTTTGTGTGGTATAGTGACTGACTGAGCGGACAATGTTGCTATGGTTGTTGAATTAGACTCTACCGCCCGCTGCTGGATATCTGCCTCTACTGGACATTTACTTGTAGCAAAACAACGTAGAATCTCTAGAGACAGAGAGGAGAGAAAAAAAATAAAGAGCGAGAGAGAGAGACTCACCTTGAGAACGTACTGCTCTGCAGTCAGACTGTAGGACTGTCCTCCCAGGTTGAATGTGATGTCAGGCATGGTGGGAATCTTATCACAGTTCACCATGTACTGAAACACAAGCAGAAACAGTCAGTGAAGGTGCTACCGTATTCAGGAAATAAAGTGGAGTATAGTTCTTCTAAGTAATAGGAGACGGGCCAGGTCAAGAGGGACTTCATTTAGCTGTAGTCGGGGCCCACCGTGCTGAACTAGAGGAGGAGGAACGTAGCTGTAGTCGGGGACCACAGTGTTGAACTAGATGAGTGGGGTTGATCCTGTGTCTTACCTCTCCCTGGATGAGTGGAGTTGCTCCGATGGCCTTCTGCAGGGCCTTGACCTCGGCCGTGGGGCCGGTGATGAGGGACGTGCCGGTGTCCACGATGGCCTCGCAGCCTCCCTTACACAGACTCAGCTGGCTCCCCACACCCATCCTGTTCAAACACACACAGGTTTAAATCCAGCTCCCTTGGTGGTAGGAGGGCTGCATGGTTACACAAGGTAACAATATATCTATTGTCCTCAGAGCAGTAAATGCCTTTTCACAGGATTCTCTATTTAAAACACCAAACCAATAACTCATCATTTGGGTTTACAGTTCCCTCCCTACATAGTGAAAACAACATTTATTTAATTCGTGCTCGTAGCCGACAAGACTGCATTTTGCAGAACGCACAGTTACAGTTGAAGTCAGAAGTTTACATGCACCTTAGCCAAATATATTTAAACTCCGTTTTTCACAATTCCTAACATTTAATCCTTGTAAAAATTCCCTGTCTTAGGTCAGTTAGGATCATCACTTTATTTAAAGAATGTGAAATGTCAGAATAATAGAGAATTATTTATTTCAGATTTTATTTCGTTCATCACATTCCCAGTGGGTCAGAAGTTAACATACACTCAATTAGTATTTGGTAGTATTGCCTTTAAAATGTTTCACTTGTGTCAAACGTGTCAGGTAACCTTCCACAAGCTTCCCACAATAAGTTGGGTGAATTTTGGCCCATTCCTCCTGACAGAGCTGGTGTAACTGAGTCAGGTTTGTAGGCCTCCTTGCTTGCACATGCTTTTTCAGTTCTGCCCACAAATTTTCAATAGGATTGAGGTCAGGGCTTTGTGATGGCCACTCCAATACCTTGACTTTGTTGTCCTTAAGCCATTTTGCCACAACTTTGGAAGTATGCTTGGGGTCATTATCCATTTGGAAGACCCCTTTGCAACCAAGCTTTAACTTCCTGACTGATGTCTTGAGATGTTGCTTTAATATATCCACATATTTTCCTCCCTCTTGATGCCATCTATTTTGTAAAGTGCACCAGATCATGTAGAGGAGGGTCCAGGATTAGTGGAGCCGGATCCACCTGGAACAGCCCGTCCACCCAGGATTAGTGGAGCCGGTTCCACCTGGAACAGCCCGTCCACCCAGGATTAGTGGAGCCGGTTCCACCTGGAACAGCCCGTCCACCCAGGATTAGTGGAGCTGGATGGGGATAATAAAAAATAAAAAGTTGGACAGTCACTTTTCCCTCCAGGACCTCAGGAACGGGGAGGAGTTGGTGGTCTTCCAGTCTGAAGGTACAGAGCCCAGTTGATTGGTGGTAACTAAGGAGGGGGATGTACTTCCTGTCCATGCTTCAGCAAAGATGTTGTTCAGGACCTCAACCTCGTCAGTTTCCACACCATCAAATCGGTATCGTACATCCAGGTGATTTTGATCAACCAGCTCTGTGATGATGTCCCACAACCCTTTTTGGATTCTTCTTTTTTGGAGTGCTTGAATTTACATTTTGTCATCTAGTGGATTCTTAGTCCCTCAGATGAGCCTTTGAACAGAGTTCCTTGCCTTTTTCAATTTTGTTTGTTATCATCAGATCAATCATGGAGTCTCCACAGGTCTTGTTTTTCTCAACCCGTTTTAGACCTGGGTGGGATTTGATGAGGGCCTTAGTAGGTAGATGATTGAAATCCCCACATAAGACAACACCTGCTTCAGGTGACTTCAACTTCAGAGTGGATGGTGTTAATGAGATCGTCAATGGCTTCCTGTTGCAGTTTCTTCTCATTAGCCGCTCCGGGTGCAACTGTATCCAGACAAACTCATCTCTTCAGGTCCGGCCGTCTCCTAACCTGGAGACTATAAACATTGAGACAGATTTCTGCCTCTATGTTTGGGGACTCATCTGGAATGTTCTCATGTATCCATGATTCCGTTACACAACCAATTTCTGTCCTGGATGATCTGAGCAGAAGTTCAAACTCATCCACTTTGTTTTGCAAAGATATAGAATTGCAGGTTAGGACATTTAGCAGACAGTGGGGAGATTCAGCATCTTATGCCTTCTTAATTGCAGTTAAGACTCGGTCCCTTGGCACTTCTACATGAGACTGAACCCAACAGTGCAAATCTTCATTTACCTCGGCCAGCCTTGGTTCCTCTTAGAAGGCTTCTACCTCGCAGAATGTTGTTTTCCAGAAGCTTCTGTTTGATGTGTGGAGCCAGAGGTGGCGGGTAAGTTTCCTGAGATTCCCAAGGGAATGAGGTGGGTATTCACAAAATGTTTGTGGTGTCATGACTGTCCTGATCAGGTCAGGGTACAGGAGACCACCACCCTACAGATTATCTCCCAAACCCCCAACAGAGGAGGAGAGATCTAGGGGTCTGAAGATGTGGGGGTTTTATGACACCTCATGCCCATAATACAGAGAAATTCCTTTGTCCTAACAATGGAGAACTGGCCTCAGAACCTTAAACATGCAATAAAGGAACTTTGGAACAATGGTTTCCGTCAGCCACAATGGTGGTTATGACGAAAAGTGGAATATTAAAATGTATGTAACTTTTGTATTGGTTTTTAAAGGTTAAGAGATGACGTTATTATGAAAACATTGTACCTTTAAGAGTTTTCCCAGTATATGCCTGATGTTTATACATTGTACGCTGTTTGGAAAATATCCAAATCAAACAGAATGTTTTGATAAAGATGAAATGTGAAGTTAGTGTCTAAAATCGGATTTTTAGCCAAATCTAAGCCTTGCCCCCTGTACTTGGTCCGCCCAGAGAATCGCCCTAAAGGCTGTTACACCCACTTCTGACCTGAGGGTATAAGACAGGAGAGTGAAGAATTAACATAGACTATTGACCCCAAGCTGCAGCCAAGGTCTAACAAAGTCGACGAACCCCAAAACGAAACACAAGGTTGAAGACAAAGAAATATTTTTCTACACGAGCTACGGACGAGTAGCTGTGTCTAAGCGGGTGAATTCAAGCCGAACCACCCAGCCTCCACTCTCCATTGAATCGTGGTATCGACACCATTCGAGCCGAAGCTGTGAGCTCTGAGCTACAGAGCTGTCTGTCCTCAGAAGACCCCTTTCCGATCAAGGGTGAGGATCAGACCACTTAGCCAAGAAGGACACTGACATCGTGAGGACAACCAGAGAGTTGCGCCGGAGAACTTCGTCATTTAGAAGCCTAAACGACCCACGCGGAGCTTCCCACCTGAGAACTACAACACGTAATTACATCATTATATTCTGCCCCATAAGAGCGGCAGTTCGGGGCAAGGCTAATTTTAAATAAGCATGGCTGACAAATGAACCCAAATGTATATTTCTCTCGTGTACTTCCTTTCTTTCTCTCTCTTTAAAATCCCCATTTTGGGTAACAAGCGCCATAGTGTGTTGGCCCGTTATACTAAGTCCTAATCAATAGCTAGACTGTGTTTTGTGTATGTGCATTTTTATCATCATTTTAGCTTGCTAGTAAATAAATAATCAACTAAGATTGGTGTGGTAAATTCAGTGGTAAAGCCCGGGTCCGTGCAGATTCCCGGATTATACGACTTTCAGATTATGAGACTGTAGAGGAAACTGATTAATTTAGCGACTGTTGTAATCGATATTCTGATATCCTTTGAGTTAATTTGGGAAATAGAAACTCAATCAAAACAATGTTCCCATGGTGCCCCAGGTTAATGAGTTAATAATTGCTTGATTCATTGCTTAATTCATTTAATCACGTAATTATAAACCGTTAATCATTCGATGAGCAACAGTCGTCACATTAACTAATACAACGTCACGACAGTGGCATCCATTTCACTTACTGAAAAAGTCCTCAAAAAAGTTGTAAACTGAATAATTCTGACACAGAACTGACCAGACATACTAGTATAGTGTCCACCAACAACATATGGTTAATATAGAAAGAGATTGTTATGGTGGTGTTACAATACACTAACTAACACAAGCAGCAGAAGAAGTGGCAGCATATAGACAATGGAAGAGCACTCACCCGTCCATGTGGACCTGCCAGTAGGCCTGGCGGCTGACGTTGAGGTATTGGAAGTCTCCACTGTAGTACTTAGGGTCAGTTCCTCCCAGCAGGAGCTCACCACCGGGCTCAGAGTCTGGGTCCCTGACACACATAGGACCAAACAGTCATTTTACTATTTTTATAATGTCTTTGCAGAGCAGAAACAAACTCAAACTTGTTGTGCTAGTTTCCTAGATACAGATTAAACCTGGTACTTGAGGCCTTTTGGTAGTCCGTTTCTTAACTGACTTGCCTAGTTAAATAAAGGTTAAATAAAAATAACCAGCTATTTCAATAGGCATGGGCTTTTTACTTCAGTACTAGGCTTAATCCGTGTCCAGGAAACCAGGCCTAAATCTCCGAACAGGACTATGGAGCCAAAAAATAATAATAATTGGTGAGGCACTCCCCTCTGAGGCACTCCTACCTGTTGAGGTAGAAGGAGAACACGTTCTGCTCTACTTTCTTCTGGCTCATGATGTTGTCAAATGGTGGGGCGACCCCGTCCACAGAGATACGGGGGTAGGCCATGCCCAGGATGCCATCAAACTTAGCAGCGATGAAGGCTACACCAGGCTGCTTGATGGCCTCACCGAACACCTGCTCCTCTATGGACAGTCCTCCAATCTACCAGAGAGATGAGCAGCACATTCATTAAAAAAAGGCTATAGACCATCAGGTCTCCAAACTGACACCTAACACAGAGAGATTGTATTTTTATATCATCAAATAAAATCAATTTCAGGCAGAAAAGTGGAAACGCTGTTTAAAAATCATTAAGGACACAAAAAAAAACTGCCTTAAAATGGGCATTGCTTTGGAGAATAGTACAATAGTGACAATGGATTTGATTTATACAGCACCTTTCTAGATGCTAGGCTATTTAACAAGTGTGTAACCTTGGAACCTACCGTGCATGTGTCTTGGCTGAGGTACCCAGACAGACTGCCAGACCCATACTGGATGGCGAAGGCCGTTCCATTCTTTACATACGTGCTGGACTTGGCACCGTTATACTTGTGGTGAAGCACTGACAGACAAAGAAGGGAAGTGTCACTTTAAAAATCGGTCAAAAATGGCCAATATCAATGGTTATATAACCTAGAAGGAAAAGCCCGTTGAAGCATTCAACTAATGGAGAAGAGGCATTTGGCAGAAAGAACAAAGAAACAAAAAACAGAAGATTCTTAGAAACAGATTAAACCTAGAATTGGACTAAGAGGAACATAAAGCTTGTTAATATTTATGCTGCTTATAAAAATCAGTGTTCTGGAAGTGAGCAGGTCCTACTAGCTCCAGTCATGTGTGTACGAGTCAATGGCCCATTCCCAAAATGGAACCCTAGACCCCTATGGACTTGTGGAGGATCTGAGAGGACGTGACAACTGTATGAACACATATGGGATTGAGTCAGTGTAGTGTAGACTTACAGCAGGCGATGTCTGTGAAGGAGCAGTGGACAGAAGGAACCCACAAGTTGGAGGAGCCTGTATCAAACACCACAGTAAATGTCTGGGCGGGAGTCCCCAGGCCGATCTCACCATAGTACTGAGCCTAGAACACACACACACACACACACACGGCTGCATGAAATAAAAACAACTGTGGTTTCAAGGACCTCATTAAGCATACTGCTCCTGGACTAGAAAGCAGGTAGTAGGATCTTTACATTAAAGTTTACTCCAAACTGGTGGAGGACGGAGGCCCAGTTTCTGCTAGTTCTTCATATACCTATTCCCTCAGAAGAACAAGCTCCACTATGCTTTGCTATTGTCACGTTGTAGGGATACAGTGAAGGCAATCCCTTCCAACAGGTTGAGCTGGCCTGAACACATCTGGCACGATCTACCTAAACTTGTCTATTCATGCACGTCATGTGATTACTTCAGTTCATTCTACTTCCAAGACGGATAGAGAAGTTGGCTCTGCCAGTGTCAGAAACGGTTTGTCTGAAGTAAAACAGGTCAGAGTGACCTCTTCTCCTAGTCACGCTGTTGAACATACAAGTCAGCTAACCTTCTGTTCAAGAGCAAATAATAATTACACAGTTTAAACGATGAGTCAACTTCCCTCTTTCTAGGACTCCAAACTAGCACTTTATATCGTCGGTCAATCCAATAGGTCTCAGTGATTTCTCTTCTCCTAGTCACATTCTAACAGTCAGCTAACCTTCTGTTGCAAGCAGAGAATGAACGATTACTCAACATTTTTCAATACGTGACTCAACTTCCTTTTTCTAGGACTCATAGGAAATGAACCTCTTCAGTCAATTCAATCTCTTGAGACTGCTTGACCACTTCATTGTGATTAGATTAGCAGTCTTAGTGTGTGCGTATCAAATGGCCCAACTTCCTATAATAGTGCACTACTTTTGACCAGAGCCTTGTGGGGAATAGGGAGCCATTTTTGGACACAACCTTTCTCTTATTAACGAGCTGACTTTTGAAGGGACAATGGGTTAATAAATTTACTGTGGTTGTATTTTGGTTGGTTGATATCCAAGTGGTTTGATGTGAAAGTTCAATTACTCTGCAAGTTGTTATGAAGTGGCTGAAACCATTCCATGTTTAAAACTGTATTCATTCACAGTTCCAACTTTTCAAGCTTCATAGGAGGAATTGCATTACATTTTACATGGTAGATGTGGGTGTGTAACCTTGTACCTACCGTTGGATTAATCTACATATCGCAACTCACTTTCTGTGAGAGTCTAGGAAACAGTGGAAACCACAACCATTTCCTGTGTTTGCGCATCCCTCAGCTCGGTGGAAGGAACTATCAGAGTCCCGGACAAAACACTCAGAAACCAGAACGATTACTGTACTGTGTAGGCTGCTCACATAGGCCAGTTTATTAGGTACACCACTCCATTCACAAAAATGGTTCACTCCTACAGACAATGAGTCAAGTGGCCAGACAGTGAGTCAAGTGGCCAGGGCTCGCTATATAAAGCAGGCAGACCGGCATCGAGGCATTCAGTTACTGTTCGATTGAACGTTAGAAATGGGCAGAATGAGAGACCTAAGCGACTGAGCGTGGTATGAGTCAGTGCCAGGCACGCCGATTCCAGTATCTCAGAAACAGCCGGCCTCCTGGGCTTTTTATGCACAACAGTGTCTAGGGCAGGGCTAACCAACCCTGTTCTTGGAGTGCCACTGGTACGGAAACTAGGCACCACACCTGACCAACTGAGATAATCGATTAGTTCAAAGATTGAATTTAGTCAACACATCTGGTCTTCCAGGTCTGTTAAATCAAAACCATGAAATGCCTGTTGCATTCCAGGACCAGGGTTGCCTAGCCTGGGTCTAGGGTATACCGAGACTCAGCGGCAGTCCTGTGGGCGAAAACAGCTCGTTGATGAGAAGGAGAATGACAAATCGTGCAAGTTAACAGGTGTACCACAAACAGACAAATAATGGCGCAGTACAATAGTGGTGTGCAGAACAGCATCTCGGAGCGCACAACTCGGCAGTCTTCCTCACAAATGGGCCATTGCAGCAGACGACCACACCGGGTTCCTCTCCTATCAGCTAAAAACAAGAAGAAGCGGCTCCAGTGGGAACGCATTAACCAACACTGGACAATTGAGGAGAGGAAAAGCAACACTTGATGGCAGTCAGGATTTGGTGTAAGCAGCATGAGTCCATGGCCCCATCTTGCCTGGTGTCAACAGTACAGGCTGGTGGTGTAATGGTGTGGGGAATGTTTTCATGGCACACGTTAGGTCCCTTGACACCAATTGGGCAACATTCTATGCCCCGAATGAATTTGAGCTGTTCTGGATGCAAGGGGGGGGGGGGGGGGTCTGACCCAGTACTAGATGGTGACCTAAATAAAACTGGCCCTAGAGTGTACAAGGCCCTCTTTTTTCTGGTGTTTAGAATCAACTACATAAAACGACACAGCCAAGTGGATTTGCCGAGGATAAACCGTACATTATGTCTACAAATTGTCAGCTGATCAGGCTCAGGGAGCTTAGAAGATCAGGCCTTCCTTGCTCTCAGTCACCGGTCATATGACCAACTATTCCTAGTTCCTGTTTGGTCACACAGAGAAAACGATCCCGTCACTAGACCCAACATTGATGGGAAGCCGAGTTACCGTCACATGACAAACGTTCTTGTTCCGTCACACTTAGAACCTAACAAATCTGATTACCCAACTTTAATGGGAAATGTTAAATCAGAAGGGATCTTCCATCTTCCCTTCAGGACAGGGAGGGGGAGTGGGCTTCGCCTTGTAACGTTCCTAATTCAGCTAGCTCGGAAAACTAGCCGGAAAGGCCGGACTGGCGACAAGAGATTCTTTGTTGGATTTCTCCTGGCCTGCCTGCCTGGCTTTTAGCTTGTGCTACAGTACATTAGGGAAGTGAAGGGTGACCACTCCATTGGCACAGGTCACCTACGTCCCAAATGGCACCCTACTTCCTATTAAAGTGCACTACTTTTGACCAGGGCCTATAGCAAGGCTCTAATCAAAAGTAGTGCACTACGTAGGGAATAGGGCGCCATTTGGGACGCATACCAAGGGTAACTACTCCACTCCCAGGTCCCTGGTTAGTAGTGACTAGAGGATCTTCTTACATCCATAAAGTTCTTGAGGGTTTCTGGAGTGGGTCCATTTCTGGAGGAGGGGAAGCCCAGGTTGTTGTACTTAGTGTATTCCTTCCCGGCCAACAGCTCTTCTGCTGCCCTCCCCGAGTCAGTCAGTGTACGCCTGATGGAACGGAACTTCCTCAACGGAATTCTGTAGGAGAGAGAGAAGGAGAGAAAGGGGAAGAGAGATAGATACAGGGGGAGGGAAAGAGAGGGAGACATAGCGAGAGAGGATCTATTAGAGAACTCCTTTGAAATGGCTAGCCAGCCCTGAACAGTTGGTAGGTCAAGCAGAATCTCAGCAGGCCTACTGGTCAGCCCTGTCTAGTGTCTACTCAACCTAGTTCCTGCTGGGAAACAACTTCTGAATAGTTACAGGTCTCCTAATCTCAGACAGACACAGTGAAGAACACTGGTGCCAACATACTTTGCTAGCTTGAACAAGTGCTGCATGTGGCAACCTCGCTATGTGTAATATCTGTTTTACAAGGACATTGCTGAATGGGAAACATAAACAATATAACAATCAATGGGGCATACACTAATCAAAGATAACATGACAAGATTACATAAGAAGTTCCTAGTTCAATTGATGAAGCAGATGGTATTGTTATCAGACAGGTTAAGGCCAGTTTATACTTGGTCTAACGACATGTCTGTATACATTTATAATGCGACAAGTGTCACTGGTCTGAAAGACATTTAAAGTTATCTGCAACTGTCGCAACGTCCGTTGTCGTGGTTACCGGTCAGCCACAGCAACCAGACCAAATCTTACTGTGACAAATTGGTGCAGGAGTTAATAAACAATTCTCCGATACAATGACCTTTTATTTCGTCAGATTATTTTCTGTAAATTTACCACTACCTTGTAAATAATGTTGTGGGTTTAGTTTCCTGTAATAATGAATAAAAAGTAGCTAAAGTTAAGACGTCAGCTATACTATGATCTTTAACGTTATTTGAACTAACTAGCCAGCTAGCTAATTAGCAACGAACCAAAACATTGTTAAGAAAATAGCTTTTAGTTGCCTGGCTTGCCATTAATTAACTTTTGAACGGATGGGTTTATTTTTGTTAAAATAGATAAAGTGTACAATTTGGAGCATCGGGCTGCTGTGCTGATTTAATGCACACATACGACACGTTTGATTTCGGACGACAAAAGAATGTTCATGATCTCGCTACGACAGTTGTGTTACTACATGACACAGGTCAGACGGTCTATAAACCAGGCTTAAGCTAATTTACTACTACATGACAGGTCAGACGGTCTGTAAACCAGGCTTAAAGCTAATTTACTACTACATGACACAGGTCAGACGGTCTGTAAACCAGGCTTAAAGCTAATTTACTACTACATGACACAGGTCAGACGGTCTGTAAACCAGGCTTAAGCTAATTTACTACTACATGACACAGGTCAGACGGTCTGTAAACCAGGCTTAAAGCTAATTTACTACTACATGACACAGGTCAGACGGTCTGTAAACCAGGCTTAAGCTAATTTACTACTACATGACACAGGTCAGACGGTCTGTAAACCAGGCTTAAAGCTAATTTACTACTACATGACACAGGTCAGACGGTCTGTAAACCAGGCTTAAAGCTAATTTACTACTACATGACACAGGTCAGACGGTCTGTAAACCAGGCTTAAGCTAATTTACTACTACATGACACAGGTCAGACGGTCTGTAAACCAGGCTTAAAGCTAATTTACTACTACATGACACAGGTCAGACGGTCTGTAAACCAGGCTTAAAGCTAATTTACTACTACATGACACAGGTCAGACGGTCTGTAAACCAGGCTTAAAGCTAATTTACTACTACATGACACAGGTCAGACGGTCTGTAAACCAGCCTTAAATCGCGTTTGGGATCTTGACTTTAGCGGATTTTTATTTTGACATTGTCACAGCATGTTTGCCTGGTCGAGAAACTTAGTACTAGCTAATGAAAAAAACAAACAAACACCTTTCTCTAATGCGACTTGAGAACATTTAGTTAACGTCACTTTGTAGCCCCAGGGCGTCTTCACTATTCATTCAGCAAAGTAAATATTCACAAACCTAGCTAGGCCTATCTATTTTGTCATACTGGCTAGCTATTTTAATAAGGACGTAACGTTAGCTCAACTGTTTGAAGATAATTGATTTTCTAGCTGAGAAGCTAGCTTGGCTAATATGACTTTACTTACCGGACGAGTGCATCAGATGCCAAAGCAAGTGCCGCGAAAACACACAGGTACAAAACCTTCATTTTACAGCTGCAGAATAACTTTAGCTACAACCTGATCCGCCAGCACAATGACTGGACAATTTGACTTGAGATAACAACAACAGAACTTTATCACCTGACTGTGTCGACGTTGAGTCAAAATCATGTGATGATGGGTGCGTTCCAGGAGTTAAGGCAGCTGCGCGTGCGCATTGCCAATGGGTGCGTTCCAGATACACACATTTGGCGCAGACCTGCGCTGAATGTCATAGATTCACAATGTCTGCAAAAGCGCTTACGGTCTCCAAATGTGTATTTCTTGAACGCACCCAATCCGTGCCGGCATGCTGTCAGAGATGTATGTGTCTATCAAATTGTGGGAATAAAGATTTTAGTAACCTGTCCAGGGACTTACAGTTGAAAATTAGACAGCTGACTAAAACAAGCACTTTTACTGAAATGTTGATTAATGTTCACCAGTGGAGGCTGCTGAGGGGAGGACAGCTCATAATAATGTCTAGAACTGAGCGAATGTAATTCCACTGATTCAGCTCCAGCCATTACCGCCAACCTCCTGTGATGTGCTCTGTTCCTGTAAAAAATAATCTCAATAAAGTAAAGTGTAAACCAAGACACAATGTATTGTCAATGCAGACCAGAATTTGACGTAAATATATTTGATATTTGACACTGTTTGCAGACAATAAAATTGTCTTGATGGCTTTGTACTGCATAGGCTACAAGTCATTTATATTGTGGGACAGGATAGGATATATCAAGATAGGATATATCAGGATAGGATAGGATAGATCAGGATAGGATAGGATACATCAGGGTAGGATAGGATATATCAGGATAGGATAGGATATATAAGGATAGGATAGAATATATCAGGATAAGAACCATAGTGTTGATCTGTGTTTCCCCTGGGCCTCTAATGTGAAATGGTATAAAAACTCACCCCTTACACCTGTTCAGATGAGAGCTTTTCTTTTGGTTCCTGATGTGCTGCGTTGTGCTGTAGGGACCTAGTTTATTTGTGAGAGCAACTATTTTGTGTTTGGGATGTGGTTGAGAGTTTTCTGAGAAGATATGTTTCTTCATTCCTCTCTGTGTTTTAGTTGGACAATATTCCACATGATATTTGTGGGCTATACTCGGCCTTGTCTCAGGATGGTAAGTTGGTGGGTGAAGATATCCCTCTAGTGGTGTGGGGGCTGTGCTTTGGCAAAGTGGGTGGGGTTATATCCTGCCTGTTTGGCCCTGTCCGGGGGTATCATCGGATGGGGCCACAGTGTCTCCTGACCCCTCCTGTCTCAGCCTCCAGTATTTATGCTGCAGTAGTTTATGTGTTGGGGGGCTAGGGTCAGTCTGTTATATCTGGAGTATTTCAGTGTCCTGTGTGAATTTAAGTATGCTCTCTCTAATTCTCTCTTTTTCTCTCTCTCGGAGGACCTGAGCCCTAGGACCATGCCTCAGGACTACCTGGCATGATGACTCCTTGCTGTCCCCAGTCCACCTGGCCGTGCTGCTGCTCCAGTTTCAACTGTTCTGCCTGCGGCTATGGAACCCTGACCTGTTCACCGGAGGTGCTACCTGTCCCAGACCTGCTGTTTTCAACTCTCTAGAGACAGCAGGAGCGGTAGAGATACTCTCAATGATCGGCTATGAAAAGCCAACTGACATTTACTCCTGAGGTGCTGACTTGTTGATCCCTCGACAACTGCTGTGATTATTATTATTTGACCCTGCTGGTCATTTATGAACATTTGAACATCTTGGCCATGTTCTGTTATAATCTCCACACGGCACAGCCAGAAGAGGACTGGCCACCCCTTATAGCCTGGTTCCTCTCTAGGTTTCTTCCTAGGTTTTGGCCTTTCTAGGGAGTTTTTCCTAGCCACCGTGCTTCTACACCTGCATTGCTTGCTGTTTGGGGTTTTAGGCTGGGTTTCTGTACAGCACTTTGAGATATCAGCTGAAGGGCTACATAAATACATTTTATTTGATTTGATATTCTGTGAAGTTATGCCACTGCAGTAATGTTTTTTCCTTTGAGTTGCAGTTTATTCCATGTGTTTGAAGAGTGGCAAATGGGTATCCAAGCCAATCCTAACGCCGTTAAAGTTAATGTCTTTTCATTTTTGTATTTCTATTGCAATGACTATTTCTTTGTAAATGCAATTCATTCAGAAGTTTTGTTTGTCACTCTTTTTGGTTCAAGTGTTGTGAACTTGGTCAGCTACAAGTAAACCTGAAGTCTGGACCTGCCTATGTAGGAAGTGATGGCACCTCAGCCCTGCCTATGTGAAGGCACTGTTGTGCTGTAGGAAGTGATAGCACCTCCGCCCTGCCTATGTGAAGGCACTGTTGTGCTGTAGGAAGTGATAGCACCTCAGCCCTGCCTATGTGAAGGCACTGTTGTGCTGTAGGAAGTGATAGCACCTCAGCCCTGCCTATGTGAAGGCACTGTTGTGCTGTAGGAAGTGATAGCACCTCAGTAAAAGTAGAACAAAGAACATGTTTTGTACAGTACCCATTACAAACACTCCTAATCATTTAATAAATGTTGCTTTAAAAAAAATACATATATATAAATATATATTTATGCATGCTGTTTCCCTATACATGAACCTAGAACCTGTGGTTTGAATAGATGTTACACAATCAATAGCTAAATCATGTGGGGACATTATGTCTTGTAACCTATTAGCCTCAATGACTCAAGAAATGTGACTCACTTCTCTATAAAAACCTTTATTTCACTCTGACTTTGCAAATATTTAGAGAAGGCAAGTATGCCTTTTGTGCAATGAAGTCTATATACTGATAGTTACTCGTGACAGACAGCTGAGATTTTGTCATGGGTGATGAGATTATATGCTGACCAATGTAGTCCCTATATGCTGACCAATGAAGTTCATATTTGAAGACCTATCAAGTCTATAGAGTGTTAGACTTGTGATACTGCTGATTTACTGATGTGAATGAGTTACATGGGTTAACGGTTGCTGTACATAGACATGTTCCTGCTCTCCTATCTATTATAGGATGTTGTTTACTATTCAGAAAGAAACTGAATAGACCTTTGACAGCTGGATGGATGCTTGATTGAACTCCTAAAAGGAATGGGTAGGTTTTTTAAGAAATGTGGTGGACATGCCACCAAGCTTATCAGAGTACAATGTGGAGCTACCACCGTATTGAGTTGGCTACTTTTTAAAAATGATTTCAGATTACATGAAGTGCTGAGAGGTTGTTACTGGACAAGAGGATCATACCATTGATCAAGGTGCTGTTCTCTCTTCTGACAGCAGTCGGTACTATAGAGCTCCTGTCTTCTGACAGCAGTCAGCACTATAGAGCTCCTGTCTTCTGACAGCAGTCAGCACTATAGAGCTCCTGTCTTCTGACAGCAGTCGACACTATAGAGCTCCTGTCTTCTGACAGCAGTCGGCACTATAGAGCTCCTGTCTTCTGACAGCAGTCGGCACTATAGAGCTCCTGTCTTCTGACAGCAGTCGGCACTATAGAGCTCCTGTCTTCTGCCAGCAGTCGGCACTATAGAGCTCCTGTCTTCTGCCAGCAGTCGGCACTATAGAGCTCCTGTCTTCTGACAGCAGTCGGCACTATAGAGCTCCTGTCTTCTGCCAGCAGTCGGCACTATAGAGCTCCTGTCTTCTGCCAGCAGTCGGCACTATAGAGCTCCTGTCTTCTGCCAGCAGTCGGCACTATAGAGCTCCTGTCTTCTGACAGCAGTCAGCACTATAGAGCTCCTGTCTTCTGACAGCAGTCAGCACTATAGAGCTCCTGTCACACTGCTCTTTCCCAACATGGAATACAGCAGTAAAATAAGGCCTATATCTATAAAGTAAATTGTCGCCCCTAGACACATGGACAATCTATCACAGTTCAATGGTCCAAAATAAACTTTATCCAAAATGTGGTCCAAAATAAATTGTATCCAAAATGTTGATGGATATCTCTCCACAGTGGATCTGTGCAGGGTTCAGTGCTGCTGTGTTGATGTTGAAGATACTGTCTGTAATTAAAGAAAGAAGTCCAAGATTAAAAACCAAAAACTACATTTTAAGTGAGAATAGGTATTGGTCTGAAGCCGAAAAAGAAAGGAAATTCACATGAGCACCACAATGCCTATTCCACCCATGCTCTACTAAGGTTTTCCAGCACACAGCTTTGACCTACTACAGTAGCTATGTTGGTATTGTACTTCAAACTATGTGCAGGCAGGTTGCTTAGGATTCAAACCTTCTCAAACAGCCTAATTAATGGAAACCTTGGTAGAGCATGGGTGGAATAGGCATTTTGTCCTCATGTGAATTTCCTTTATTTTTCGGCTTCAGACCAATGCCTATTGTCACTTAAAATGTAGTTTTTAGTTTTTAATTTCCATGTTTTTTACACCGGAAGAGGATTATCCAACATTATAGTACCGCATTATAATACAGCTTAACACAGCAGTAAACGTTAAGTAAAAGTACACAATAATGACAATGGTAACAGACATAATGTCACTCCCTGATCTGTTTCACCTGTCCTTGTGCTTGTCTCCACCCCCCTCCAGGTGTCGCCTATCTTCCCCATTATCCCCTGGGTACTTATACCTGTGTTCTCTGTTTGACCAACTGTCTGTTGACAGTTGGTCTTGTTTATCAAGTCAACCAGCGTTTTGTCTCTGCTCCTGCTTTTCCCCAGTCTCTCTTTTTCTCGCTCTCCTGGTTTTGACCCTTGCCTGTCCTGACTCTGAGCCCGCCTGTCTGACCACTCTGCCTGCCCCTGCCTGCCGTCCTGTACCTTCGCCCCTACTCTGGATTACCAACGTTTGCCTGACCTTGACCCTGAGCCTGCCTGCCGTCCTGTACCTTTGCCCCACCACTCTGGATTATCGACCCCTGCCTGCCTTGACCTGTCGTTTGCCTGCCCCTGTTGCTATAATTAACATTGTTACTTCAACACAATCTGCATTTGGGTCTTACCTTCAAACCTGATACATAATGTAGTTGTCAGTATTTATTTAATATTAACAGTTGATTTTCCATAGAGAAGCGAGAAACCAATTTAAGCCAATATGGAATAAACTGGAAAAATGGTTCCTTATCTATGTTAAGAGCACTTCTTTTGGCTCAAATCCCGTTAATGGGATCGATTTGACAACAGCCAAGGCGACAAATTCAAACAGAAATCTCATAATTAAAATTCCTCAAACATACAAGTATTATACACCATTTTAAAGATAAACTTCTTGTTAATCCAACCACAGTGTCCGATTTCAAAAAGGCTTTACAGCGAAAGCATACCTTGCGATTATGTTAGGTCAGCGCCTAGTCACAAAAAAACAGCCATTTTCCAGCCAAAGAGAGGAGTCACAAAAAGCAGAAATAGAGATAGAATTAATCACTGACCTTTGATGATCTTCATCAGATGGCACTCATAGGACTTCATGTTACACAATACATGTATGTTTTGTTCGATAAAGTTCATATTTATATCCAAAAATCTCAGTTTACATTGGCGTGTTATGTTCAGTAATATTTTGCCTCTAAAAAACATCCGGTGAATTTGCAGAGAGCAACATCAATTTACAGAAATACTCATCATAAACTTTTCTATAAGATACAAGTGTTATACATAGGATTAGAGATAAACTTCTCCTTAATGCAACCGCTGTGTCAGATTTCAAAAAAGCTTTACGGTGAAAGCACACCATGCGATAATCTGAGTACAGCACTCAGCCACCAAAACAAGCCATACAGATACCCACCATGTTGTGGTGTCAACAAAAGTCAGAAATAGCGTTATAAATATTCACTTACCTTTGATGATCTTCATCGGAATGCACTCCCAGGAATCCCAGTTCCACAATAAATGTTTGTTTTGTTCGATAAAGTCCATATTTATGTCCGAATACCTCTTTTTTGTTAGCGCATTTAGTTCACTAATCCAAATGAACAAAGTCCAGACGAAAAGTCAAAAAAGTTCCATCGAAGTTTGTAGAAACATGTCAAACGATGTACAGTATATAATCAATCTAGGATGTTTTAATTATAAATCTTCAATAATGTTTCAACCGGACAATTCCTTTGTCATTAGAAAGGAAAGGGAACGGAGCTCGTGCTCACGGCCGCACGCGATAAACAACTCATAGCTTTCAGCTGAGGCACTTATTGTGAGTGGTCTTATTCGCTCCCCTTTCCCAATAGAAGCCTGAAACAACGTTCTAAAGACTGTTGACATCTATTGGAAGCCCTAGGAAGCGCAGTCTGACCTATATTGGATAGGCAATCACTTGAAAAACTACAAACCTCAGATTTCCCACTTCCTGGTTGGATTTTTCTCAGGTTTTCGCCTGCCATATGAGTTCTGTTATACTCACAGACATCATTCAAACAGGTTGAGAAACTTCAGAGTGTTTTCTATACAAATCTGCTAATAATATGCATATCCTAGCTTCTGGGCCTGAGTAGCAGGCAGTTACTCTGGGCACGCTTTTCATCCGGATGTGAAAATACTGCCCCCTTGCATAACAAGTTAAGAGAATCGAGCAAGCTCCTGGAAAATACACAAATAATCAACATGAAAATGTACCTTAAAGATTACTGAAGAAAGGCCTAGTACTACACCTGTAAACAAAGGTGAGTTATCACTAAATATAACATTTACAAACAAATGTACATTCATCAGATATAGTCAACTTTGTAAATACAATTCAGGGATGACCACAACTGCTCTTGACAATATAGAGGTTTATGTAAGGTTTTATATTCAAGCCCAGTTCTACCACACCTGATTCTACTATTCATTGTCTTGATGAACATCTGAGGTCTTGCTGAACATCTGAGGTCTTGATGAACAGCTGAGGTCTCGACGAACAGCTGAGGTCTTCATGAACAGCTGAGGTATTGATGAACATCTGAGGTATTGATGAACATCTGAGGTATTGATGAACATCTGAGGTCTCGACGAACAGCTGAGGTCTTCATGAACAGCTGAGGTATTGATGAATATCTGAGGTCTTCATGAACATCTGAGGTCTTGATGAACATCAGAGGTCTTGATGAACATCTGAGGTCTTGATGAACATCTGAGGTATTGATGAACAGCTGAGGTCTTGATGAACAGCTGAGGTCTTGATGAACAGCTGAGGTCTTGATGAACATCTGTGGTCTTGATGAACAGCTGAGGTCTTGATGAACAGCTGAGTAGTATAATCAGGTGTGGTAGCACTGGGTATGAACAGAACATCCTGCATAACCCTGTGGAACGTCAAGAGCAATTTTTATAACTCCTGAAACAAACACTTAAACAAATGACAAACTGCTGAGAAACACCTGCAAAATACATCAATAGACAAGTACAAAACTCTTAAGAAAAATTATTGACATATTTACACCCTACAAACTTATTCTACACATGTCCTAAGTAATGCTGTACACAACTTTCCAACTCCAGTAAAACAGCACACATGTCCTCATTTATAAATGGCAGTATAAATATGAAAACAAGTGGGAGAACTCACAGATTTGGAAACAGAACATACATTTTAAGTGTTGATGGTGTACAATGTACCATGTTTACTGCGTGCATTTGAATTGGCATAAGTCATTTGTCAGTTCCACATGAGCCAGTTTGCATTTCTCAGTGATTGGCGCATTCCCACAATCCGTCACTCTGCCTTAAAGCACTGTGTCCCTAGGTAGTACCGTAGTGAGGGCGTGTATCTCACGGATGAGGGCAACGACGTCTTCCTTTAGAGTCTGAGAGCTGGTCTCTCCTCCGTTCTAGCAAGACACATGCAGTAGTTCACACCACCACGCTCGCTGCCACTTGCCTGCCCCTCCACGAACCCAAAGGCTCTTTTAAGAGCCACCTAATAAATGAAAATAAGTGTTTGTTTGTGTGTGTGTGTGTGTGTGCATGCACGTGTGGGTGTGTGTTGTGTGGGTTGGAAGGGGGCTGTCAAAACTAAAACTAAAACGCTGATTTCGACAGACCATTTAAAATGGACAGTCTTGAAGCTTTCGTTCAAAGAAGATTTGTTTGTTTATTTATTTTGCTTGGTTAAAAAAACAATAGTCTAAAGCAGTTGATTTTTTGAAGACAGACCAAATTAATGTCATTTTCTTTTGACTGCGCACAGCATGGTGCACAATAAGCAAGTAGAGAGGTGGTTCGATTAATCTGACATGGGGTACACAATCGGGCGAAAGTGGGGAGAGAAGGTAGATAAAGCATTTTCATCAAAAGCAATCCCTTTTCCATATGAAAACACAGAATTCCACTCATTACCAGTGGTGGGAAAAGTACCCAATTGTCATAAGATGGCTTAATAGAAAATTACTCCACAAAAAGTGAAAGTCACCCAGTAAAATACTACTTGAGAAAAAGTCTAAAAGTATTTAGTTTTAAATATACTTAATTATCAAAGTTAAAGTATAAATCATTTAAACATCGTTATATTAAGCAAACCAGAAGACACCATTTTTTGTTTTTAATTTACAGATAGCCAGGGGCACACTTTTGTGTTTAGTGAGTCCGCCAGATCAGAGGCAGTACACGGGATGACAAGGGATATTCTCTTGATAAGTTTGTAAATGGGACCATTTTCCTGTCCTGCTAAGCATTAAAAATGTAATGAGTACTTTTGGGTGTCAGGGAAAAAGAGTAAAAAGCACATGATTTTCTTTAGGAATGTAGCGAAGTAAAAGTAAAAGTAGTCAAAAATATCAATAATAAAGTACAGATACGCCCCCCCCCCCAAAAAAAAACATTACTTAATAAGTAGTACTTTAAAGTATTTTTCACGTAAGTACTTTACACCACTGCTCATTACTACATGTGCTTAATTACCTCACTTTTGTTTGGAACCGACTTCGCCACCAGACAGAGCGGGCACCAGGCTCACTACCGGTGGCAGTCCAGTTCCAAATCGAATACGATTAATTTTTAACCAGGGCAAAACATGCCGACACGGCACCCGGGCCAGATTAATCTAACCCCCTTAATGATTCTAACGTGGTTTTACCTGGGTGCACCGTGTGCAGCACACACTGGAAAGTAACTTGACACTGTTAATCAGTCAGCACAAATGTGTATCATAATAATGACAAGGAAGGAACTGGAATGTATTCTATGTTTGAAACAGTGATGCTGTTAACTAGCTATGTTTTTTTGTAAGAAAGTATGATATATTGTGGTGCATGAACTGGCCATACACGTTAGATAACTAGCTAGTTAACGTTAACTGGCTAGCATAGCAGCCAAGGATGTTCGCTATCTTATGTTTGTTAACTGGCTAGCATAGCAGCCAAGGATGCTCGCTATGTATGTTTGTTTGTGCTCCAATTACATGCATGTGTCTAGATCAACAGTTTACACATGATGACTTCAGCCTATCATGAAAAACCTTAATTGGCAAAATATAGCTAGCTAGCTTTCCTTGTTTGTTGGTTAGCTACCTAGCCAACGTTAGCTCTCATCTGACTGGTATAACATTACTAACTAGTTAGCTTGCTACCTAATTAATAAAAACAAATGTACATTTATTGTCTAGCTACCTTTATTTGCCTGTTTGATAGCTAGCTAGTTGGCTTTCAGCTGACTGGTGTTAGCTAGCTACTGAGGCTAACCACTGGACTTTGTACAAGCAAGCTAACATTAGCTAGTTAGCTACCTAGCTAATCAATATATCAGCTTGAATACCACCATAGAGCTAGTTATATACAGTAGCCTAGGTTTGTTCCATACACTTCTTATGACTGGCAGCATAGTGCCGAGCAACCGACCCGGTGTTAGAACTCTGAGATTCTGTCTGAAAAGATGTTAGCATTGTCAGAAATGCTACAAAAAGGTCCTTAACGGACAAAACATTTTCACATGAGAGCGATAAATGTAATCAACACGGTTGACCCTACAAACGTATTGAGTCCGAAAGGTGCTAAGTATAATGGTCACTTTATGGACGCTGTAGTCTTGTTCCTAAACGACGCCTAGATATTGAGCTAGTTCTGGTCTGAAGACCCTAACGCTAAAGACAATGTTAAAAGCTCATGACGAGAAGGGACGGGGGGTGTACCTCCAATCAAGATGGTTTGCGAATTTTAATCGAAATTGGTGTCATATTGGCTTAGGTATGATTGTAGGGAGATTTGAATTTAACACTGAGATTCAACTAATGCCTATAATAGAAGCAACGGTAATGTAGGCCTAATATTTTAGCCATCATGTTGATTTCCTCATGGTTTTAGAAGGACTCTGTGTATAACTGCCTGACATGGCTTAGTACCGCTTTCCTCCTTTATCATCGTCCTAAAATCATCTCTTACAGGAACATGCAGACAAAAAGATACTTTAGACATTCTAAAAAGTGATTTGTATTCCTTAGCTATGAATCAAATTATAGAAAGATGACTCTTCCTAACAGTGTGTATTACTGTATTCCTTAGCTATAAATCAAATGATAAAGACAGAAAGATGACTCTTCCTAACAGTGTGTATTACTATATTCCTTAGCTATAATCAAATGATAAAGACAGACAGATGACTCTTCTAACAGTGTGTATTACTGTATTCCTTAGCTATAATCAAATTATAAAGACAGACAGAAAGAGGACTCTTCCTAACAGTGTGTAATACAGTATTACAGTAGAACATAGTTGGTTGTACAGTAGCTGCTAAGTATTCTACATTTGCTACAACAGTAAAGAGTAAAATGTTCATTATTTTAATCCCTACAGGTTTAATGAACATTTAGTTTTAAATTCAGTGTGAATACATATAGTCAAACAGAGAACACACCTTGGGAAAGAGGTCTTTCTGGTTAAATAATGTTTAAATTCAAATTATTGCTAGTAGTAAACAATGATCTTTCATACGTTTTTACTTCAGTTATCACCAAAGGTATAAATGCCTGGCTCTGCTAGGAGTCCCTCATGTGGAGCAGAGGAAGTTCCTCCTCTCCTCACAGCCCCTGGTTCCCCAAAGCTCTCCCTCTCTGGCCAGGGTCCCACAATACAGGTGTTGCGCAGGGCAGTGGGGCAGCCTCCCCCCGGTCCAGGCCTGGTACTCCAGGGGGTCCCCGTTCACCCACAGCCACTCGCTGGCCAGGAAGCGCAGTCCTGTCCACAAATGGTCTGTCTGGGCCCCCTTTGAATTAATCATTCTCTGGACGAGGAGCTGCTCATTCTCAGACAGCAGGCTGGTGAGGTCAGTGAAGTGCTTCCTGCAGTGATCCAGAGCCTCCTCCCATGTCTTGTTCTCCTTCACAAGGACCACGTTCAGATCAAAGCACAAGAAGGGATATTGCTCAGTGCATTGCTTATCATTCATCTCATGGTTCTTCACATCGACACAGTCCTGGTTGCCATTGAGATTGTTTGGCTGGCCTTGCTCCCAAAACCTGAATGATGAGTTCTACCCTCCAGACCACTTCCACTCTGTTGGGTGAGAGGGATCTCTGTACAGACCAATCCAAACATAATCCGTTTTTGATATGTTATTGAACTCATCTACTTCATCTTGGTTGCTGATGAAGGCCAGGTCAATGTACTTCTCTCTGCAGTACTGCTGAGCCTTTTCCCAGGTCTTTCCTCCTTCATTCACATTTGTTCAGACAACAGGAGACCACTGCACACAGAGCAGTGATGAGGAGCCCAGTGAAGTTGCTCTTCCTCTGCATGACGTCCCAGTACTCAGTCAGTGTGGAGTGGAGCTGCTCTTCCTCTGTATTTATCCAAAATGTTGTTGGAAATCTCTCCACAGTGGATCTGTGCAGGGCTCAGTGCTGCTGTGTTGATGTTGAAGATACTGTCAGTAATTAAAGGAACTACATAAATGTAATCATTTTGATTTCCGTAATGGTATTTGAAGCTTTGAATGAAGTTCGGGCTTTCGTAGCCCTGGGTCAATGTAATTTGCATAATGTGACATTGGGAAGACAGGGGAAGAAAGAAAAACAATGCTTTCCATGTGTTTACAGGAAATATGTAAATGTAGGTTTTTGCCTGAAGTGTGATTTGCCTGCCATCTCTGAACAAACAGAGGTCCACAGCGGGAAATGTCCACTGTACTGACAGCATAACACATCTGACAGGATAACAAATCTGAAACCACTGTAGTGACAGGATAACACTTCTGAAACCACTGTAGTGACAGGATAACAAATCTGAAACCACTGTAGTGACAGGATAACACATCTGAAACCACTGTAGTGACAGGATAACACATCTGAAACCACTGTAGTGACAGGATAACACATCTGAAACCACTGTAGTGACAGGATAACACATCTGAAACCACTGTAGTGACAGGATAACACCTCTGAAACCACTGTAGTGACAGGATAACACCTCTGAAACCACTGTAGTGACAGGATAACACATCTGAAACCAAAGTTAGGCTCCTGGCCATAGCTGTGTCATAACAATGCTGCTTTTGCTGGGGCCTCATAGGCCTAAAGCTACAATAACACTGTGCAGAACTATCAACAGGTCCTCCATGTACATAATATGTGGACTAAGACTTCACAAGATGTACCAGCTAACTATTCCTAGTATAACAGCTGGACATACCAGCTAGCTATTCCTAGTATAACAGCTGGATGTACCAGCTAGCTATTCCCAGTATATTAGTTGGATGTAACAGCTAGCTATTCCCAGTGTATTAGGTGGATGTACCAGCTAGCTATTCCCAGTAAACAGTTGGATGTACCAGCTAGCTATTCCCAGTATAACAGTTGGATGTACCAGCTAGCTATTCCCAGTATAACAGTTGGCTGTAACAGCTAGCTATTCCAAGTATAACAGTTGGATATACCAGCTAGATATTCCTAGTATATTAGGTGGAGGTACCAGCTAGCTATTCCCAGTATAACATCTGGATGTACCAGCTAGCTATTCCCAGTATAACAGTTGGATGTACCAGCTAGCTATCCCCAGTATATTAGGTGGATGCACCAGCTAGCTATTCCCAGTATAACAGCTGGATGTGCCAGCTAGCTATTCCCAGTATAACAGTTGGATGTACCAGCTAGCTATTCCCAGTATATTTGGTGGATATACCAGCTAGCTATTCCCAGTATATTTGGTGGATGTACCAGCTAGCTATTCCCAGTATAACAGCTGGATGTACCAGCTAGCTATTCCCAGTATATTAGGTGGATGTACCAGCTAGCTATTCCCAGTATAACAGCTGGATGTACCAGCTAGCTATTCCCAGTATATTTGGTGGATGTACCAGCTAGCTATTCCCAGTATAACAGCTGGATGTGCCAGCTAGCTATTCCCAGTATAACAGTTGGATGTACCAGTTAGCTATTCCCAGTATAACAGTTGGATGTACCAGCTAGCTATTCCCAGTATAACAGTTGGATGTACCAGCTAGCTATTCCCAGTATATTTGGTGGATGTACCAGCTAGCTATTCCCAGTATATTTGGTGGATGTACCAGCTAGCTATTCCCAGTATAACAGCTGGATGTACCAGCTAGCTATTCCCAGTATATTTGGTGGATGTACCAGCTAGCTATTCGCAGTATAACCGCTGGATATACCAGATAGCTATTCCCAGTATAACAGCTGGATGTACCAGCTAGCTATTCCCAGTATAACAGCTGGATGTACCAGCTAGCTATTCCCAGTATAACAGCTGGATGTACCAGCTAGCTATTCCCAGTATAACAGCTGGATGTACCAGCTAGCTATTCTCAGTATAACAGCTGGATGTACCAGCTAGCTATTCCCAGTATATTTGGTGGATGTACCAGATAGCTATTGTTGATGATCAGTTACTTGAGAAGGAGACCAAGTCAAGACGCCGAACAGGGTGGATTCAATTATAGTAAGGCAGCTTTATTAAGATACAAAGATATTTGGCATAGCGTGCACGGACTCGTTCTGTCACCTCTTAAGGAGTCAGCAGAAGAGAGCCCCGAAAACATGTGTTTACATTTTATACAGTGTAACAATAATGAAATGACGTAGGTTGAGTCTGGTAGATTCGCTCTCCTGACTGGTCGATGAGTGTTGAGGGCGGTCCCGTCCCCGACTAATGTCGACTTCTCATTGGCTCTTGACAGTGTTCTTTGTTCTTGAAACCCAGCCCTCAGGGATGTGTGTGTGTGTGTGTGTCACGAGTCTACTCAGCCTACACTACTTCTAGCTTATCTTCATGTGTGTACCCGAGAGTCAGACGCCCAAGGACAGTGCCTGTTTTTATGCTACAGTTAGGACAGTTTCTGCTACCAGCCCCTCCCGTACACCTGTCCTTGAGCGGCCCCACAACCAGGCATTGTGTGTGTGTGTGGGTGGTTAGGATTAACTGTTCTGCAAGATGTTATCTTGGTATAATGATTGTGTAAGGTTACTGGCAGTGTTTAGGCAATATCGCATTAGTATCAAGAGACATAAAGAATATATTTATTACACTATTCCCAGTATATTTGGTGGATGTACCAGCTAGCTATTCCCAGTATATTAGGTGGATGTACCAGCTAGCTATTCCCAGTATATTTGGTGGATGTACCAGCTAGCTATTCCCTGTATATTAGGTGGATGTACCAGCTATGTCACGTCCTGACCAGTATAGAGGATTATTTGTTATTGTAGTTTGGTCAGGACGTGGCAGATGGTAGTTAGTTTATGTATTCCGGGGTTTTGGGTTTCTTTTCTATGTTTGTGTTTCTATGGGTTTTCTATCTGTTCTGTTTCTATGTTAGTTAATTGGGGTATGGACTCTCAATTGAAGGCAGGTGTTTTCTAGTTGCCTTTGATTGGGAGTCCTGTATATTAGGGTGTGTTTGGTCTTGTTGTTTGTGGGTAGTTGTTTTAGCACTGCTATACGTGTGTAGCCTGCTATACTGTTCCTGTCGGTCATTGTTTTCTTGTTTTTGTTCGTGGTGTTCACATTGTAATAAATTATGATGAGCACGCAATCCGCTGCATATTGGTCCACTTTTTCCGACAGCGATTTCAACATATCTTCTGACGAAGAGGATCGTGACAAGCTAGCTATTCCCAGTATATTTGGTGGATGTACCAGATAGCTATTCCCAGTATATTAGGTGGATGTACCAGGTAGCTATCCCCAGTATATTTGGTGGATGTACCAGATAGCTATTCCCAGTATAACAGCTGGATGTACCAGCTAGCAATTCCACATTAACAAAAAAATAGATAGTCCACAATGGAAAAGAAACCGAGAACAAACCCTGAGAAAGATTTATTTGACCTCAACGGGACTTCCTGGTTAAATACATTTGAAATACTAACTGTTTGTAGTAGTAAATATTGAGCTTACATAGGTTTTCACTTTAGGTATAGAGTAACACAGTATGAGTCGTAAAACCTAGTTGTCAAACAGGGAAATGGTTCCAATTGTTTTTCCACCATTCGTTTTTCCTATAGGGGATTTTAGAAACACTTAAAATAATGACTGTGTTTCGTGAATGCTTACCCTGACATGACATTTTGAAAACTGTGTAAATCTCTCCAGGACAAGGTGACTTTTTCAATATATTCACCTGTGGAAAAACGATTGGAACCATTTCCCTGTTTGACCTCTAGGTTTTATGGGTATTATGACACTTCCACTGTGGGGCTCTATTTCATAGGTATTATAAGACCGGTCTGTCTCCTCTAATGCCTCTATCATACCTACAGTGTCATTGTGTAAAATGGTTCGCAGCATTTTAAACAACATATACTATTTAATGTATAACGTTCCATAAATCCAAAGTATCCACCACACAAAATGCACTGCAACTGCCCCTGCCTCTGCAACGCAATGATGCAAGTTAAACACAGCTTTCCATTGGAAATGAATGTACTTCTGGTGTAAGTAAAGGCAATGACACTGTCGGTGCTATCGAGGCGTAGGAGTCCCTCATGTGGAGCAGAGGAAGTTCCTCCTCTCCTCACAGCCCCTGGTTCCCCAAAGCTCTCCCTCTCTGGCCAGGGTCCCACAATACAGGTGTTGGGCGGGGCAGTGGGGCAGCCTCCCCCCAGTCCAGGCCTGGTACTCCAGGGGGTCCCCGTTCACCCACAGCCACTCGCTGGCCAGGAAGCGCAGCCCTGTCCACACATGGTCCGTCTGGGCCCCCTTTGAATTCATCATTCTCTGGATGAGGAGCTGCTCATTCTCAGACAGCAGGCTGGTGAGGTCAGTGTAGTGCTTCCTGCAGTGATCCAGAGCCTCCTCCCACGTCTTGTTCTCCTTCACCAGGACCACGTTCAGATCAAAGCACAAGAAGGGATGTTGCTCAGTGCATTGATCATCATTCATATTTTTCTTCCACACACTGACACAGTCCTGGTTGCCAAATATATTGTTTGGCTGGCCTTTCCCCCAAAACCTGAATGATGAGTTCCACCCTCCAGACCACTTCCACTCTGTTGGGTGAGAGGGATCTCTGTACAGACCAATCCAAACATAATCTGTTTTTGATATGTTATTGACCTCATCTGCTTCCTGTTGGTTGCTGATGAAGGCCAGGTCAATGTACTTCTCTCTGCAGTACTGCTGAGCCTTTTCCCAGGTCTTTCCTCCTTCATTCACATAGTGGAACTGTTTGTTCAGACAACAGGAGACCACTGCACACAGAGCAGTGATGAGGAGCCCAGTGAAGCTGCTCTTCCTCTGCATGATGTCCCAGTACTCAGTCAGTGTGGAGTGGAGCTGCTCTTCCTCTGCATGATGTCCCAGTGCTCAGTCAGTGTGGAGTGGAGCTGCTCTTCCTCTGAATGATGTCCCAGGACTCAGTCAGTGTGGAGTGGAGCTGAGCTGACCCTACTGCTCGATCCCCTCACCTGTACACCCAACCAACCAATCAGAGAGGCTTTCTTAGCCCACCTCTACACCCAGCCGACCAATCAGAGAGGATTCCTTAGCTCACATTTACAGCCAGCCCATAGAGGTCTACTCTGCTCCCCTGTATACACCGGCTGGCTATTAGACAGCTTTTCTGTTCTTACCTGCACACAAATGAACAACCAAATAGAGAATCCTTCAGACATTAAAGCAGTGCAACCTGGAACACTGCAGTCAGATAAACCCTGTACTGGGTCTAATAACTAAACCCCTAAGGATGCAACATTTAGGTAACTTTCACCACATTTCCCAGGTTTTCCAGAAATCCTGGTTGAAAGATTACCGGAATCAGCTGGGAATAAGCAGGACATCTGGAATTCCCCAAATAGGATTTCTGGAAAAACTGGGAATTTTAGGAAGTAACCAAAGCTTTGCAATCTCATACTAAAGACACAAAGAAAATCTCATGGCCCGACAGTCCAAAATAAACTTTATCCAAAATGTTGATGGAAATCTCTCCACAGTGGATCTGTACTGGGCTCAGTGCTGCTGTGTTGATGTTGAAGATACTGTCAGTAATTAAAGGAACTACATAAATGTAATTGTTTTGATTTCCATAATGGTATTTGAAGCTTTGAATGAAGTTTGGGCTTTCGTAGCCCTATAACATCTGGGTCTGGATCATTTGCGTAATGTGACCTTGGGAAGAGAGGGGAAGAAAGAAAAACAATGCTTTCCATGTGTTTACAGGAAATATGTAAATGTAGGTTTTTGCCTGAAGTGTGATTTGCCTGCCATCTCTGAACAAACAGAGGCCCACAGAGGGAAATGTCCACTGTAGTGACAGCATAACACATCTGAAACCACTGTAGTGACAGGATAACACATCTGAAACCACTGTAGTGACAGGATAACACATCTGAGACCACTGTAGTGACAGGATAACACATCTGAAACCACTGTAGTGACAGGATAACACCTCTGAATCCACTGTAGTGACAGGATAACACATCTGAAACCACTGTAGTGACAGGATAACACATCTGAAACCACTGTAGTGACAGGATAACACATCTGAAACCACTGTAGTGACAGGATAACACATCTGAGACCACTGTAGTGACAGGATAACACATCTGAGACCACTGTAGTGACAGGATAACACCTCTGAAACCACTGTAGTGCCAGGAGAACACCTCTGAAACCACTGTAGTGACAGGATAACACATCTGAGACCACTGTAGTGACAGGATAACACATCTGAGACCACTGTAGTGACTGGATAACACATCTGAAACCACTGTAGTGACAGGATAACACATCTGAGACCACTGTAGTGACTGGATAACACATCTGAAACCACTGTAGTGACAGGATAACACATCTGAAACCACTGTAGTGACAGGATAACACATCTGAAACACTGTAGTGACAGGATAACACATCTGAAACCACTGTAGTGACAGGATAACACATCTGAAACCACTGTAGTGACAGGATAACACATCTGAAACCACTGTAGTGACAGGATAACAAATCTGAAACCACTGTAGTGACATGGGAACACATCTGAAACCACTGTAGTGACAGGATAACACATCTGAAACACTGTAGTGACAGGATAACACCTCTGAAACCACTGTGGTGACAGGATAACACCTCTGAATCCACTGTAGTGACAGGATAACACATCTGAAACACTGTAGTGACAGGATAACACCTCTGAAACCACTGTAGTGACAGGATAACACATCTGAAACCACTGTAGTGACAGGATAACACATCTGAAACCAAAGTTAGGCTCCTGGCTATAGCTGTGTCATAACAATGCTGCTTTTACTGGGGCCTCATAGGCCTAAAGCTACAATAACACTGTGCAGAACGATCAACAGGTCCTCCATGTACATAATATGTGGACTAAGACTTCACAAGGCAGCTCTTAAGGTATTCATACGTTATATTCTCCAAGAATCAACGGGTAAATCAAATCAATACAAGTGTAGCCCTTACTGTGAAATTCTTACTTACAAGCCCTTAACCAACAGTACAGTTCAAGAAGAGCTAAGAAAATATTTACCAATAAACTAAAGTAAAAAAAATAATAAAAAGTAGGCAATAAAATAACAGTAAATAGGCCTAACAACATTAATTTAAATGTTGAACAACCAGAAATATCCCAGATTGTACCTTTTAGAGTGTAACTTTAAATTGAATAGATTAATTGTCATGACTTTTATTTCTTACCTTTTGAGAACTATACAAGGACATTATTTGACATTTTACCACAGCCAACATCTTTTATAGCCTTCTTGGACTAATTCGAATTATTTTGCAGCAATTGGGACTTTTATTTGGCGTGTTGTCTCCATAGCGATCTGGGCAGGTTTGTGTGATCTACAGTGTGTTGAGGCGTGGTGAAAGACTATCCCTGTAGGCAGTAAGTCCTACCAGTGTTTACCCTCCTGTCAACAGCTACACTCTGTCTGCGCTACTCCCTGACCACCACTAGGGGCGCCACTTTGTAAAATGTTTGGCAACAGGTTAATGTTTGGGAACAGGCTAAGGTTTGGGAACAGGCTAAGGTTTGGGAGCAGGCTACGGTTTGGGCGCAGGCTAAGGTTTGGGAACAGGCTAAGGTTTGGGAACAGGTTAAGGTTTGGGAACAGGTTAAGGTTTGGGAACAGGTTAATGTTTGGGAACAGGCTAAGGTTTGGGAACAGGCTAAGGTTTGGGAACAGGCTAAGGTTTGGGAACAGGTTAATGTTTGGGAACAGGCTAATGCTTGGGAACAGGCTGAGGTTTGGGAACAGGTTAAGGTTTGGGAACAGGCTAAGGTTTGGGAACAGGCTAATGCTTGGGAACAGGCTGAGGTTTGGGAACAGGTTAAGGTTTGGGAACAGGCTAAGGTTTGGGAACAGGCTAATGCTTGGGAACAGGCTGAGGTTTGGGAACAGGCTAAGGTTTGGGAACAGGCTAATGTTTGGGAACAGGCTAATGCTTGGGAACAGGCTAATGTTTGGGAACAGGCTGAGGTTTGGGAACAGGCTAAGGTTTGGGAACAGGCTAATGCTTGGGAACAGGCTGAGGTTTGGGAACAGGCTAAGGTTTGGGAACAGGCTAATGTTTGGGAACAGGCTAATGCTTGGGAACAGGCTAAGGTTTGGGAACAGGCTAAGGTTATGGAACAGGTTAATGCTTGGGAACAAAGATCATTATATCAGACTATCATACCAGGTAGACTGTATAGCCTCCAGCCCTGTCAGTCCTCAGACCCCCTCTGTTCCTATGCATCTTCTCTCATGTTTCCGGGTTCATGCTGAAGGCTGTCCACAGCTTCAATTAGCTCTGGTAATGCTACCGTTTGTTTCTCTACAGATCATCATGTCTGTTAGACTGGCATTGATGTGATTGAGGTCTCTTAGCAACCAGCTCTTTATTTGTTATTGTTGGATGTTCAGTTGTTTTCATCATGTTTCTTAGTACTTGTTTGTTTTTTCTTGATCTCCTACGTCTTGTGGATATCCTCAACAAAATGGGAATAATTATGGATTTTATATTTGTATTGTTCAGATTTCTTCTCACATTTAGCTGTACAACAACCTATCATTCCTCTGTTCTTTCTTACACAGGTTGAGTTTCTGCAAGAGAGACGTTTAACCGAAGCCTGATGAAAGCCAGGTTAAGAGACGTTTAGCTGAAGCCTGATGAAAGCCAGGTTAAGAGACGTTTAGCTGAAGCCTGATGAAAGCCAGGTTAAGAGACGTTTAGCTGAAGCCTGATGAAAGCCAGGTTAAGAGATGTTTAGCTGAAGCCTGATGAAAGCCAGGTTAAATGCGTGGAAGGGGAAAGGTGTACCCTGACTTTCTCCAATGGCTGCCGATAAAGTCACAGGCAAGTAAGGGTTACATAGAATTAGCAAGAAGTCTCCAGACCACGATCATCAGTTACCCTAGCTGACTAAACTCCACTTCATGGTGAAGGAAGAAGTCTCCAGACCACGATCATCAGTTACCCTAGCTGACTAAACTCCACTTCATGGTGAAGGAAGAAGTCTCCAGACCACGATCATCAGTTACCCTAGCTGACTAAACTCCACTTCATGGTGAAGGAAGACCACGATCATCAGTTACCCTAGCTGACTAAACTGCACTACATGGTGAAGGAAGAAGTCTCCAGACCACGATCATCAGTTACCCTAGCTGACTAAACTCCACTTCATGGTGAAGGAAGAAGTCTCCAGACCACGATTATCAGTTACCCTAGCTGACTAAACTCCACTTCATGGTGAAGGAAGACCACGATCATCAGTTACCCTAGCTGACTAAACTCCACTTCATGGTGAAGGAAGAAGTCTCCAGACCACGATCATCAGTTACCCTAGCTGACTAAACTCCACTACATGGTGAAGGAAGAAGTCTCCAGACCACGATCATCAGTTACCCTAGCTGACTAAACTCCACTTCATGGTGAAGGAAGAAGTCTCCAGACCACGATCATCAGTTACCCTAGCTGACTAAACTCCACTTCATGGTGAAGGAAGAAGTCTCCAGACCACGATCATCAGTTACCCTAGCTGACTAAACTCCACTTCATGATGAAGGAAGAAGTCTCCAGACCACGATCATCAGTTACCCTAGCTGACTAAACTCCACTACATGGTGAAGGAAGAAGTCTCCAGACCACGATCATCAGTTACCCTAGCTGACTAAACTCCACTACATGGTGAAGGAAGAAGTCTCCAGACCACGATCATCAGTTACCCTAGCTGACTAAACTCCACTACATGGTGAAGGAAGAAGTCTCCAGACCACGATCATCAGTTACCCTAGCTGACTAAACTCCACTTCATGGTGAAGGAAGAAGTCTCCAGACCACGATCATCAGTTACCCTAGCTGACTAAACTCCACTACATGGTGAAGGAAGAAGTCTCCAGACCACGATCATCAGTTACCCTAGCTGACTAAACTCCACTTCATGGTGAAGGAAGACCACGATCATCAGTTACCCTAGCTGACTAAACTCCACTTCATGATGAAGGAAGAAGTCTCCAGACCACGATCATCAGTTACCCTAGCTGACTAAACTCCACTTCATGATGAAGGAAGAAGTCTCCAGACCACGATCATCAGTTACCCTAGCTGACTAAACTCCACTTCATGGTGAAGGAAGAAGTCTCCAGACCACGATCATCAGTTACCCTAGCTGACTAAACTCCACTACATGGTGAAGGAAGAAGTCTCCAGACCACGATCATCAGTTACCCTAGCTGACTAAACTCCACTACATGGTGAAGGAAGAAGTCTCCAGACCACAATCATCAGTTACCCTAGCTGACTAAACTCCACTTCATGGTGAAGGAAGAAGTCTCCAGACCACGATCATCAGTTACCCTAGCTGACTAAACTCCACTACATGGTGAAGGAAGAAGTCTCCAGACCACGATCATCAGTTACCCTAGCTGACTAAACTCCACTACATGGTGAAGGAAGAAGTCTCCAGACCACGATCATCAGTTACCCTAGCTGACTAAACTCCACTTCATGGTGAAGGAAGAAGTCTCCAGACCACGATCATCAGTTACCCTAGCTGACTAAACTCCACTACATGGTGAAGGAAGAAGTCTCCAGACCACGATCATCAGTTACCCTAGCTGACTAAACTCCACTACATGGTGAAGGAAGAAGTCTCCAGACCACGATCATCAGTTACCCTAGCTGACTAAACTCCACTTCATGGTGAAGGAAGAAGTCTCCAGACCACGATCATCAGTTACCCTAGCTGACTAAACTCCACTACATGGTGAAGGAAGAAGTCTCCAGACCACGATCATCAGTTACCCTAGCTGACTAAACTCCACTTCATGGTGAAGGAAGACCACGATCATCAGTTACCCTAGCTGACTAAACTCCACTTCATGGTGAAGGAAGAAGTCTCCAGACCACGATCATCAGTTACCCTAGCTGACTAAACTCCACTTCATGGTGAAGGAAGTTTCTGAGCGAGAATGCGCGAGAACGAACGTACCAATTGAAATCTCTGATGACGTAGACAGTCATTGGGGATGAGTTATTTATACAGGCTAGTTAGCAAGGACAGATTTCATGCCCATGCTAACCCATTGGTCTGGAGGAGGGGTCCACTGATCCATAAAGAGCTGTGATGGGATTTGCAGGAGCATCAGAGAATGCATATATACTGTATATAGTGAAGTAACACTTCATGGCCTCACTACAGGACTTGTTCTTCTTTCTCAGCAGCTGGCTGAGGTTGACTCCCTTGCCACAATGCCTCTCTGTCAGTCTGTCTGCCTCCCTGTCTGTCTGCCTGCATCCAAGCCAAGGTGAGAATGTCTCTACTTCTCTTCTATTGCCTTGGGAGGTTTTTCTTTATCTTTGGGCCTTTTCTTTATCCCTGGGCCTTTTCTTTATCCCCGGGCCTTTTCTTTATCCCCGAGCCTTTTCTTTATCCCCGGGCCTTTTCTTTATCCCCGAGCCTTTTCTTTATCCCCGGGCCTTTTCTTTGACCCCGGGCCTTTTCTTTGTCCCCGGGCCTTTTCTTTGTCCCTGGGCCTTTTCTTTGTCCCTGGGCTTTTTCTTTGTCCCTGGGCTTTTTCTTTGTCCCTGGGCTTTTTCTTTGTCCCTGGGCCTTTTCTTTGTCCCCGGGCCTTTTCTTTGTCCCCGGGCCTTTTCTTTGTCCCTGGGCCTTTTCTTGACTTTGTGGTTGCAAAATGTATACATAACATGTTGAAGTTGTGTTTCTGGTGGATTTGTGAGATGCTTTTAAATTTGTGAATGAAGAAACATTTGTCTGAAAATATCAGAGGAAATAGATTATTGTGGAAGAGCAGTGTACAGGAGTAAAGAGATGCTGGAAATGTGGGAAGGGGTTGATTCTCATGGTGAGGATCAGTGTAAATGACATTGAACTAAAATAATATGAACCGTGATGTAGAAAACAAGACCATTTAAACAGTTTTGTTAACAGGTAAACAGTTTGTTTGTTTAGGGTCATTACATTTCAGCGTCCAGAGTGTCCGGCAACAGTGCCCCGTCCAGAGTATCCGGCAACAGTGCCCGTCCAGAGTGTCCGGCAACAGTGCCCCGTCCAGAGTGTCCGGCGACAGTGCCCCGTCCAGAGTGTCCGGCAACAGTGCCCCGTCCAGAGTGTCCGGTGACAGTACCCCGTCCAGAGTGTCCGGCGACAGTGCCCCGTCCAGAGCTTCCTGCGACAGTACCCCGTCTACAGATGGCCCACAGTCCGGAGCCAGCAGAGACGGCCCACAGTCCGGAACCGACAGAGACGGCCCACAGTCCGGAACCGACAGAGACGGCCCACAGTCCGGAACCGACAGAGACGCCCCACAGTCCGGAACCGACAGAGACGGCCCACAGTCCGGAACCGACAGAGACGGCCCTCCAGTCCGGAACCGACAGAGACGGCCCTCCAGTCCGGAACCGACAGAGACGCCCTCCAGTCCGGAACCGACAGAGTCACCCTCCAGTCCGAGATCTCCAGCGACGCGCATCAGCCCGAGGTCTTCAGCGACGCGCCATAGCCCAGACACTTCGGGATGGGTAAAATTTGATAAGCATTTAGCGGGGGTGGACAGGTTAGTTTGGGGAGTAAGGCCGGAGCCTGAGCCACCTCCGTAGTAGGAGGTTGGGGAGGGGGGGGTGTAGCACAAGAACCGTCGGTGACGGTGGCCACCCTCCCTTTAGTTAGGATTATTATTTTGGGGGGGGGTTTATTTTTTTGTGTTTATTTTTTGTGTGAGGTGCATCCGGGGTCTGCACCTTTTGGGGGGGGGGGGGGGGGGGGTACTGTTACGTCCTGACCAGTATAAGGGGTTATTTGTTATTGTAGTTTGGTCAGGACGTGGCAGGGGGTGTTTGTTTAGAGTGTTTCGGGGTTTGTTGGGCTATGTTCTTTGTTAGTCTATTTCTATGTTACTTTTAGTATGTCTGTTTCTATGTGATGTTTATTGGGTGGACCTTCAATTGGAAGCAGCTGCTCCTCGTTGCTTCTAATTGAAGGTCCTATTTAAGAGGGGTGTTTTTCTATGGGATTTGTGGGTAGTTGTTCCTTGTTAAGTGTTTGTTGCACCTGACAGGACTGTTTCATTTTGTTCTTTTTGTATACGTATTTAGTTGTTTCTCCTTCTTCAAATAAAAAGAAGATGAGTGTACATATTCCCGCTGCATTTTGGTCCAATCCATACGACAATCGTGACAACCTCTTTGTCATGGTTTGTTGTTTATGTTTATAGTATGTCTTGCATAGTTTCACATATAAATAAAGATGTGGAACGATACGCACGCTGCGCCTTGGTCTCATTCATATGACGAACGTGACAGGACAACTTTCTCAGAGATATTCTGTTTATAATGTGAACAGACAACTGTTTCTCAGAGATATTCTGTTTTATAATGTGTGTGGACAACTACCTCTAAGTGAAAGAGACTGTATACCTTATTGTGTATCTTACAACTTCCATTAACATCTACAGTTACTGCTAATGATGGTAAGATATTCTTCAACTTTCCAAAACGCTACCCAGCATATTTCAACTATGGACAGCTGTAGCTGGGCCTATGTCATCTTTGTGAAATTGTTCAAATATTTCAATAAAATGGTTTAACTACTTAACCTTTCTGGGAAGGGGGTTCTGCTAGCGGAACACCTGGCCTACGGCCAGGCCAGTGTAATTGCAGGGCGCCAAATTCAAACAACAGAAATCTCATAATTAAAATTCCTCAAACATACAGGTATTATACACCATTTTAAAGATAAACTTCTTGTTAATCCAACCACAGTGTCCGATTTCAAAAAGGCTTTACGGACATACAGCCATTTTCCAAAGAAGGAGAGGTGTCACAAAAGTAAGAAATAGCATTAAAATGAATCACTAACCTCTGATGATCTTCATCTGGTGGCACTCCCAGGACTCCATGTTAGACAAATGTTTGTTTTGTTCGATAAAGTTCATCTTTATGTCCAAAAACCTAATTTGAAAATGGCGTGTTATGTTCATAAATGCATTGTCTCAAACAAACATCCGGTGAAAATGCAGAGAGCCACATCAAATTACAGAAATACTCATCATAAACATTGATATAAGATACAAGTTTTATACATAGGATTAAAGATACACTTCTTGTTAATCCAACCATAGTGTTCAATTTCAAAAAGGCTTTACGGCTAAAGCACACCATGCGATTATGTTAGGTCAGCGCCTAGCCACAAAAACCATACAGCCATTTTCCAACCAAGGAGAGGTGTCACAAAAGAAATAGCGTTAAAATTAATCACTTACCTTTGATGATATTCATCTGATGGCACTCCCAGGCTCCATGTTAGACAATAAATGTTAGTTTTGTTCGATAGAGTTCATCTTTATGTCCAAATACCTCCTTTTTGTTCGCGCATTTAGTCCAGTAATCCAAATGCACAAAGTGCGGGCACAAAGTCTAGACGAAAAGCCCAAAAAGTTCCATTGGAGTTCGTAAAAACATGTCAAACGATGTTTCTAATCAATCCTTAGGGTGTTTTTATCATAAATATTCAATAATGTTTCAACCGGATAATACTGTTTTCATTAGAAAGGAAAGGGAATGGAGCTCGCGCTCACGGCTGTGCGAAAGACTCAACTAAAGGCTTTCAGCTGAGCACCTACTTAGAGTGGTCTTATTCACTCCCCTTTCACAATAGAAGCCTGAAACAACTTCTAAAGACTGTTGACATCTAGTGGAAGCCTTAGGAAGTGCAATCTGACCCCACAGACACTGGATATTCGATAGGTATTCACTTGAAAACTAAAAACCTCAGAATTCCCACTTCCTGGTTGGATTTTTCTCAGGTTTTCGCCTGCCATATGAGTTCTGTTATACTCACAGACATTCTTTTAACAGTTTTGGAAACTTTAGAGTGTTTTCTATCCAAATCTACTAATTATATGCATATTCTAGGTTCTGGGCCTGAGTAACAGGCAGTTTACTCTGGGCACGCTTTCATCCAAACTTGCCAATGCTGCCCCCTATCCCTAAAGAGTTTTAAATCATTGAAGACTATACTCAAGAAAAAATTATACTTTCAAAAAATCTCCCTAGAAAAGCTTAGCAACCTTCCAAGCAAAAAGTCCAAGAACAAAAGCTCTCAGTAAAACTATACCAGAGTTCTAAACGGTTCCATGCAGTAGACTCTGACGTGAGGTCTGGACTATTCCAGAGTTCTAAACGGTTCCATGCAGTAGACTCTGATGTGAGGTCTGGACTATTCCAGAGTTCTAAACGGTTACATGCAGTAGACTCTGACGTGAGGTCTGGACTGTTCCAGCAATGTTCTAGAAGGATGTCTGGAGGCTAGCTGGACTGGCAGGACCAGTTGTGGTGTTGGGTTTTGATCCATGGAGGCTGGGCCCATAATAACAGCTCTACTTACAGTAGCCTTTCACTGCGTTGGACTAAATCAGGGTCACACAGAGTGATTCTTGGCTGTCTTAAACAAATCTACTTTGAAACAAAAGTTTACACCTCACACACATGGTTATGGACTTAAAAAAAGAAGACCCCTGTACCATGTCAGATATAGAGGTGAAATGTATTACATTTTGAGTTTGCATCCCAATATTACACTTTATAACAAAACTGTTTGACATAGAAACACCGAATTTTCGTCAGTAAAAAAACCCATATATATTTATTAATTATTTCACCCATGAGGCCAATTAGGGTGCGTTTGGCCATTGACTGCAGGGAAGAGATATGAAAATGAGGACAAATACACCCATCATTCCTCCTCGGCACACCCTTCCTCCCCCTTCCTTACACCTTCCTCACCCCTTACCCCTTACCCCCTCCCTTCCTCCCCCTTCCTCACCCCTTCTCTCCTCCCTTCCTCACTCCTTACCCCCTCCCTTCCTCCCCCTTCCTCACCCGTTACACCCTCCCTTCCTCCCCCTTCCTCACCCCTTCCTCCCCCTTCCTAACCCGTTACCCCCTCCCTTCCTCCCCCTTCCTCACCCGTTATACCCTCGCTTCCTCCTCCTTCCTCATCCGTTACCCCCCTTCCTCCCCCTTCCTCACCCGTTACACCCTCCCTTCCTCCCCCTTCCTCAAACGTTACCCCCTCCCTTCCTCCCCCTTCCTCACCCCTTACCTCCTCCCTTCCTCACTCCTTACCCCCTCCCTTCCTCCCCCTTCCTCACCCGTTACCCCCTCCCTTCCTCCCCCTTCCTCACCCGTTACCCCCTCCCTCCCCCTTCCTTACTCCTTACCCCCTCCCTTCCTCCCCCTTCCTCACCCGTTACCCCCTCCCTTCCTCCCCCTTCCTCACCCGTTACCCCCTCCCTTCCTCCCCCTCCCGCTTCCTCACTCCTTACCCCATCCCTTCCTCCCCCTTCCTCACCCATTTCCCCTCCCTTCCTCCCCCTTCCTCACTCCTTACCCCATCCCTTCCTCCCCTTCCTCACCCGTTACCCCTCCCTTCCTCCCCCTTCCTCACCCGTTACCCCCTCCCTTCCTCCCCCTTCCTCACCCGTTACCCCCTCCCTTCCTCCCCCTTCCTCACCTGTTACCCCCTCCCTTCCTCACCTGTTACCCCCTCCCTTCCTCCCCCTTCCTCACCTGTTACCCCCTCCCTTCCTCACCCCTTACCTCCCCCTTCCTCACTCCTTACCCCCTCCCTTCTTCCCCCTTCCTCCCCGTTACCCCCTCCCTGGGATCTTTGAAATAGCTACACTCAGCTAGTTGAACATTCTCCATGGGATGAAAAACAGTAGCCAAGAACAAGGTGACTTCGTCTATTGGAGTGGGTATGAGGTTTCTGTGGAAGATGACTTTAAATGTTACTTTGGTCTCTAAGGACGTAGATAAGAGATGTGGTAGTAGATTCATGTACTGTAAAGTTTGCTTTAAAAGGATCTATGAATCTACAGTATGTCAGACTGACGGTTCGGATGTGTTCTTGGAAAAAGGTCATGGCAACAATGTGGTTGCAATGTATTTTAGGACCTAAAAGGTCAGATACCATGTGTTCTTAAAGGGGTAGTTCACCCCAATTTCAAAATAATTAATTTGTTTCCTTACGGTGAAAGTTCATGCTAACTAAAATTCTTGCTATTTTCCCAGTAATGATGTTGTAATTATTCATACATAATAGTTGTTTATTCTTCTTGTTGTGAATGAATTGCTGGCCTCTCATTCGCCTGCAGGGTGGATACCAACCAAACGTTCCAGAATGTCTGAGTGGGTCTCTCTACATCTCATGTCACCCATTTCATCATTACAGTAAGACTACACCTGATGACACATATCTGAAATCACTAGAAGTTAATCACATGTTGACTACCAACTGTTAACAAGAGTGTAGAGTAAACTGGCACAGCGGTGGTCACTTTGTAAGTCGCTCTGGATAAGAGCGTCTGCTAAATGACTTAAATGTAAATGTAAATGTAAGTCAATCACATGTTGACTACCAACCCTTCACAAGAGTGTAGAGTAGAATCAGGTGTGTTAGAGCAGGGCTGGAGGTAAGGCCTGCAGGAGGGTAGCTCTCCAGGAGGAGGGTAGCTCTCCAGGAGGAGGGCTGGTTAGAACAGGGTTGGAGGTAAGACCTGCAGGAGGGTAGCTCTCCAGGAGGAGGGCTGGTTAGAACAGGGCTGGAGGTAAGGCCTGCAGGAGGGTAGCTCTCCAGGAGGAGGGCTGGTTAGAACAGGACTGGAGGTAAGGCCTGCAGGAGGGTAGCTCTCCAGGAGGAGGGCTGGTTAGAACAGGGCTGGAGGTAAGGCCTGCAGGAGGGTAGCTCTCCAGGAGGAGGGCTGGTTAGAACAGGACTGGAGGTAAGGCCTGCAGGAGGGTAGCTCTCCAGGAGGAGGGCTGGTTAGAACAGGGCTGGAGGTAAGGCCTGCAGGAGGGTAGCTCTCCAGGAGGAGGGCTGGTTAGAGCAGGACTGGAGGTAAGGCCTGCAGGAGGGTAGCTCTCCAGGAGGAGGGCTGGTTAGAACAGGGCTGGAGGTAAGGCCTGCAGGAGGGTAGCTCTCCAGGAGGAGGGCTGGTTAGAGCAGGGCTGGAGGTAAGGCCTGCAGGAGGGTAGCTCTCCAGGAGGAGGGCTGGTTAGAGCAGGGCTGGAGGTAAGGCCTGCAGGAGGGTAGCTCTCCAGGAGGAGGGCTGGTTAGAACAGGGCTGGAGGTAAGGCCTGCAGGAGGGTAGCTCTCCAGGAGGAGGGCTGGTTAGAACAGGGCTGGAGGTAAGGCCTGCAGGAGGGTAGCTCTCCAGGAGGAGGGCTGGTTAGAACAGGGTTGGAGGTAAGACCTGCAGGAGGGTAGCTCTCCAGGAGGAGGGCTGGTTAGAGCAGGGCTGGAGGTAAGGCCTGCAGGAGGGTAGCTCTCCAGGAGGAGGGCTGGTTAGAACAGGGTTGGAGGTAAGACCTGCAGGAGGGTAGCTCTCCAGGAGGAGGGCTGGTTAGAGCAGGGCTGGAGGTAAGGCCTGCAGGAGGGCAGCTCTCCAGGAGGAGGGCTGGTTAGAGCAGGGCTGGAGGTAAGGCCTGCAGGAGGGTAGCTCTCCAGGAGGAGGGCTGGTTAGAACAGGGTTGGAGGTAAGACCTGCAGGAGGGTAGCTCTCCAGGAGGAGGGCTGGTTAGAGCAGGGCTGGAGGTAAGGCCTGCAGGAGGGTAGCTCTCCAGGAGGAGGGCTGGTTAGAGCAGGGCTGGAGGTAAGGCCTGCAGGAGGGTAGCTCTCCAGGATGAGGGCTGGTTAGAGCAGGGCTGGAGGTAAGGCCTGCAGGAGGGTAGCTCTCCGGGAGGAGGGTAGCTCTCCAGGAGGAGGGCTGGTTACGGCAGGGCTGGAGGTAAGGCCTGCAGGATGGTAGCTCTCCAGGATGAGGGCTGGTTAGAGCAGGGCTGGAGGTAAGGCCTGCAGGAGGGTAGCTCTCCAGGATGAGGGCTGGTTAGAGCAGGGCTGGAGGTAAGGCCTGCAGGAGGGTAGCTCTCCAGGATGAGGGCTGGTTAGAGCAGGGCTGGAGGTAATGCCTGCAGGAGGGTAGCTCTCCAGGATGAGGGCTGGTTAGAACAGGGCTGGAGGTAATGCCTGCAGGAGGGTAGCTCTCCAGGATGAGGGCTGATTAGAGCAGGGCTGGAGGTAAGACCTGCAGGAGGGTAGCTCTCCAGGATGATTGCTGGTTAGAGCAGGGCTGGAGGTAAGGCCTGCAGGAGGGTAGCTCTCCAGGATGAGGGCTGGTTAGAGCAGGGCTGGAGGTAAGACCTGCAGGAGGGTAGCTCTCCAGGATGAGGGCTGGTTAGAGCAGGGCTGGAGGTAAGACCTGCAGGAGGGTAGCTCTCCAGGATGAGGGCTGGTTAGAGCAGGGCTGGAGGTAAGGCCTGCAGGAGGGTAGCTCTCCAGGATGAGGGCTGGTTAGAGCAGGGCTGGAGGTAAGGCCTGCAGGAGGGTAGCTCTCCGGGAGGAGGGTAGCTCTCCAGGAGGAGGGCTGGTTACGGCAGGGCTGGAGGTAAGGCCTGCAGGATGGTAGCTCTCCAGGATGAGGGCTGGTTAGAGCAGGGCTGGAGGTAAGGCCTGCAGGAGGGTAGCTCTCCAGGATGAGGGCTGGTTAGAGCAGGGCTGGAGGTAAGGCCTGCAGGAGGGTAGCTCTCCAGGATGAGGGCTGGTTAGAGCAGGGCTGGAGGTAAGGCCTGCAGGAGGGTAGCTCTCCAGGATGAGGGCTGGTTAGAACAGGGCTGGAGGTAATGCCTGCAGGAGGGTAGCTCTCCAGGATGAGGGCTGATTAGAGCAGGGCTGGAGGTAAGACCTGCAGGAGGGTAGCTCTCCAGGATGATTGCTGGTTAGAGCAGGGCTGGAGGTAAGGCCTGCAGGAGGGTAGCTCTCCAGGATGAGGGCTGGTTAGAGCAGGGCTGGAGGTAAGACCTGCAGGAGGGTAGCTCTCCAGGATGAGGGCTGGTTAGAGCAGGGCTGGAGGTAAGACCTGCAGGAGGGTAGCTCTCCAGGATGAGGGCTGGTTAGAGCAGGGCTGGAGGTAAGGCCTGCAGGAGGGTAGCTCTCCAGGATGAGGGCTGGTTAGAGCAGGGCTGGAGGTAAGGCCTGCAGGGCTGGTCACCCTGTCTATGGCTCCATCAGGTAACACATTGATGGACAGGGAGACATTCAGGTTGTACCATCTGTTCTACAGAAGCATCTCTAACAGTTCACTATCTGCAGAAACTGTGCTCAGTTAGAAGGGGTTTCCTATTGAAAACACTGTGCTCAGTTAGAAGGGGTTTCCTATTGAAAACACTGTGCTCAGTTAGAAGGGGTTTCCTATTGAAAACACTGTGCTCAGTTAGAAGGGGTTTCCTATTGAAAACACTGTGCTCAGTTAGAAGGGGTTTCCTATTGAAAACACTGTGCTCAGTTAGAAGGGGTTTCCTATTGAAAACACTGTGCTCAGTTAGAAGGGGTTTCCTATTGAAAACACTGTGCTCAGTTAGAAGGGGTTTCCTATTGAAAACACTGTGCTCAGTTAGAAGGGGTTTCCTATTGAAAACACTGTGCTCAGTTAGAAGGGGTTTCCTATTGAAAACACTGTGCTCAGTTAGAAGGGGTTTCCTATTGAAAACACTGTGCTCAGTTAGAAGGGGTTTCCTATTGAAAACACTGTGCTCAGTTAGAAGGGGTTTCCTATTGAAAACACTGTGCTCAGTTAGAAGGGGTTTCCTATTGAAAACACTGTGCTCAGTTAGAAGGGGTTTCCTATTGAAAACACTGTGCTCAGTTAGAAGGGGTTTCCTATTGAAAACACTGTGCTCAGTTAGAAGGGGTTTCCTATTGAAAACACTGTGCTCAGTTAGAAGGGGTTTCCTATTGAAAACACTGTGCTCAGTTAGAAGGGGTTTCCTATTGAAAACACTGTGCTCAGTTAGAAGGGGTTTCCTATTGAAAACACTGTGCTCAGTTAGAAGGGGTTTCCTATTGAAAACACTGTGCTCAGTTAGAAGGGGTTTCCTATTGAAAACACTGTGCTCAGTTAGAAGGGGTTTCCTATTGAAAACACTGTGCTCAGTTAGAAGGGGTTTCCTATTGAAAACACTGTGCTCAGTTAGAAGGGGTTTCCTATTGAAAACACTGTGCTCAGTTAGAAGGGGTTTCCTATTGAAAACACTGTGCTCAGTTAGAAGGGGTTTCCTATTGAAAACACTGTGCTCAGTTAGAAGGGGTTTCCTATTGAAAACACTGTGCTCAGTTAGAAGGGGTTTCCTATTGAAAACACTGTGCTCAGTTAGAAGGGGTTTCCTATTGAAAACACTGTGCTCAGTTAGAAGGGGTTTCCTATTGAAAACACTGTGCTCAGTTAGAAGGGGTTTCCTATTGAAAACACTGTGCTCAGTTAGAAGGGGTTTCCTATTGAAAACACTGTGCTCAGTTAGAAGGGGTTTCCTATTGAAAACACTGTGCTCAGTTAGAAGGGGTTTCCTATTGAAAACACTGTGCTCAGTTAGAAGGGGTTTCCTATTGAAAACACTGTGCTCAGTTAGAAGGGGTTTCCTATTGAAAACACTGTGCTCAGTTAGAAGGGGTTTCCTATTGAAAACACTGTGCTCAGTTAGAAGGGGTTTCCTATTGAAAACACTGTGCTCAGTTAGAAGGGGTTTCCTATTGAAAACACTGTGCTCAGTTAGAAGGGGTTTCCTATTGAAAACACTGTGCTCAGTTAGAAGGGGTTTCCTATTGAAAACACTGTGCTCAGTTAGAAGGGGTTTCCTATTGAAAACACTGTGCTCAGTTAGAAGGGGTTTCCTATTGATAAGCTAAATCAGATGACCTGAAACAGCTTGGCAGTGAAGGGCAGATTTTTACTTTTAGCTGATGCATTTTCTGTTCATAACATTGAGCCATCTTGTTTCTACAGTTTACTACTTTACCAGGAAACAGGAAGCAATGGCTCGTCTTCAGATGTAACTGTTGTTTAAAGCTTTTCTCTAGTAGTATCTACCCAAGCATATTACTTCCACTTATCCTTAACCACTGTACAGAAACAGTACATCTATAAAGTCCAACTCTAGTCATAATATTTGTCCTATTTCACACATGTACAAGTGTGTATTAATATACATGTGTGAAATGGAAAGGTGTTTTTTACATATCCCAACTCCCCCTAAGACACCCTCGGAGAGCCAGGTGACATTTGAGATAAAAACCAAGAAAAAGGATGAACTTGTTCTCCATGAACATAATCAACTAAATCCCATGTCTCCAAATCAACCCTGGGCCCTTAGACGGTAACAATATATCCTGTTCATAAGTGTCATTCTGAGTTGAGTAAACCTGGAAGTAAACCCCATGGTGGGACGAGGTGGGACTAGATGGCATTACTCTCTGTCAGACAGCCAGGGGGCAGCACTATGTCAATACGTCATAAAAGAAGAATAACAGTCTTGAAGGCTGGGGTTATTTATATGAAAGGATCCTGAGGGCAGTGGCTGCAGCCTGCCAAGTGAAGGGATGGGTAGGTGTCTGTGCCTGAGGGAGAGGGTGGCATGGTGGGGGCACTGGGGGGTGGGTGGGCAGGCTGGGGGCACTGGGGGGTGGGGGTGCAGGGTGGGGGCACTGGGGAGTGGAGGGGCAGGGTGGGGGGTGGGGGGTGGGTGGGCAGGGTGGGGGCACTGGGGAGTGGAGGGGCAGGGTGGGGGCACTGGGGAGTGGAGGGGCAGGGTGGGGGCACTGGGGAGTGGAGGGGCAGGGTGGGGGCACTGGGGGGTGGGTGGCATGGTGGGGGCACTGGGGGGTGGGGGCACTGGGGGGTGGGTGGCATGGTGTGGGGGGGCAGGGTGGGGGCACTGGGGAGTGGAGGGGCAAGGTGGGGGCACTGGGGAGTGGAGGGGCAGGGTGGGGGCACTGGGGGGATGAGATAGACTTTCAGAAGAGTGTCGGCCCATTGGTCTGGGTTGGTCTTCAAGTCCATAAAGAGTTAGGCAGGATAGTGCTGAGCCATCACTGGACAGCATTAAAACAACCGTCTGTCCATGGCTGTTACAGCCACCCACAGCAGTCCTCCCTTCTGCCACTGCAGTCCCACGTTCTGTACCACTACTGCCCTGTTGGCCGGATTAACTCATAGGTGAGCCCCTCTGGTCTGTCTGATCCTCTGGTCTGCCTGATCCTCTCTGGTCTGCCTGATCCTCTCTGGTCTGCCGGATCCTCTCTGTTCTGTCTGATCCTGTCTGATCCTCTCTGTTCTGTCTGATCCTCTGGTCTGCCTGATCCTCTCTGATCCTCTCTGTTCTGTCTGATCCTGTCTGGTCTGCCTGATCCTCTCTGGTCTGCCTGATCCTCTCTGGTCTGCCTGATCCTCTCTGTTCTGTCTGATCATCTCTGGTCTGCCTGATCCTGTGTGTGTGTGTGTGTGTGTGTGTGTGTGTGTGTGTGTGTGTGTGTGTGTGTGTGTGTGTGTGTGAGATATAGTTGTCTGTCCCCTGTCCTAGTTCAACTATGGTACACTGAACGTGTGAATCATAAATGTCTATGATTAGTTAACTCATAGGTGAGCCCCTCTCTCTCTGTGTGTGTGTGTGAGATTAGGTTGTGTCCCTGTCTTACTTGAGCTATAGTACCACTGGGAACACTAGCATTGCTCTGGTCTGGAACACCTGTTTTCTGTGTTTGGTGGTTTTGGTCATGATGAGGTGATAACATGAGGAATGAGCTGTGGTCCCCTGAACTACTGGAGTCCTGTGTTTCTGTCAGTTGTGCCTGTTAGTAGCACAATGGATTAGAAAAATCTCCATTTCATTTTTAAAATCAATACGTTACGGCTGATTCCTTCATCAAGGTATTTTCCCATCTCTACCTCATCATGTATCTAATTGGTTAATTGGTTAACTGTGTGTTGGGGAATGTTCATATTCATGTGTGAAGTGTCTGAATCCAAGAAGAGATCAGACAGCGATGTCATAACGGTTTAATATGATGCGTTCATTAATTGTCTGAAAGGGTTTGGGTCTGAAGTTGTGTGAGATCACAACGTCTTAAGTATCTTAGTGTAGGTGAAGCAGGATAATGGACCCATGCAGTATTAAAGGTTATAGGCATTTCAAAGGAACGCCATCTTTTACGATTCGTAATGACAATGATGGATGGGAACCTCACAGACATTTAAATATCCTCTTAATGTTGACAAATGATATCTGAGATGTCACAGTGAACCAAATTCACCAAATGTCAAAAGTCAATTAGGAAAAAGCATTTCAGAGTGAGAACATTTTCTGATCCGTAATGACAAATTACAAATCACGGGTCGGCAGGAGGCCTAGTGGTTAGAGCTTTGGGCCAGTAACCGAAAGGTTGCTAGATTGAATCACAGAGCTGACAAGGTAAAAATCTGTCATTCTGTCCCTGAACAAGGTAGTTAACCTAGTGTAACCGATGTGAAATAGCTGGCTAGTTAGCAGTGGTGCGTGCTAATAGTGTTTCAATTGGGTGACGTCACTTGCTCTGAGACCTGAAGCAGTTGTTCCCCTTGCTCTGCAAGGGTCGTGGCTTTTGTGGCGCGATGGGTAACAAGGCTTCGTGGGTGACTGTTGTTGATGTGTGCAGAGGGTCCCTGGTTGAAGCCCATGTTGGGGCGAGGAGAGGGACGGAAGCTATACTGTTACACTAGGCCATCATTGTAAATAAGAATTTGTTCTTAACTGACTTGCCTAGTTAAATAAATGTAAAAAATAAATACAGGCAGCCTATCCCTGAATCAGACAAGATTCATATTAATGACAGATGATACAGGCAGCCTATCCCTGAATCAGACTAGATTCATATTAATGACAGATGATACAGGCAACCTATCCCTGAATCACAACTAGATTCATATTAATGACAGATGATACAGGCAGCCTATCCCTGAATCAGAACTATATTCATATTAATGACAGATGATACAGGCAGCCTATCCCTGAATCAGACTAGATTCATATTAATGACAGATGATACAGGCAGCCTATCCCTGAATAAGAACTAGATTCATATTAATGACAGATGGTACAGGCAGCCTATCCCTGAATCAGAACTAGATTCATATTAATGACAGATGATACAGGCAGCCTATCCCTGAATCAGACTAGATCCATATTAATGACAGATGATACAGGCAGCCTATCCCTGAATCAGACTAGATTCATATTAATGACAGATGATACAGGCAGCCTATCCCTGAATCAGACTAGATTCATATTAATGACAGATGATACAGGCAGCCTATCCCTGAATCAGACTAGATTCATATTAATGACAGATGATACAGGCAGCCTATCCCTGAATCAGACTAGATTCATATTAATGACAGATGATACAGGCAGCCTATCCCTGAATCAGACTAGATTCATATTAATGACAGATGATACAGGCAGCCTATCCCTGAATCAGACTAGATTCATATTAATGACAGATGATACAGGCAGCCTATCCCTGAATAAGAACTAGATTCATATTAATGACAGATGATACAGGCAGCCTATCCCTGAATCAGAACTAGATTCATATTAATGACAGATGATACAGGCAGCCTATCCCTGAATCAGACTAGATCCATATTAATGACAGATGATTCAGGCAGCCTATCCCTGAATCAGACTAGATCCATATTAATGACAGATGATACAGGCAACCTATCCCTGAATCAGACTAGATTCATATTAATGACAGATGATAGAGGCAGCCTATCCCTGAATCAGACTAGATTCATATTAATGACAGATGATACAGGCAGCCTATCCCTGAATCAGACTAGATTCATATTAATGACAGATGATACAGGCAGCCTATCCCTGAATCAGACTAGATTCATATTAATGACAGATGATACAGGCAGCCTATCCCTGAATCAGACTAGATTCATATTAATGACAGATGATACAGGCAGCCTATCCCTGAATCAGACTAGATTCATATTAATGACAGATGATACAGGCAGCCTATCCCTGAATCAGACTAGATTCATATTAATGACAGATGATACAGGCAACCTATCCCTGAATCAGACAAGATTCATATTAATGACAGATGATACAGGCAGCCTATCCCTGAATCAGAACTAGATTCATATTAATGACAGATGATACAGGCAGCCTATCCCTGAATCAGAACTATATTCATATTAATGACAGATGATACAGGCAGCCTATCCCTGAATAAGACTAGATTCATATTAATGACAGATGATACAGGCAGCCTATCCCTGAATCAGAACTAGATTCATATTAATGACAGATGTTACAGGCAGCCTATCCCTGAATCAGACTAGATTCATATTAATGACAGATGATACTGGCAGCCTATCCCTGAATCAGACTAGATCCATATTAATGACAGATGATACAGGCAACCTATCCCTGAATCAGACTAGATTCATATTAATGACAGATGATACAGGCAGCCTATCCCTGAATCAGACTAGATTCATATTAATGACAGATGATACAGGCAGCCTATCCCTGAATCAGACTAGATTCATATTAATGACAGATGATACAGGCAGCCTATCCCTGAATCAGACTAGATTCATATTAATGACAGATGATACAGGCAACCTATCCCTGAATCAGACAAGATTCATATTAATGACAGATGATACAGGCAGCCTATCCCTGAATCAGAACTAGATTCATATTAATGACAGATGATACAGGCAGCCTATCCCTGAATCAGAACTATATTCATATTAATGACAGATGATACAGGCAGCCTATCCCTGAATAAGACTAGATTCATATTAATGACAGATGATACAGGCAGCCTATCCCTGAATCAGAACTAGATTCATATTAATGACAGATGTTACAGGCAGCCTATCCCTGAATCAGACTAGATTCATATTAATGACAGATGATACTGGCAGCCTATCCCTGAATCAGACTAGATCCATATTAATGACAGATGATACAGGCAACCTATCCCTGAATCAGACTAGATTCATATTAATGACAGATGATACAGGCAGCCTATCCCTGAATCAGACTAGATTCATATTAATGACAGATGATACAGGCAGCCTATCCCTGAATCAGACTAGATCCATATTAATGACAGATGATACAGGCAACCTATCCCTGAATCAGACTAGATTCATATTAATGACAGATGATACAGGCAGCCTATCCCTGAATCATACTAGATCCATATTAATGACAGATGATACAGGCAACCTATCCCTGAATCAGACTAGATTCATATTAATGACTCATGATACAGGCAGCCTATCCCTGAATAAGACTAGATCCATATTAATGACAGATGATACAGGCAACCTATCCCTGAATCAGACTAGATTCATATTAATGACAGATGATACAGGCAGCCTATCCCTGAATCAGACTAGATTCATATTAATGACAGATGATACAGGCAGCTTATCCCTGAATCAGACTAGATTCATAGGATAGTTTTTCTTTATGTTGGTTTATCTCACTGAGGTGACACCAGATATCCTGCAGACATGATTAATTTACAATCTGAGGATGCTACCATTCCATCTGCCTCTGGCCCCGTCCACCAACTGGGGCCAAAGACCTCATCAACAACTTAGCACCGACACTCAAGCCTATTAAGTTACCCCAGGGTGTGTTTTAAATATGGGCCCTGTGAGACATATTGTCTACGATGATATGTTTGATTAGAAAATAGATTGTGGTTCACTTACATATGTAGGCTATTTTTGCAACGCCAGCATGGTGTGTGCAACGCCAGCATGGTGTGTGCAACGCCAGCATGGTGTGTGCAACGCCAGCATGGTGTGTGCAACGCCAGCATGGTGTGTGCAACGCCAGCATGGTGTGTGCAACGCCAGCATGGTGTGTGCAACGCCAGCATGGTGTGTGCAACGCCAGCATGGTGTGTGCAACGCCAGCATGGTGTGTGCAACGCCAGGGTTGTGGGTTCGATTCCCACGGGGGGCCAATACAAAATAAATAAATAAATAAATAAAATGCATGAAATTAAATGTATGAAATATATGCATTCACTACTGTAAGTTGCTCTGGGATAAGAGCGTCTGCTAAATGACTAAAAATGTAAAAATAAAAATGTAATACTCAGTAATAGTTGGTAGTAGTCAGTAATTGCCAGTAATACTCAGTAGTAGTCGGTAGTAGTCGGTAGTAGTCAGTGATAGTCGGTAATAGTCGATAGTAGTCAGTAATACTCAATAATACTCAGTAATAATCCAAGTATTACAGTGAATAGGAATATTAATTTCCTCTTTGAAGTTGAAGACCTTTAGGAAAAATCTTATGCACTTTAGAACGTGTCCTGGCTGAAGGTTGCTTGTTTCTGTCTGTAACAGCCAAGTCGTGGTGAGAACAGCTGATACCTCACACAGTATCAGATCTTAATGGCAATCAGGAGACTTATAGCTAAACTTAGCAGCTAGTTTCATTCCCTACGTCTCTTTCAGTGTTTTCATGTGTTTGATAGAAAACTGATAGAAAACATAGATGTACAATTTGAATTGAAAATACTTTATTTAGTGACGTAACACATTGTGTACTTTATGTCCAACCTTTTGCTTTATGTTATAGTTGTTGTTGTTGTTGAAGATGATGAAGACTTTGTAACATAGTGGTCCCTGGGGGAGGCATAGACTATTCCAGGCTGTATCACAACCGGCCGTGATTGGTAGTTTAATTTTTAAAAATATATTTCACCTTTATTTAACCAGGTGCGACAAAAACAACAATCACAGGATAAACAAATGCACAGTCAATAACACAATAGAAAAACCTGTATACAGTGTATGCAAATGAAGTAAGGAGGTAAGGCAATAAATAGGCCAATAGTGGCGAAGTAATTATAATTTAGCAATTTACACTGGAGTGATAAATAAATAGACTTATTGTATGTGTATGATACCAAGACAGGCATGCTTACCTTAGTAGACTACTAATAGAAAGAGGTCCTAGTATGATCCCTGACCAAGGGAAGGCTCCTCCCTGACCTGTTTTGCTTGTTGGGTTGATTGATCACCTAGAACTGAGTCTAATGTAGTCTAGTGACTCAGTAGATTCACCACAAACGATCATGTCATGTCTTTAATAGTTGGCTGTTGATAGATTTTATGGAGGCTGTTTTTAGTACTCGCTCTTATTGTGTAATTGAGATCTGAAACCTGGCAGAAGACACTTCTAGAAGGCTCCAGGGTTACATCCCAAATGGCAGCCTAACCCCTATATAGTGCATTGGCCCTGGTCAAAAGTAGTGCACTATATAGGGAATAGAGTGCCGTTGGACTCTGGTCAAAAGTAGTGCACTATATAGGGGAAAGGGTGCCATTTGGGACTCAAAGGCAAATTCTTGGATTTGTTGACTTTTCACAAACTTCTCACCAGGTGGCAGTATGCACACAACTGTGGACTGGTGTAGTGCTGTAAACATACCACCATGGGGAGTGAGGGGGGTAGACAACACAGGCAAACCAGTTCTGAGCTTTTGCCTAACTATTGGCAAAAGAGTTGATCTGATTGGTTAAAAGAGTTGATCTGATTGGTCAAAAGATCAATTAGTGGAAAAGGATCAGAATTGGGCTGCATGTGTAAATGCAGCCATAGTAATCCGATCCACCACTCTGGCATTTGGAGGAGAAAGCTGGATTATGATCATTTGATGATTTGGTTGTTAAGTAAAGGAACAAGGAACATGATAGGGGATCTTCCTTGGAACTGGCATATGTGTGTCATGCCTGCTGTACAACTTTGTGTCGTTTTTTTCATTGGATGGAATTCATTGTTTAAAACCAGCAGAATATAATTTAACAATAGTGTTTTTACTTCTTCCTCAGAAAGGTGAAAAGACCAAACAGCCATCATGTCTGAGTGAGTAAAAGTGGATTTCAACATTAGGAAAACATTTACAGAATATCTTGCATATATCCAGAATTGTCTTACTTTTACAAAATGGAACAAAATGGTCATACCTTTTCCTGAACAACAAGAGAATGACATTAATTGTACTCACTCTTTCTGACAGGAAAAAGATGTCATCGAGCCGCAAGCATCATCTGAAGGTAACCAACGGCAACTTCCATGACCTCTCTAAGATTCTATCCAGTTAGTGACTCAACAGAGATCTTATATAAATGGCTTAGAGATCTCTTACCTCTTAAACATCATGACAAAAATTCCACTTGTGATTTGTACGATTTATACAAACAATCCAACCACTTTCTGACAACAAATGTTATATTAACAAATCAAAAATATAAAAGACAATCACTGTTTTGAGGCCTGTCCCTTAGTAAGACATGACTATATTAAAAACAAAAAAACTAAATTTTAAGTGAGAATAGGCATTGGTCTGAAGCCGAAAAACAGTGATTCACATGAGCACAGCAATGCCTATTCCACCCATGCTCTACCAAGGTTTTCCAGCACACAGCTTTGACCTACTACAGCAACTATGTTGGTATTGTACTTCCAGCTATGTGTAGGCAGGTTGCTTAGGACTCAAACCTTCTACCGTAACTAGATCAACACACCAACTGAAATATAAATCTCATGTAAATGTCTGTAAAATGCTTCCGATAAAGCATCTGTCAAGTACGTAAAAAAAAACGGTTGCTGTGTTGTTGCTGTCCCTCAGAGTTTGATGCTCCAGATCGCCCAGGAACTGATAGCAGAAGAGGAAGCCCAGTCTTTAGAGGACAGGAAGCAGTACATGAGTGAAAATATCGCTCCCCTGCAGCTCACAGGATCCATTGCAGAACTCCAGGTATCACATAGGCTGCGTTGAGACAGGCAGCCCAAATCTGATAATTTTTTTCACTAATTGTTCTGTTGACCAATCAACTCTGAAAAATATTTGATATGAAAAGACCTGATGTGATTGGTCAATAGACCAATTAGTATAAAAAATCTCAGAATTGGGCTGTCTGAGGTTAATGCCAGTTGTAGTTGTTATCGTTGGATTGCATTTTACATGATTAATATCCCTTATAACAACAATGTTTGTAATGTAACACATTGGCTGTCTGTGTCGTGTTATGAGTTGCTGTGATTGTCTCTGAACAGGACCTGTGTAAGAAGATGCACCAGAGGATTGATGTGATAGATGAGGAAAGATACGACCTGGGCAGCAAAGTTGGCAAAAGTGATAAAGAGGTGGGTTATATCTGTTATACTGTAATGATAAAGAGGTGGGGTTATATCTGATCTGTAATGAAAAAGAGGTGGGGTTATATCTGTTATACTGTAATGATAAAGAGGTGGGGTTATATCTGATCTGTAATGATAAAGAGGTGGGGTTATATCTGTTATACTGTAATGGTAAAGAGGTGGGGTTATATCTGTTATACTGTAATGATAAAGAGGTGGGGTTATATCTGTTATACTGTAATGATAAAGAGGTGGGGTTATATCTGTTATACTGTAATGATAAAGAGGTGGGGTTATATCTGATCTGTAATGATAAAGAGGTGGGGTTATATCTGTTATACTGTAATGGTAAAGAGGTGGGGTTATATCTGTTATACTGTAATGATAAAGAGGTGGGGTTATATCTGTTATACTGTAATGATAAAGAGGTGGGTTATATCTGTTATACTGTAATGATAAAGAGGTGGGGTTATATCTGATCTGTAATGGTAAAGAGGTGGGTTATATCTGTTATACTGTAATGATAAAGAGGTGGGGTTATATCTGATCTGTAATGATAAAGAGGTGGGGTTATATCTGATCTGTAATGATAAAGAGGTGGGGTTATATCTGATCTGTAATGATAAAGAGGTGGGGTTATATCTGATCTGTATTGATAAAGAGGTGGGGTTATATCTGTTATACTGTAATGGTAAAGAGGTGGGGTTATATCTGTTATACTGTAATGATAAAGAGGTGGGGTTATATCTGTTATACTGTAATGATAAAGAGGTGGGGTTATATCTGTTATACTGTAATGATAAAGAGGTGAGTTATATCTGTTATACTGTAATGATAAAGAGGTGGGGTTATATCTGTTATACTGTAATGATAAAGAGGTGGGGTTATATCTGTTATACTGTAATGATAAAGAGGTGAGTTATATCTGTTATACTGTAATGATAAAGAGGTGGGGTTATATCTGTTATACTGTAATGATAAAGAGGTGGGGTTATATCTGATCTGCAATGATAAAGAGGTGGGGTTATATCTGATCTGCAATGATAAAGAGGTGGGGTTATATCTGATCTGTAATGGTAAAGAGGTGGGGTTATATCTGTTATACTGTAATGATAAAGAGGTGAGTTATATCTGTTATACTGTAATGATAAAGAGGTGGGGTTATATCTGTTATACTGTAATGATAAAGAGGTGGGGTTATATCTGTTATACTGTAATTATAAAGAGGTGGGGTTATATCTGTTATACTGTAATGATAAAGAGGTGGGGTTATATCTGATCTGTAATGATAAAGAGGTGGGGTTATATCTGTTATACTGTAATGATAAAGAGGTGGGGTTATATCTGTTATACTGTAATGATAAAGAGGTGGGGTTATATCTGATCTGTAATGATAAAGAGCTGGGGTTATATCTGTTATACTGTAATGATAAAGAGGTGGGGTTATATCTGATCTGTAATGATAAAGAGGTGGGGTTATATCTGTTATACTGTAATGATAAAGAGGTGGGGTTATATCTGATCTGCAATGATAAAGAGGTGGAGTTATATCTGATCTGTAATGATAAAGAGGTGGGTTATATCTGTTATACTGTAATGATAAAGAGGTGGGGTTATATCTGTTATACTGTAATGATAAAGAGGTGGGGTTATATCTGATCTGTAATGATAAAGAGGTGGGGTTATATCTGTTATACTGTAATGATAAAGAGGTGGGGTTATATCTGTTATACTGTAATGATAAAGAGGTGGGGTTATATCTGTTATACTGTAATGATAAAGAGGTGGGGTTATATCTGATCTGTAATGATAAAGAGGTGGGGTTATATCTGTTATACTGTAATGATAAAGAGGTGGGGTTATATCTGTTATACTGTAATTATAAAGAGGTGGGGTTATATCTGTTATACTGTAATGATAAAGAGGTGAGTTATATCTGTTATACTGTATTGATAAAGAGGTGGGGTTATATCTGTTCTACTGTAATGATAAAGAGGTGGGGTTATATCTGATCTGTAATGATAAAGAGGTGGGGTTATATCTGTTATACTGTAATGATAAAGAGGTGGGGTTATATCTGATCTGTAATGATAAAGAGGTGAGTTATATCTGATCTGTAATGATAAAGAGGTGGGTTATATCTGTTATACTGTAATGATAAAGAGGTGGGGTTATATCTGATCTGTAATGATAAAGAGGTGGGTTATATCTGTTATACTGTAATGATAAAGAGGTGGGGTTATATCTGATCTGTAATGATAAAGAGCTGGGGTTATATCTGTTATACTGTAATGATAAAGAGGTGGGGTTATATCTGTTATACTGTAATGATAAAGAGGTGGGGTTATATCTGTTATACTGTAATGATAAAGAGGTGGGGTTATATCTGATCTGTATTGATAAAGAGGTGGGGTTATATCTGTTATACTGTAATGATAAAGAGGTGAGTTATATCTGTTATACTGTAATGATAAAGAGGTGGGGTTATATCTGTTATACTGTAATGATAAAGAGCTGGGGTTATATCTGATCTGTAATGATAAAGAGGTGGGGTTATATCTGTTATACTGTAATGATAAAGAGGTGGGGTTATATCTGTTATACTGTAATGATAAAGAAGTGGGGTTATATCTGTTATACTGTAATGATAAAGAGGTGGGGTTATATCTGTTATACTGTAATGATAAAGAGGTGGGGTTATATCTGTTATACTGTAATGATAAAGAGGTGGGGTTATATCTGTTATACTGTAATGATAAAGAGGTGAGTTATATCTGTTATACTGTAATGATAAAGAGGTGAGTTATATCTGTTATACTGTAATGATAAAGAGGTGGGGTTATATCTGTTATACTGTAATGATAAAGAGGTGGGGTTATATCTGATCTGCAATGATAAAGAGGTGGGGTTATATCTGATCTGTATTGATAAAGAGGTGGGGTTATATCTGTTATACTGTAATGATAAAGAGGTGAGTTATATGTGTTATACTGTAATGATAAAGAGGTGGGGTTATATCTGTTATACTGTAATGATAAAGAGGTGGGGTTATATCTGATCTGTAATGATAAAGAGGTGGGGTTATATCTGATCTGTAATGATAAAGAGGTGGGGTTATATCTGTTATACTGTAATGATAAAGAGGTGGGTTATATCTGTTATACTGTAATGATAAAGAGGTGGGGTTATATCTGATCTGTAATGATAAAGAGGTGGGGTTATATCTGTTATACTGTAATGATAAAGAGGTGGGGTTATATCTGATCTGTAATGATAAAGAGGTGGGGTTATATCTGATCTGTAATGATAAAGAGGTGGGGTTATATCTGATCTGTAATGATAAAGAGGTGGGGTTATATCTGATCTGTAATGATAAAGAGGTGGGGTTATATCTGTTATACTGTAATGATAAAGAGGTGGGGTTATATCTGTTATACTGTAATGATAAAGAGGTGGGGTTATATCTGTTATACTGTATTGATAAAGAGGTGGGGTTATATCTGTTATACTGTAATGATAAAGAGGTGGGGTTATATCTGATCTGTAATGATAAAGAGGTGGGGTTATATCTGTTATACTGTAATGATAAAGAGGTGGGGTTATATCTGATCTGTAATGGTAAGAGGTGGGTTATATCTGATCTGTAATGATAAAGAGGTGGGGTTATATCTGTTATACTGTAATGATAAAGAGGTGGGGTTATATCTGATCTGTAATGGTAAAGATGTGGGTTATATCTGATCTGTAATGATAAAGAGGTGGGGTTATATCTGTTATACTGTAATGATAAAGAGGTGGGGTTATATCTGATCTGTAATGATAAAGAGGTGGGGTTATATCTGATCTGTATTGATAAAGAGGTGGGGTTATATCTGATCTGTAATGATAAAGAGGTGGGGTTATATCTGTTATACTGTAATGATAAAGAGGTGGGGTTATATCTGTTATACTGTAATGATAAAGAGGTGGGGTTATATCTGATCTGTAATGATAAAGAGGTGGGGTTATATCTGATCTGTAATAATAAAGAGGTGGGTTATATCTGATCTGTAATGATAAAGAGGTGGGGTTATATCTGATCTGTAATGATAAAGAGGTGGGGTTATATCTGATCTGTAATGGTAAAGAGGTGGGGTTATATCTGTTATACTGTAATGATAAAGAGGTGGGGTTATATCTGTTATACTGTAATGATAAAGAGGTGGGGTTATATCTGTTATACTGTAATTATAAAGAGGTGGGGTTATATCTGTTATACTGTAATGATAAAGAGGTGGGGTTATATCTGATCTGTAATGATAAAGAGGTGGGGTTATATCTGTTATACTGTAATGATAAAGAGGTGGGGTTATATCTGTTATACTGTAATGATAAAGAGGTGGGGTTATATCTGATCTGTAATGATAAAGAGCTGGGGTTATATCTGTTATACTGTAATGATAAAGAGGTGGGGTTATATCTGATCTGTAATGATAAAGAGGTGGGGTTATATCTGTTATACTGTAATGATAAAGAGGTGGGGTTATATCTGATCTGCAATGATAAAGAGGTGGGGTTATATCTGATCTGTAATGATAAAGAGGTGGGTTATATCTGTTATACTGTAATGATAAAGAGGTGGGGTTATATCTGTTATACTGTAATGATAAAGAGGTGGGGTTATATCTGATCTGTAATGATAAAGAGGTGGGGTTATATCTGTTATAATGTAATGATAAAGAGGTGGGGTTATATCTGTTATACTGTAATGATAAAGAGGTGGGGTTATATCTGTTATAATGTAATGATAAAGAGGTGGGGTTATATCTGATCTGTAATGATAAAGAGGTGGGGTTATATCTGTTATACTGTAATGATAAAGAGGTGGGGTTATATCTGTTATACTGTAATTATAAAGAGGTGGGGTTATATCTGTTATACTGTAATGATAAAGAGGTGAGTTATATCTGTTATACTGTATTGATAAAGAGGTGGGGTTATATCTGTTATACTGTAATGATAAAGAGGTGGGGTTATATCTGATCTGTAATGATAAAGAGGTGAGTTATATCTGATCTGTAATGATAAAGAGGTGGGTTATATCTGTTATACTGTAATGATAAAGAGGTGGGGTTATATCTGTTATACTGTAATGATAAAGAGGTGGGGTTATATCTGTTATACTGTAATGATAAAGAGCTGGGGTTATATCTGTTATACTGTAATGATAAAGAGGTGGGGTTATATCTGATCTGTAATGATAAAGAGGTGGGGTTATATCTGATCTGTAATGATAAAGAGGTGGGGTTATATCTGTTATACTGTAATGATAAAGAGGTGGGGTTATATCTGTTATACTGTAATGATAAAGAGGTGGGGTTATATCTGTTATACTGTAATGATAAAGAGGTGGGGTTATATCTGTTATACTGTAATGATAAAGAGGTGGGGTTATATCTGTTATACTGTAATGATAAAGAGGTGAGTTATATCTGTTATACTGTAATGATAAAGAGGTGAGTTATATCTGTTATACTGTAATGATAAAGAGGTGGGGTTATATCTGTTATACTGTAATGATAAAGAGGTGGGGTTATATCTGATCTGCAATGATAAAGAGGTGGGGTTATATCTGATCTGTATTGATAAAGAGGTGGGGTTATATCTGTTATACTGTAATGATAAAGAGGTGGGTTATATCTGTTATACTGTAATGATAAAGAGGTGGGGTTATATCTGTTATACTGTAATGATAAAGAGGTGGGGTTATATCTGTTATACTGTAATGATAAAGAGGTGGGGTTATATCTGATCTGTAATGGTAAAGAGGTGGGTTATATCTGATCTGTAATGATAAAGAGGTGGGGTTATATCTGTTATACTGTAATGATAAAGAGGTGGGGTTATATCTGATCTGTAATGGTAAAGAGGTGGGGTTATATCTGATCTGTATTGATAAAGAGGTGGGGTTATATCTGTTATACTGTAATGATAAAGAGGTGGGGTTATATCTGATCTGTAATGATAAAGAGGTGGGGTTATATCTGATCTGTATTGATAAAGAGGTGGGGTTATATCTGATCTGTAATGATAAAGAGGTGGGGTTATATCTGTTATACTGTAATGATAAAGAGGTGGGGTTATATCTGTTATACTGTAATGATAAAGAGGTGGGGTTATATCTGATCTGTAATGATAAAGAGGTGGGGTTATATCTGATCTGTAATGATAAAGAGGTGGGTTATATCTGATCTGTAATGATAAAGAGGTGGGGTTATATCTGATCTGTAATGATAAAGAGGTGGGGTTATATCTGATCTGTAATGGTAAAGAGGTGGGGTTATATCTGTTATACTGTAATGATAAAGAGGTGGGGTTATATCTGTTATACTGTAATGATAAAGATGTGGGGTTATATCTGTTATACTGTAATGATAAAGAGGTGAGTTATATCTGTTATACTGTAATGATAAAGAGGTGGGGTTATATCTGTTATACTGTAATGATAAAGAGGTGGGGTTATATCTGTTATACTGTAATGATAAAGAGGTGGGGTTATATCTGTTATACTGTAATGATAAAGAGGTGGGGTTATATCTGTTATACTGTAATGATAAAGAGGTGGGGTTATATCTGTTATACTGTAATGATAAAGAGGTGGGGTTATATCTGATCTGTAATGATAAAGAGGTGGGGTTATATCTGATCTGTAATGATAAAGAGGTGGGGTTATATCTGATCTGTAATGATAAAGAGGTGGGGTTATATCTGTTATACTGTAATGATAAAGAGGTGGGGTTATATCTGTTATACTGTAATGATAAAGAGGTGGGGTTATATCTGTTATACTGTAATGATAAAGAGGTGGGGTTATATCTGATCTGTAATGATAAAGAGGTGGGGTTATATCTGTTATACTGTAATGATAAAGAGGTGGGGTTATATCTGTTATACTGTAATGATAAAGAGGTGGGGTTATATCTGTTATACTGTAATGATAAAGAGGTGGGGTTATATCTGTTATACTGTAATGATAAAGAGGTGGGGTTATATCTGTTATACTGTAATGATAAAGAGGTGGGGTTATATCTGATCTGTAATGATAAAGAGGTGGGGTTATATCTGTTATACTGTAATGATAAAGAGGTGGGGTTATATCTGTTATACTGTATTGATAAAGAGGTGGGGTTATATCTGTTATACTGTAATGATAAAGAGGTGGGTTATATCTGTTATACTGTAATGATAAAGAGGTGGGGTTATATCTGTTATACTGTATTGATAAAGAGGTGGGGTTATATCTGTTATACTGTAATGATAAAGAGGTGGGGTTATATCTGTTATACTGTAATGATAAAGAGGTGGGTTATATCTGTTAAACTGTATTGATAAAGAGGTGGGGTTATATCTGTTATACTGTAATGATAAAGAGGTGGGGTTATATCTGTTATACTGTAATGATAAAGAGGTGGGTTATATCTGTTATACTGTAATGATAAAGAGGTGGGGTTATATCTGTTATACTGTAATGATAAAGAGGTGAGTTATATCTGTTATACTGTAATGATAAAGAGGTGGGGTTATATCTGTAATACTGTAATGATAAAGAGGTGGGGTTATATCTGTTATACTGTAATGATAAAGAGGGTGGGGTTATATCTGATCTGTAATGATAAAGAGGTGGGGTTATATCTGTTATACTGTAATGATAAAGAGGTGGGGTTATATCTGTTATACTGTAATGATAAAGAGGTGGGGTTATATCTGTTATACTGTAATGATAAAGAGGTGGGGTTATATCTGATCTGTAATGATAAAGAGGTGGGGTTATATCTGTTATACTGTAATGATAAAGAGGTGGGGTTATATCTGTTATACTGTAATGATAAAGAGGTGAGTTATATCTGATCTGTAATGATAAAGAGGTGGGGTTATATCTGTTATACTGTAATGATAAAGAGGTGGGGTTATATCTGATCTGTAATGATAAAGAGCTGGGGTTATATCTCTTATACTGTAATGATAAAGAGGTGGGGTTATATCTGTTATACTGTAATGATAAAGAGGTGGGGTTATATCTGTTATACTGTAATGATAAAGAGGTGAGTTATATCTGTTATACTGTAATGATAAAGAGGTGGGGTTATATCTGTTATACTGTAATGATAAAGAGGTGGGGTTATATCTGATCTGTAATGATAAAGAGGTGGGGTTATATCTGTTATAATGTAATGATAAAGAGGTGGGGTTATATCTGTTATACTGTAATGATAAAGAGGTGGGGTTATATCTGTTATAATGTAATGATAAAGAGGTGGGGTTATATCTGATCTGTAATGATAAAGAGGTGGGGTTATATCTGTTATACTGTAATGATAAAGTGGTGGGGTTATATCTGTTATACTGTAATTATAAAGAGGTGGGGTTATATCTGTTATACTGTAATGATAAAGAGGTGAGTTATATCTGTTATACTGTATTGATAAAGAGGTGGGGTTATATCTGTTATACTGTAATGATAAAGAGGTGGGGTTATATCTGATCTGTAATGATAAAGAGGTGAGTTATATCTGATCTGTAATGATAAAGAGGTGGGTTATATCTGTTATACTGTAATGATAAAGAGGTGGGGTTATATCTGTTATACTGTAATGATAAAGAGGTGGGGTTATATCTGTTATACTGTAATGATAAAGAGCTGGGGTTATATCTGTTATACTGTAATGATAAAGAGGTGGGGTTATATCTGTTATACTGTAATGATAAAGAGGTGGGGTTATATCTGTTATACTGTAATGATAAAGAGGTGGGGTTATATCTGTTATACTGTAATGATAAAGAGGTGGGGTTATATCTGTTATACTGTAATGATAAAGAGGTGAGTTATATCTGTTATACTGTAATGATAAAGAGGTGAGTTATATCTGTTATACTGTAATGATAAAGAGGTGGGGTTATATCTGTTATACTGTAATGATAAAGAGGTGGGGTTATATCTGATCTGCAATGATAAAGAGGTGGGGTTATATCTGTTATACTGTAATGATAAAGAGGTGGGGTTATATCTGATCTGTAATGGTAAAGAGGTGGGTTATATCTGATCTGTAATGATAAAGAGGTGGGGTTATATCTGTTATACTGTAATGATAAAGAGGTGGGGTTATATCTGATCTGTAATGATAAAGAGGTGGGGTTATATCTGATCTGTATTGATAAAGAGGTGGGGTTATATCTGATCTGTAATGATAAAGAGGTGGGGTTATATCTGTTATACTGTAATGATAAAGAGGTGGGGTTATATCTGTTATACTGTAATGATAAAGAGGTGGGGTTATATCTGATCTGTAATGATAAAGAGGTGGGGTTATATCTGATCTGTAATGATAAAGAGGTGGGTTATATCTGATCTGTAATGATAAAGAGGTGGGGTTATATCTGATCTGTAATGATAAAGAGGTGGGGTTATATCTGATCTGTAATGGTAAAGAGGTGGGGTTATATCTGTTATACTGTAATGATAAAGAGGTGGGGTTATATCTGTTATACTGTAATGATAAAGATGTGGGGTTATATCTGTTATACTGTAATGATAAAGAGGTGAGTTATATCTGATATACTGTAATGATAAAGAGGTGGGGTTATATCTGTTATACTGTAATGATAAAGAGGTGGGGTTATATCTGTTATACTGTAATGATAAAGAGGTGGGGTTATATCTGTTATACTGTAATGATAAAGAGGTGGGGTTATATCTGTTATACTGTAATGATAAAGAGGTGGGGTTATATCTGTTATACTGTAATGATAAAGAGGTGGGGTTATATCTGATCTGTAATGATAAAGAGGTGGGGTTATATCTGATCTGTAATGATAAAGAGGTGGGGTTATATCTGATCTGTAATGATAAAGAGGTGGGGTTATATCTGTTATACTGTAATGATAAAGAGGTAGGGGTTATATCTGTATACTGTAATGATAAAGAGGTGGGTTATATCTGTTATACTGATAAAGAGGTGGGGTTATATCTGTTATACTGTAATGATAAAGAGGTGGGGTTATATCTGATCTGTAATGATAAAGAGGTGGGGTTATATCTGTTATACTGTAATGATAAAGAGGTGGGGTTATATCTGTTATACTGTAATGATAAAGAGGTGGGTTATATCTGTTATACTGTAATGATAAAGAGGTGGGGTTATATCTGTTATACTGTATTGATACAGAGGTGGGGTTATATCTGTTATACTGTAATGATAAAGAGGTGGGGTTATATCTGTTATACTGTAATGATAAAGAGGTGGGTTATATCTGTTAAACTGTATTGATAAAGAGGTGGGGTTATATCTGTTATACTGTAATGATAAAGAGGTGGGGTTATATCTGTTATACTGTAATGATAAAGAGGTGGGTTATATCTGTTATACTGTAATGATAAAGAGGTGGGGTTATATCTGTTATACTGTAATGATAAAGAGGTGAGTTATATCTGTTATACTGTAATGATAAAGAGGTGGGGTTATATCTGTAATACTGTAATGATAAAGAGGTGGGGTTATATCTGTTATACTGTAATGATAAAGAGGTGGGGTTATATCTGATCTGTAATGATAAAGAGGTGGGGTTATATCTGTTATACTGTAATGATAAAGAGGTGGGGTTATATCTGTTATACTGTAATGATAAAGAGGTGGGGTTATATCTGTTATACTGTAATGATAAAGAGGTGGGGTTATATCTGATCTGTAATGATAAAGAGGTGGGGTTATATCTGTTATACTGTAATGATAAAGAGGTGGGGTTATATCTGTTATACTGTAATGATAAAGAGGTGAGTTATATCTGATCTGTAATGATAAAGAGGTGGGGTTATATCTGTTATACTGTAATGATAAAGAGGTGGGGTTATATCTGATCTGTAATGATAAAGAGCTGGGGTTATATCTCTTATACTGTAATGATAAAGAGGTGGGGTTATATCTGTTATACTGTAATGATAAAGAGGTGGGGTTATATCTGTTATACTGTAATGATAAAGAGGTGAGTTATATCTGTTATACTGTAATGATAAAGAGGTGGGGTTATATCTGTTATACTGTAATGATAAAGAGGTGGGGTTATATCTGTTATACTGTAATGATAAAGAAGTGGGGTTATATCTGTTATACTGTAATGATAAAGAGGTGGGGTTATATCTGTTATACTGTAATTATAAAGAGGTGAGTTATATCTGATCTGTAATGATAAAGAGGTGGGGTTATATCTGTTATACTGTAATGATAAAGAGGTGGGGTTATATCTGATCTGTAATGATAAAGAGGTGGGGTTATATCTGTTATACTGTAATGATAAAGAGGTGGGGTTATATCTGTTATACTGTAATGATAAAGAGGTGGGGTTATATCTGTTATACTGTAATGATAAAGAGGTGGGGTTATATCTGATCTGTAATGATAAAGAGGTGGGGTTATATCTGTTATACTGTAATAATAAAGAGGTGGGGTTATATCTGTTATACTGTAATGATAAAGAGGTGGGGTTATATCTGTTATACTGTAATGATAAAGAGGTGGGGTTATATCTGTTATACTGTAATGATAAAGAGGTGGGGTTATATCTGATCTGTAATGATAAAGATGTGGGGTTATATCTGTTATACTGTAATGATAAAGAGGTGGGGTTATATCTGTTATACTGTAATGATAAAGAGGTGGGGTTATATCTGTAATACTGTAATGATAAAGAGGTGGGGTTATATCTGATCTGTAATGATAAAGAGGTGGGGTTATATCTGTTATACTGTAATGATAAAGAGGTGGGGTTATATCTGTTATACTGTAAGGATAAAGAGGTGGGGTTATATCTGTTATACTGTAATGATAAAGAGGTGGGGTTATATCTGATCTGTAATGATAAAGAGGTGGGGTTATATCTGATCTGTAATGATAAAGAGGTGGGGTTATAGCTGATCTGTAATGATAAAGAGGTGGGGTTATATCTGTTATACTGTAATGATAAAGAGGTGGGGTTATATCTGTTATACTGTAATGATAAAGAGGTGGGGTTATATCTGTTATACTGTAATGATAAAGAGGTGGGGTTATATCTGTTATACTGTAATGATAAAGAGGTGGGGTTATATCTGTTATACTGTAATGATAAAGAGGTGGGTTATATCTGATCTGTATTGATAAAGAGGTGGGGTTATATCTGTTATACTGTAATGATAAAGAGGTGGGATTATATCTGATCTGTAATAATAAAGAGGTGGGGTTATATCTGATCTGTATTGATAAAGAGGTGGGGTTATATCTGATATACTGTATTGATAAAGAGGTGGGGTTATATCTGATCTGTAATGATAAAGAGGTGGGGTTATATCTGATCTGTATTGATAAAGAGGTGCGGTTATATCTGATCTGTAATGATAAAGAGGTGGGGTTATATCTGTTATACTGTAATGATAAAGAGGTGGGGTTATATCTGTTATACTGTAATGATAAAGAGGTGGGGTTATATCTGATATGTAATGATAAAGAGGTGGGTTATATCTGATCTGTAATGATAAAGAGGTGGGTTATATCTGATCTGTAATGATAAAGAGGTGGGGTTATATCTGATCTGTAATGATAAAGAGGTGGGGTTATATCTGATCTGTAATGGTAAAGAGGTGGGGTTATATCTGTTATACTGTAATGATAAAGAGGTGGGGTTATATCTGTTATACTGTAATGATAAAGAGGTGGGGTTATATCTGTTATACTGTAATGATAAAGAGGTGAGTTATATCTGTTATACTGTAATGATAAAGAGGTGGGGTTATATCTGTTATACTGTAATGATAAAGAGGTGGGGTTATATCTGTTATACTGTAATGATAAAGAGGTGGGGTTATATCTGTTATACTGTAATGATAAAGAGGTGGGGTTATATCTGTTATACTGTAATGATAAAGAGGTGGGGTTATATCTGTTATACTGTAATGATAAAGAGGTGGGGTTATATCTGATCTGTAATGATAAAGAGGTGGGGTTATATCTGATCTGTAATGATAAAGAGGTGGGGTTATATCTGATCTGTAATGATAAAGAGGTGGGGTTATATCTGTTATACTGTAATGATAAAGAGGTGGGGTTATATCTGTTATACTGTAATGATAAAGAGGTGGGGTTATATATGTTATACTGTAATGATAAAGAGGTGGGGTTATATCTGTTATACTGTAATGATAAAGAGGTGGGGTTATATCTGTTATACTGTAATGATAAAGAGGTGGGGTTATATCTGATCTGTAATGATAAAGAGGTGGGGTTATATCTGATCTGTAATGATAAAGAGGTGGGGTTATATCTGATCTGTAATGATAAAGAGGTGGGGTTATATCTGTTATACTGTAATGATAAAGAGGTGGGGTTATATCTGTTATACTGTAATGATAAAGAGGTGGGGTTATATCTGTTATACTGTAATGATAAAGAGGTGGGGTTATATCTGTTATACTGTAATGATAAAGAGGTGGGGTTATATCTGATCTGTAATGATAAAGAGGTGGGGTTATATCTGTTATACTGTAATGATAAAGAGGTGGGGTTATATCTGTTATACTGTAATGATAAAGAGGTGGGTTATATCTGTTATACTGTAATGATAAAGAGGTGGGGTTATATCTGTTATACTGTATTGATAAAGAGGTGGGGTTATATCTGTTATAATGTAATGATAAAGAGGTGGGGTTATATCTGTTATACTGTAATGATAAAGAGGTGGGTTATATCTGTTATACTGTATTGATAAAGAGGTGGGGTTATATCTGTTATACTGTAATGATAAAGAGGTGGGGTTATATCTGTTATACTGTAATGATAAAGAGGTGGGTTATATCTGTTATACTGTAATGATAAAGAGGTGGGGTTATATCTGTTATACTGTAATGATAAAGAGGTGAGTTATATCTGTTATACTGTAATGATAAAGAGGTGGGGTTATATCTGTAATACTGTAATGATAAAGAGGTGGGGTTATATCTGTTATACTGTAATGATAAAGAGGTGGGGTTATATCTGATCTGTAATGATAAAGAGGTGGGGTTATATCTGTTATACTGTAATTATAAAGAGGTGGGGTTATATCTGTTATACTGTAATGATAAAGAGGTGGGGTTATATCTGTTATACTGTAATGATAAAGAGGTGGGGTTATATCTGATCTGTAATGATAAAGAGGTGGGGTTATATCTGTTATACTGTAATGATAAAGAGGTGGGGTTATATCTGTTATACTGTAATGATAAAGAGGTGGGGTTATATCTGTTATACTGTAATGATAAAGAGGTGGGGTTATATCTGTTATACTGTAATGATAAAGAGGTGGGGTTATATCTGTTATACTGTAATGATAAAGAGGTGGGGTTATATCTGTTATACTGTAATGATAAAGAGGTGGGGTTATATCTGATCTGTATTGATAAAGAGGTGGGGTTATATCTGTTATACTGTAATGATAAAGAGGTGGGGTTATATCTGTTATACTGTAATGATAAAGAGGTGGGTTATATCTGTTATACTGTAATGATAAAGAGGTGGGGTTATATCTGTTATACTGTAATGATAAAGAGGTGGGGTTATATCTGTTATACTGTAATGATAAAGAAGTGGGGTTATATCTGTTATACTGTAATGATAAAGAGGTGGGGTTATATCTGTTATACTGTAATTATAAAGAGGTGAGTTATATCTGATCTGTAATGATAAAGAGGTGGGGTTATATCTGTTATACTGTAATGATAAAGAGGTGGGGTTATATCTGATCTGTAATGATAAAGAGGTGGGGTTATATCTGTTATACTGTAATGATAAAGAGGTGGGGTTATATCTGTTATACTGTAATGATAAAGAGGTGGGGTTATATCTGTTATACTGTAATGATAAAGAGGTGGGGTTATATCTGATCTGTAATGATAAAGAGGTGGGGTTATATCTGTTATACTGTAATAATAAAGAGGTGGGGTTATATCTGATCTGTAATGATAAAGAGGTGGGGTTATATCTGTTATACTGTAATGATAAAGAGGTGGGGTTATATCTGTTATACTGTAATGATAAAGAGGTGGGGTTATATCTGATCTGTAATGATAAAGAGGTGGGTTATATCTGTTATACTGTAATGATAAAGAGGTGGGGTTATATCTGATCTGTAATGATAAAGAGGTGGGGTTATATCTGTTATACTGTAATAATAAAGAGGTGGGGTTATATCTGTTATACTGTAATGATAAAGAGGTGGGGTTATATCTGTTATACTGTAATGATAAAGAGGTGGGGTTATATCTGATCTGTAATGATAAAGAGGTGGGGTTATATCTGTTATACTGTAATGATAAAGAGGTGGGTTATATCTGTTATACTGTAATAATAAAGAGGTGGGGTTATATCTGTTATACTGTAATGATAAAGAGGTGGGGTTATATCTGTTATACTGTAATGATAAAGAGGTGGGGTTATATCTGATCTGTAATGATAAAGAGGTGGGGTTATATCTGTTATACTGTAATGATAAAGAGGTGGGGTTATATCTGTTATACTGTAATGATAAAGAGGTGGGGTTATATCTGTTATACTGTAATGATAAAGAGGTGGGGTTATATCTGATCTGTAATGATAAAGAGGTGGGGTTATATCTGTTATACTGTAATGATAAAGAGGTGGGGTTATATATGTTATACTGTAAGGATAAAGAGGTGGGGTTATATCTGTTATACTGTAATGATAAAGAGGTGGGGTTATATCTGATCTGTAATGATAAAGAGGTGGGGTTATATCTGATCTGTAATGATAAAGAGGTGGGGTTATATCTGATCTGTAATGATAAAGAGGTGGGGTTATATCTGTTATACTGTAATGATAAAGAGGTGGGGTTATATCTGTTATACTGTAATGATAAAGAGGTGGGGTTATATCTGTTATACTGTAATGATAAAGAGGTGGGGTTATATCTGTTATACTGTAATGATAAAGAGGTGGGGTTATATCTGTTATACTGTAATGATAAAGAGGTGGGATTATATCTGATCTGTAATAATAAAGAGGTGGGGTTATATCTGATCTGTATTGATAAAGAGGTGGGGTTATATCTGTTATACTGTATTGATAAAGAGGTGGGGTTATATCTGTTATACTGTATTGATAAAGAGGTGGGGTTATATCTGTTATACTGTAATGATAAAGAGGTGAGTTATATCTGTTATACTGTAATGATAAAGAGGTGGGGTTATATCTGTTATACTGTAATGATAAAGAGGTGGGGTTATATCTGTTATACTGTAATGATAAAGAGCTGGGGTTATATCTGTTATACTGTAATGATAAAGAGGTGGGGTTATATCTGTTATACTGTAATGATAAAGAGGTGGGGTTATATCTGTTATACTGTAATGATAATGAGGTGGGTTATATCTGTTATACTGTAATGATAAAGAGGTGGGGTTATATCTGTTATACTGTAATGATAAAGAGGTGGGGTTATATCTGTTATACTGTAATGATAAAGAGGTGGGGTTATATCTGTTATACTGTAATGATAAAGAGGTGGGGTTATATCTGATCTGTAATGATAAAGAGGTGGGGTTATATCTGATCTGTATTGATAAAGAGGTGGGGTTATATCTGTTATACTGTAATAATAAAGAGGTGGGGTTATATCTGTTATACTGTAATGATAAAGAGGTGGGTTATATCTGTTATACTGTAATGATAAAGAGGTGGGGTTATATCTGTTATACTGTAATGATAAAGAGGTGGGGTTATATCTGTCATGTGGTGTGCATGTAGTGTGTATAGTGTGTATAGTCTCTCTTTCGCTCTCTGTCTCTCTATCTCTCTCTCGGTCTCTCTCTCTCTCTCTCTCTCTATCTCTCTCTCTCTCTCTCTCTCTCGGTCTCTCTCTCTCTCTCTCTCTCTCTCTCTCTCTCTCTCTCTCTCCAGATTGAGGATCTGCAGATAAAAGTACAGGACCTGAAGGGAAAGTTCAAGAAGCCCGTCCTGAAGAAAGTGCGTATGTCTGCTGATGCTATGCTCCAGGCTCTGCTGGGCTCCAAACACAAGGTGTCCATGGATCTGAGGTCCAACCTGAAGCAGGTCAAGAAGGAGGTCAAGGAGGAGGTAGGGTTGCTTCCCAATACTATAACTTAATATCAGTAGAGTTCGTTGTATGAGAGTTCAAGAGGATCCCACTGCTGATACCAAACGTTATATTACAAATAGTGTGAGTGTAATCTGATACATTAGCAAGTGGTGAAACTACTGCTATAGTGTATATACTGTGTTTCAACTCAGCACTCCAATGTGGATGATTCTGAGTCGTTGTTTTTTTATTTGGGATTAATTGTTGTATTACTCAAATGCACATTGAAACAAACATACATGGATCCAACGCAACAAAATGTAGACGAATATATTTGATCTGCTTCTCTTCCCACTCAGGACAAAGAATCTGTGGGTGACTGGCGTAAGAACATTGAAGACAAATCAGACAGAAAGAAGATGTTTGAGACTAATAAGGAGTAGATGTTCGAGACAGGAAGATGTTTCAGACCGCTTGAACAACCTTCTGCCTTTGGTTACTAAGTTATCCAGATACGACTCGTTTGTTTGTTTGTTTTCGTCTCTGGCTCAATTAATCTATGAGGTAGTTCCATCTCTGTAGGACTGTTGTGACAGATGTTAATGAATTGTTATGGTATCTAAGAGGTAGTTCCATCTCTCTGGGACTGTTGTGACAGATGTTAATGTGTTTAATCAAAACAACCTGTAGTACTGTTTACTACTTTATTCCTTTGTTCCAATTCAATTTCTGAAAATAAATGATTTGGTGAAAAAAAACATGATTTATTTTCTGTATGCCTTTCTGCTACTGCTACAAAAGGTAATTGAATTTCCCACAGCGGTTATACCATCACCTTACCTATGCCTGCTTTGATATACACTGCTCAAAAAAATAAAGGGAACACTTAAACAACACAATGTAACTCCAAGTCAATCACACTTCTGTGAAATCAAACTGTCCACTTAGGAAGCAACACTGATTGACACATTTCACATGCTGTTGTGCAAATGGAATAGACAACAGGTGGAAATTATAGGCAATTAGCAAGACACCCCCAATAAAGGAGTGGTTCTGCAGGTGGGGACCACAGACCACTTCTCAGTTCCTATGCTTCCTGGCTGATGTTTTGGTCACTTTTGAATGCTGGTGGTGCTTTCACTCTAGTGGTAGCATGAGACGGAGTCTACAACCCACACAAGTGGCTCAGGTAGTGCAGCTCATCCAGGATGGCACATCAATGCGAGCTGTGGCAAGAAGGTTTGCTGTGTCTGTCAGCGTAGTGTCCAGAGCATGGAGGCGCTACCAGGAGACAGGCCAGTACATCAGGAGACGTGGAGGAGGCCGTAGGAGGGCAACAACCCAGCAGCAGGACCGCTACCTCCGCCTTTGTGCAAGGAGGAGCAGGAGGAGCACTGCCAGAGCCCTGCAAAATGACCTCCAGCAGGCCACAAATGTGCATGTGTCTGCTCAAACGGTCAGAAACAGACTCTATGAGGGTGGTATGTGGGCCCGACGTCCACAGTTGGGGGTTGTGCTTACAGCCCAACACCGTGCAGGACGTTTGGCATTTGCCAGAGAACACCAATATTGGCAAATTCGCCACTGGCGCCCTGTGCTCTTCACAGATGAAAGCAGGTTCACACTGAGCACGTGACAGAGGTGACAGAGTCTGGAGATGCCGTGGAGAACGTTCTGCTGCCTGCAACATCCTCCAGCATGACCGGTTTGGCGGTGGGTCAGTCATGGTGTAGGGTGGCATTTCTTTGGGGGGCCGCACAGCCCTCCATGTGCTCGCCAGAGGTAGCCTGACTGCCATTAGGTACCGAGATGAGATCCTCAGACCCCTTGTGAGACCATATGCTGGTGCGGTTGGCCCTAGGTTCCTCCTAATGCAAGACAATGCTAGACCTCATGTGGCTGGAGTGTGTCAGCAGTTCCTGCAAGAGGAAGGCATTGATGCTATGGACTGGCCCACCCGTTCCCCAGACCTGAATCCAATTGAGCACATCTGGGACATCATGTCTCGCTCCATCCACCAACGCCACGTTGCACCACAGACTGTCCAGGAGTTGCCGGATGCTTTAGTCCAGGTCTGGGAGGAGATCCCTCAGGAGACCATCCGCCACCTCATCAGGAGCATGCCCAGGCGTTGTAGGGAGGTCATACAGGCACGTGGAGGCCACACACACTACTGAGCCTCATTTTGACTTGTTTTAAGGACATTACATCAAAGTTGGATCAGCCTGTAGTGTGGTTTTCCACTTTAATTTTGAGTGTGACTCCAAATCCAGACCTCCATGGGTTGATAAATTGGATTTCCAATGATTATTTTTGTGTGATTTTGTTGTCAGCACATTCAACTATGTAAAGAAAAAAGTATTTAATAAGATTATTTCTTTCATTCAGATCTAGGATGTGTTGTATAAGTGTTCCCTTTATTTTTTTGAGCAGTATATTTTGTAGTCAAAGGTTAACGTTCTATCAGGAATGAGGTGAACATAATCCCTAACCACATTATGGATTCAGATTTTTGGGGATTATTTTATTGAACTGATGATGCCAGCATGGAATAGTTTAGAGTTCAGGTGGTAATCTCTGAATAACAGTATGAGGCTAAGTTACCAGATGTTTCTATTACTCAACATAATATGGTGTTTGAGAACACAGTGAACCATAGGTCATGTCCTATTGGTCTGCATCTAAGGAGTTAAACATCGAAAGATAGTTGTAACATTTTTCAACGTTACACCAAGACAATCAGATCCTACTTTTTCATACAAAATACTTGATGTAAAATGTATTCTTCAACAAAGAAAACCTTTTTTTTTCTGTCACTTTAGGTAAGTCAATATTACCTATATAATACATTTCCAATGACTAAATACTGTCATGACTACTTTGATATCCAATCAGTACTTTCTCTACCTCTTTACAGGTTAGCTTGAGGTTGAATATGTTGAAGGAGACTAATAGCTGAGGAGCAAGTGGTGAAGACAACGTGGTGGGACTTGGCTGGACTCTGGATCTGAGAGCCAACTGGAGCAGACAAAGGAGGGAGGAGGTCTGGGAGAGAAGAAGGGGAGGACAGGGAGAGGAGGGAGGAGAACAGGGAGAGAAGGAGGGAGGAGAACAGGGAGAGGAGGGAGGAGAACAGGGAGAGAAGGAGGGAGGAGGACAGGGAGAGGAGGGAGGAGAACAGGGAGAGGAGGGAGGAGAACAGGGTGAGGAGGGAGGAGAACAGGGAGAGGAGGGAGGAAAACAGGGAGGAGAACAGGGAGAGAAGGGAGGAGAACAGGGAGAGGAGGGAGGAGAACAGGGAGAGAAGGAGGGAGGAGAACAGGGAGAGAAGGTGGGAGAACAGGGAGAGAAGGTGGGAGAACAGGGAGAGAAGGTGGGAGGACAGGGTGAGGAGGGAGGAGGACAGGGAGAGAAGGAGGGAGGAGGACAGGGAGAGAAGGAGGGAGGAGGACAGGGAGAGAAGGAGGGAGGAGAACAGGGAGAGAAGGAGGGAGGAGAACAGGGAGAAAAGGAGGGAGGAGAACAGGGAGAAAAGGAGGGAGGAGAACAGGGAGAGAAGAAGGGAAGAGAACAGGGAGAACAGGGAGGAGGACAGGGAGAGAAGGAGGGAGGAGAACAGGGAGAGGAGGAGAACAGGGAGAGGAGGGAGGAGAACAGGGAGAGGAGGAGAACAGGGAGAGGAGGGAGGAGAACAGGGAGAGGAGGGAGGAGGACAGGGAGAGAAGGAGGGAAGAGAACAGGGAGAGGAGGGAAGAGAACAGGGAGAGAAGGAGGGAGGAGAACAGGGAGAGAAGGAGGGAGGAGAACAGGGAGAGAAGGAGGGAGGAGAACAGGGAGAGGGAGGAGAACAGGGAGAGGGAGGAGGACAGGGAGAGGAGGGAGGAGAACAGGGAGAGGAGGGAGGAGAACAGTGAGGAGAACAGGGAGAGAAGGGAGGAGGAGAACAGGGAGAGGAGGAGGGAGGAGAACAGGGAGAGGAGGAGGGAGGAGAACAGGGAGAGGGAGGAGAACAGGGAGAGGAGGGAGGAGAACAGGGAGAGGAGGGAGGAGAACAGGGAGGAGAACAGGGAGAGAAGGGAGGAGAACAGGGAGAGGAGGGAGGAGAACAGGGAGGGAAGGAGGGAGGAGAACAGGGAGGGAAGGAGGGAGGAGAACAGGGAGAGGAGGGAGGGAGGAGAACAGGGAGAGGAGGGAGGGAGGAGAACAGGGAGGGAAGGAGGGAGGAGGACAGGGAGAGAAGAAGGGAGGAGAACAGGGAGAGAAGAAGGGAGGAGAGTAGAGGTGGATGGGCGTGGAGTGTGGTGACATCACATTTATTGTGACTAAAAATGATGGTGTAACTTCCTACTACCCATGGTTAAGATCAGCAAATCAAATCAAAGTTTATTTGTCACGTGCGCCGAATACAACAGGTGTAGACCTTACAGTGAAATGCTTACTTACAGGCTCTAACCAATAGTGCAAAAAAGGTATTAGGTGAACAATAGCTAGGTAAAGAAATAAAACAACAGTAAAAAGACAGTGAAAAATAACAGTAGCGAGGCTATAGAAGTAGCGAGGCTACATACAGACACCGGTTAGTCAGGCTGATTGAGGTAGTATATACAGTGGGGAGAACAAGTATTTGATACACTGCCGATTTTGCAGGTTTTCCTACTTACAAAGCATGTAGAGGTCTGTAATTTTTATCATAGGTACACTTCAACTGTGAGAGATGGAATCTAAAACATAGGCTGCTTGCCTATTGTCCTGTAGCCCATCCCAGCCTTGTGCAGGTCTACAATTGTATCCCTGATGTCCTTACATAGCTCTCTGGTCTTGGCCATTGTGGAGAGGTTGGAGTCTGTTTGATTGAGTGTGTGGACAGGTGTCTTTTATACAGGTAACGAGTTCAAACAGGTTCAGTTAATACAGGTAATGAGTGGAGAACAGGAGGGCTTCTTAAAGAAAAACTAACAGCTCTGTGAGAGCTGGGATTCTTACTGGTTGGTAGGTGATCAAATACTTATGTCATGCAATAAAATGCAAATGAATTACTTAAAAATCATACAATGTGATTTTCTGGATTTTTGTTTTAGATTCTGTCTCTCACAGTTGAAGTGTACCTATGATAAAAATTACAGACCTCTACATGCTTTGTAAGTAGGAAAACCTGCAAAATCGGCAGTGTATCAAATACTTGTTCTCCCCACTGTACATGTAGACATGGTTAAAGTGACTATGCATATATGATGAACAGAGAGTAGCAGTAGGGTAAAAGAGGGGTTGGCAGGTGGCGGGACACAATGCAGATAGCCTGGTTAGCCAATGTGCGGGAGCACTGGTTGGTCGGGCCAATTGAGGTAGTATGTACATGAATGTATAGTTAAGTGACTATGTGAATATGATAAACAGAGAGTAGCAGGGGGAGGGCACACAATGCAAATAGTAGCCATTTGATTACCTGTTCAGGAGTCTTATGGCTTGGGGGTAAAAACTGTTGAGAAGCCTTTTTGTCCTAGACTTGGCACTCCGGGACCGCTTGCCATGCGGTAGTAGAGAGAACAGTCTATGACTGGGGTGGCTTGGGTCTTTGACCATTTTTAGGGCCTTCCTCTGACACCGCCTGGTGTAGAGGTCCTGGATGGCAGGCAGCTTAGCCCCAGTGATGTACTGGGCCGTACGCACTACCCTCTATAATGCCTTGCGGTCGGAGGCCGAGCAATTGCTGTAGCAGGCAGTGATGCAAACAGTCAGGATGCTCTCGATGTTGCAGCTGTAGAACCTTTTGAGGATCTCAGGACCCATGCCAAATCTTTTTAGTTTCCTGAGGGGGAACAGGCTTTGTCGTACCCTCTTCACGACTGTCTTGGTGTGTTTGGACCATTCTAGTTTGTTGTTGATGTGGACACCAAGGAACTTGAAGCTCTCAACCTGCTCCACTACAGCCCCATCGATGCGAATAGGGGCGTGCTCGGTCCTCCTTTTCCTGTAGTCCACAATCATCTCCTTAGTCTTGGTTACGTTGAGGGATAGGTTGTTATTCTGGCACCACCCGGCCAGGTCTCTGACCTCCTCCCTACATGCTGTCTCGTCGTTGTCGGGGATCAGGCCTACCACTGTTGTGTTGTCTGCAAACTTAATGATGGTGTTGGAGTCGTGCCTGGCCATGCAGTCGTGGGTGAACAGGGAGTAGAGGAGGGGACTGAGCACGCAACCCTGGGGAGCTCCAGTGTTGAGGATCAGCATGGCAGATGTGTTGCTACCTACCCTCACCACCTGGGGGTGGCCCGTCAGGAAGTCCAGGATCCAGTTGCAGAGGGAGGTGTTTAGTCCCAGGATCCTTAGCTTAGTGATGAGATTAGAGGTCACTATGGTGTTGAACGCTGAGCTGTAGTCAATGAATAGCATTCTCACATAAATGTTCCTTTTGTACAGGTGAGAAAGGGCAGTGTGGAGTGCAATAGAGATTGCATCATCTGTGGATTTGTTTGGGCGGTATGCAAATTGGAGTGGGTCTAGGGTTTCTGGGATAATGGTGTTGATGTGAGCCATTACCAGCCTTTCAAAGCACTTCATGGCTACGGTCTGTAGTCATTTAGGCAGGTTGCCTTTGTGTTCTTGGGCACAGGGATACGCAAACCTCCTGATTTAGGTCAGTTATGTCAGCCTATATATGTCAGTTATGTCAGCCTATATATGTCAGTCATATCAGCCTATATATCTCAGTTATGTCAGCCTATATATCTCAGTTATGTCAGCCTATATATGTCAGTTATGTCAGCCTATATATGTCAGTTATGTCAGCCTATATATGTCAGTTATATCAGCCTATATATGTCAATCAGATCAGCCTATGAATGTCAGTTATGTCAGCCTATATATGTCAGTTATGTCAGCCTATATATGTCAGTTATATCAGCCTATGAATGTCAGTCAGATGTGCCTGTATGTCAGTTATGTCAGCCTATATATGTCAGTTATGTCAGCCTATATATGTCAGTTATGTCAGCCTATATATGTCAGTTATGTCAGCCTATATATGTCAGTATGTCAGCCTATATATGTCAGTTATGTCAGCCTATATATGTCAGTTATGTCAGCCTATATACACTGCTCAAAAAAATAAAGGGAACACTAAAATAACACATCCTAGATCTGAATGAATGAAATAATCTTATTAAATACTTTTTTCTTTACATAGTTGAATGTGCTGACAACAAAATCACACAAAAATAATCAATGGAAATCCAATTTATCAACCCATGGAGGTCTGGATTTGGAGTCACACTCAAAATTAAAGTGGATTTCCACACTACAGGCTCATCCAACTTTGATGTAATGTCCTTAAAACAAGTCAAAATGAGGCTCAGTAGTGTGTGTGGCCTCCACGTGACTGTATGACCTCCCTACAACGCCTGGGCATGCTCCTGATGAGGTGGCGGATGGTCTCCTGAGGGATCTTCTCCCAGACCTGGACTAAAGCATCCGCCAACTCCTGGACAGTCTGTGGTGCAACGTGGCATTGGTGGATGGAGCGAGACATGATGTCCCAGATGTGCTCAATTGGATTCAGGTCTGGGGAACGGGTGGGCCAGTCCATAGCATCAATGCCTTCCTCTTGCAGGAACTGCTGACACACTCCAGCCACATGAGGTCTAGCATTGTCTTGCATTGGGAGGAACCCAGGGCCAACCACACAAGCTTATGGTCTCACAAGGGGTCTGAGGATCTCATCTCGGTACCTAATGGCAGTCAGGCTACCTCTGGCGAGCACATGGAGGGCTGTGCGGACCCCCAAAGAAATGCCACCCCACACCATGACTGACCCACCGCCAAACCGGTCATGCTGGAGGATGTTGCAGGCAGCAGAACGTTCTCCACGGCGTCTCCAGACTCTGTCACGTCTGTCACATGTGCTCAGTGTGAACCTGCTTTCATCTGTGAAGAGCACAGGGCGCCAGTGGCGAATTTGCCAATCTTGGTGTTCTCTGGCAAATGCCAAACGTCCTGCATGGTGTTGGGCTGTAAGCACAACCCCCACCTGTGGACGTCGGGCCCTCATACCACCCTCATGGAGTCTGTTTCTGATGGTTTGAGCAGACACATGCACATTTGTGGCATGCTGGAGGTCATTTTGCAGGGCTCTGGCAGTGCTCCTCCTGCTCCTCCGCGGAGGGTAGCGGTCCTGCTGCTGGGTTGTTGCCCTCCTACGGCCTCCTCCACGTCTCCTGATGTACTGGCCTGTCTCCTGGTATGCTCTGGACACTACGCTGACAAACACAGCAAACCTTCTTGCCACAGCTCGCATTGATGTGCCATCCTGGATGAGCTGCACTACCTGAGCCACTTGTGTGGAATGTAGACTCCGTCTCATGCTACCACTAGAGTGAAAGCACCGCCAGCATTCAAAAGTGACCAAAACATTAGCCAGGAAGCATAGGAACTGAGAAGTGGTCTGTGGTCACCACCTGCAGAACCACTCCTTTATTGGGGGTGTCTTGCTAATTGCCTATCATTTCCACCTGTTGTCTATTCCGTTTGCACAACAGCATGTGACATTTATTGTCAATCAGTGTTGCTTCCTAAGTGGACAGTTTGATTTCACAGAAGTGTGATTGACTTGGAGTTACATTGTGTTGTTTAAGTGTTCCCTTTATTTTTTTGAGCAGTATATGTCAGTATGTCAGCCACACATAGCTGGGGAAGGATCTTTGTACTACAGTATTGTAATGATGTCCGAAGGGGGTTATGACACGACTGTTTTATTTAATGAAAATATTCATCTCATTTTATCTCATCTAAATTTTATGTAACCTTTCTTTTGAATATGAAGGAAATGTTTGTTTCAGTAAGAAAACATTGGATGGCTTGAGAAATGATGGTGGTTGGATACTGGAGTTAGGAGGCTGACATGGTGGTTGGATACTGGAGTTAGGAGGCTGACATGGTGGTTGGATACTGGAGGCTGACATGGTGGTTGGGTACTGGAGTTAGGAGGCTGACATGGTGGTTGGGTACTGGAGTTAGGAGGCTGACATGGTGGTTGGATACTGGAGTTAGGAGGCTGACATGGTGGTTGGATACTGGAGTTAGGAGGCTGACATGGTGGTTGGATACTGGAGTTAGGAGGCTGACATGGTGGTTGGATACTGGAGTTAGGAGGCTGACATGGTGGTTGGATAATGGAGTTAGGAGGCTGACATGGTGGTTGGATACTGGAGTTAGGAGGCTGACATGGTGGTTGGATACTGAAGTTAGGAGGCTGGCATGGTGGTTGGATACTGGAGTTAGGAGGCTGACATGGTGGTTGGATACTGGAGTTAGGAGGCTGACATGGTGGTTGGATACTGGAGTTAGGAGGCTGACATGGTGGTTGGATACTGGAGTTAGGAGGCTGACATGGTGGTTGATACTGGAGTTAGGAGGCTGACATGGTGGTTGGATACTGGAGTTAGGAGGCTGACATGGTGGTTGATACTGGAATTAGGAGGCTGACATGGTGGTTGGATACTGGAGTTAGGAGGCTGACATGGTGGTTGGATACTGGAGTTAGGAGGCTGACATGGTGGTTCGATACTGGAGTTAGGAGGCTGACATGGTGGTTGGATACTGGAGTTAGGAGGCTGACATGGTGGTTGATACTGGAGTTAGGAGGCTGACATGGTGGTTGGATACTGGAGTTAGGAGGCTGACATGGTGGTTGGATACTTGATAAGAGAATTATCTATTAAAGGTAAATGAATCAATAGACCATGATGAATTATTAGTCATACAGAATGGTTAATGAATAATCAATGTAATGATCAATGTAGGGATCTATAAGTTTGATTAGTTCTGGAAAGTCCAGGAACCACGGGAGAGGGAAAGAAATGTGTGTATGCAATTAGGAGGGACACCAGGAGACAGATGGTCCTGGGAGTAAAAGCTTCAAAGCATTTCTAACCTTGAGGGAAAGGAACAGGCGAGCTCGGGATAGAGATAAACAGTGTGAGAAGTTTGTGGGGGATGCAGGTCACCAACAGTTTGTGTGTAAATGCATGTGCGTAAGAAAGCAAGAACTATATAATGACTGTTTTGTTATCCTGACCTCAGAACGTTCTCTGAATAAAAGCTACAGAAACCTTTTGCAGAAAGCTGAGTCCTTGCCTAATTATTTTAACCCATTGTCTTACAAACCTTGGGCATTAGTCAAGGCGAATTGATTATTGATTATTATCATCTAAGATATAAAATTCCTTTAACAATTGGTCCTTCGAGACGGATTTCAAACTGCCGCTGTCGTTCCAAGGAGACACCGAAACCGTGCACGGGCGGATGAAAAATCCGTAAATCAAAGACCTGGCCCTTTTCTGTGGGTTCTTTACAGGCCGGTGGCAAACTGGTACGCGACAGAGGTGGTGACGAAATTCAACGAACATTGAAAACCTCAGCTGCAAATGATAAGGTTAGTAGACTTTATTCATGCTTTTGGGGAATAGCACCTGTATGATTACATTAAATAAGGGGTGAGTGATATACCTATAGGTTTGCATTGCATAGTGATATACCTATAGGTTGGCATTGCATGGGGAAATGAGTGATACACCTGTGTGTCTGCATTGTATGTCGGCATTGTATGATGAAATGGGAAATACACCTGTATGTCTGCATTGCATGATGGAATAAGGGACACAATTGGGTGTTGGCATTTGATGAGAAAACGATTGTTGTGAGTGAAAGACGAAAGCGATTGTTGAGAGTGTAAGGCAAAAACGATTGTTGAGAGTGTAAGGCAAAAGCGATTGTTGTGAGTGAAAGGTATTCTGGGTATTAGACGCTGAGATTGATGAATGTTATAGCTGGTGACCTGGGCTCAGAAGTTCGTGCGGAGAAAAATCGGTTTTAAAGGGAATCAAGTATTCTGCGCGAATAGAAGACAGGAATCAGTCGTAAATTCAAAATCTCATTGATGTAGAGGATTTTAATGTACTCTGGGTGTTAGACGCTGAAAGTCGGGGATGTTATAGCTGGTGATCTGGCTTCGGAAGTTCGCGTGGAGAAAAATCGGTTTTAAAGGGAATCAAGTATTCTGCGCGAATGGAAGGCAGAAATTAGTTGTAAATCCAAAACGACGAATTCGAAAACGACGGAGGGTCCGAAATAGACCCTCGGCAACTGTGGCCACTGCATAAAACTAAACTAGGTCTTATGGTGAGAACCTGATAACGTAAAAGGGTTAATAGTCCATAGGGGGATAGTCGGTACCTAAATACGGCTTTGGGTCTGATATCTATGGGTGAAGTGAGACCTAATATGGTGGAGTGAGATATAGGTATTGGTGTTAAGAGTTACATGAAGCAACAGATAAATAGGCTGTTAACTAGGGCTTTACGACCCCTGGAAAGTAGTTTATAGTTGCATACGTATGCGACCTAATGTCTGATCGACAGTCCCCACTGTAGATAAAGTTTCGAGAGAGATAGAGTGATTATGCTGGGATGAGGGATTGCGTGTGAGGAGAATTCTGTCAATAAATCGCGAGGAAAAGACAGACAGTAAAACCTAAATATAAAACGGGTTGCAGTGTTTGCCTATGAGCGAGATAAAGACCGGGTTAGGATAGATACGTATAAATCATTCTAGCAGAACTACTCTATAATTGAAAAGAAGGTTAATAACGAAAACATCTTGCTAGAATCAACAGTCGCAAGAAAAAAGCCGTTTGTCCTTTTTGAGCGATGAGATAGAAGCAATTTGTAATATAGAAGAATTATTCCCCAAATTGAATAGTTAATAACGAAAACATATCGTTTGTTCTTTTTGAGCGATGAGATAGAAGCAATTTGTAATATAGAACGATTATTCCCCAAATTCTAGGTTAATAACGGTAAAATAGCATACACCTAAAGATTAACAACGAGGAGACACTGATCGTATTTGGTTCGGAGTTGTATAAATTAAAGCACATAGTTTAAGGTTCTTACGAAAAATATTTCTAAAACTCTAGATTGGGAGAAGAAGCAGAATAAATACGAGTGTACTTTAAACGATTTAAGCAACATGGGTAGTAAATCCTCTAAGGAAATCCCGGTATTGACGGGAGATGAACGTTTTATGCTGGGAAAAGATAAAAGGAACATTCATTTTGGGCCGAGATGGAGGAAGAAGTATGATTTTGATGGATGTTTAAATGTTGAAAGATTGGAATTAATGGTAAAACAAATACATAAGGTCAGTGGGGGTAAGACGGAGAAACAGCGCACAGAGGGGCTTGACACTGCTCGGGTTTGGCTGGCAGAAGCTAGAAAGAGAGCGGAGGGGGCCAAAAGTAAGGGTGTTACTAAAAATGAATGTTTGGGTAGCCAGGAGCAGACAGAGAGGACTCCCACGGCTCCCACAGAGACACCATCTAAACCCGAATTATACCCCTCCCTGGCTGACCAGGGATGGCGAGAGAACCCAGATAGGGAGGTGGTGGTAGTGAGAAGGAGGCTACCACATCAAGTGCCGCCCGTACCAATACCCCCTCCCCCATATGCTGGTCCTCAGGGAGCCGAGGGAGGTAGAGAGGAAGAGACACAGGGAGCTGGACAGGATTTAGCCACTTTATTGAAAAAGTGGATAGAAACGGAGGTAGAGAGAAAGATGAGAACTAGGGGAAGAGAGCATGTTGGTGGTGCTGCACAACCCAGAGCCCTCAGTAGACTCGTTTACCATAACCAAAGTCCGGATAGGAATAGACAAAAGAAAGGGAGAGATGGATGCTTTAACTGTAACAAACCGGGTCATTTTGCGAGACAGGACATTTTGCTAGAGAATGTGAGGTTCTGTGTAAACACTGCAATAAAATAGGTGGAAACCGCGCCATTAAACAGAACCTCGTAGGGTGGGGGCTAGCAGATCTGAGGGAAGTAAAGAGATATGCTGTACACTATGAGAAACTTGGCAAAGGTGAGAAAGAGAAGAAGGAAAGGAAAGGAGCAGAATATCTGATGGCCGCTCTAGGAGAGATTGCAGGGAATGGTAGAGGTGACAAAAGAGAAATAAATAGCAAGGCAGGAGAGAAAGGGGGAAATAGATGTTACAATTGTGGCGAGACAGGACATTTTGCTAGAGAATGTGAGGAGCCGTGTAAACACTGCAATAAAGTAGGCCATAATCACAGAGATTGCAAAAATAACAAAGACAGGAGAGGCCAGAGAGGGGGTCGAGACAAATACAGAGAGAAGAAGGTCAGGCGCCCACAGAAAGGCATGGTCAATCACATAAACCATTGAGGAAGTTTAAAACTAATGATTGGGGGGAGTACAATGGAATTTTAAGTATTATTAGGTTTTGTTTATAGTCAACTGTTGGGTTTTTGAATCAATGTGATAGGATGAAACATTGACCAAGTGGTTATTTTATGGAAAAAGAAGCACTTAGCTCTCTTTGGAAAAAAATAAATAAATAAAAAATTCCTAGGGACATGATATCTTAAAGGGGTATACACAAATGGCATTTTGGAAGTTTTGTTTTCAGAGTTTTAATAAACACACGAAATTCTTTTGATAAGGGATGTTCTGGGAACCTGGGATACAAAATGTAGATGAAGTTCTAAGCCTTAATTTGTTTAATGTAGTAAGAAACACGGTTCTGAAAGGGTGGTATGACTTGTTGACCCCTCTGGTGACTTTTCCTGTGTGGTCTGATCAGCCACATTGAAAAGCCATTTGGATGGTGAATTAAGGTCATTGGTGATATTGATTTTAAGGGAATTTGGAGAACTGATAATTATGATGGAGTTAAAGTTCTTAGACACAATTGACAATTTGAACCAATGAGAAGACTAAAAGGGCAAAGCCTTAGACTAAGGGTAGGCTTCTTTAAGTCTATTTTCCTAGAACAATAAGGGTAAAATATTTTTCCTGGGTGGAGTAAATCAGATGAGTCATTTTGATCTGATTATGTGATTTGAAAATATTTTGACCAGTAGCAGGGGTATTTTTTTACATGATCTAGATACGTTTATTTTCCCTTAGGAAGTCAGCTGTTGTTGAATTCAGTGTAAGAGATTTATTGCTATATTTTGTTGTGAATAAGTTTAATAATGGTAGACTTATGTCAACAGGACAGGGATACATGACATCTGTAGGTGATCCAGGATTATTGAGGGTATCGAGATAAATTTAAGTAGATATGCAATATCTAGACAGGTTGATTTTTCTAAAGTTCAGGAGTGCAACCAAGGAGACAATGAGACATTTAGTCAATATTTGGAAACAACCCAGATTTGATACTTTCTGTTATGAGAAAAAGCTGGAGACAGATAGAAGGGCAGACAGAGAGATCCTCCCCTGCACTGCTGAAACCTTGAGGGTTGGGGAGTAGCAGGAAGAAAGAAGGGGGGCCAGCAGGAGTAGATAGGAAGAGAATTTGGTTCACTTAGCTTTAGGATATTAATTCATGGAGAGACTATCGGCTCCATTGGCAGGCATGTATTTTAGTTTATGTTTGGTAAATTCGCTAGGAGGAGATATGAAAGCTTAGTTGGTTTCAGGTGTTAGACACTGAACCATTGCCCAGACACTATTCTGCACAGTAGGCCGAAATAGTAGCATTGACTAGAACCGGTGAAATAAGAAAGGAGAGAAAAGTTACTATTTACACAGACAAGCACATAGACATTTAAAACCATACAAAGCAGCATAGATAAATCTTAAAGACGATAAGAAACTAGACAGAGAATTTTTACAGAATAGCCGAGGATGAAGGCCCCAGGGAGAATTGGACATGTGGAAAATGAAAGGGGGCATCCTACAAGAGAAGATCTGACATAAGGATAATTTACTTATCCTACCAAAGAAATTGTATGGATACGCAGCAATATTGATACATAGGCTAAGCAATGTATCAAGGGGAAGGAAGTATAGTAGAGTAGTTAGGAAAGAGTGATGGCCTAGAGGATAATTACTTAAAAATAAAAAATAAAATTTGTAAGAAGATCCATTCCAACATTTGGAATTGGACTTATTGAAATATTCCGAAAGGAGGGGAAGAAGGGGTGTTTAACAAGAATAGATAAGTATAGCAAATGGGTAGAAGCGTTCCCAACTTACTTGGTGGACATGATTATGGTAGCTAAAAGATTAAGTCAAGATATTATCCCTAGAGTTGGTTTACTAGGAGCCATCTCTTTAAATGATGCATGACAGTTTAGCTAATCAGGTAGAGCCTATAGAATGACAGAGTTAGAAATACCAGAACTGGTAGACATAGAAGTTGAAGAAATACTAGCAGAGCACATGAGAAGACTGTTTGTTAACCAAATCCGTATGTCCAAGATTTTGTGTCCAACAGGTGAATTACAGGAGAAGGTGATTCACTCGGTACAACCAGGAGACTGGGTGTGGATCCAGTCCCTGAGGAGAAAAAACTGGAAGCAACACCGTTGGGAAGGCCCATACCAGGTTCTGTTAAACCACTGCCTTTGCCATTAGAAAAGCTGAGAGAGTCACTTGGGTCCACGTTACCCACTGCAAGAAGGTATGTACACATATGAACACTGTTGATCACACACAGAGTTAGGAGAAGAACCGATACCAACAGGGTCCGGGGGTTACCTCCTTAACGAAGATTTCCTATCTCGACCGTTCATCACTGTGTGTGCTCCTAGAGGTGTGAGTATGGGGTGGTACCTAGCAGAGAGACTAAGGGCAGGAGAGGGTTGGCGGTTTTTGGGAAGAGTAGAGACTCTGAGCTGCATCATAGTCTAATCTGACTGATACATTGATCCACCACCTTCTGGTACTAATCATACGATACCGTTGTCATTGAGAAGAAGTAGAAGATAAACTATATAATACACTGATGAGTGACATACAGAATAAGGAGTCGAAGAAGATCAAGATGTAGAATTTAAGGTAAACATTAAACAATTCCTGGGAAAGAAGACAACTGTACAGGAATTGGGGTAGGCCAGATTGAAGTACTCAGCCAACCCACCTCGGTTCACCTAAATTCCGGATGAATACCAGTGTTATAGATACAAGAATGGCACCGAGAACTTAGATGATTTTAATGACTGAAAGGTAATTGGTAATGTGATTGACTTAGGTTTGAGAGATGAATAGAACATTCTTAACCTCATAGCACCTATAACTGATGAAGGGTGGGCTAGTACCAGCAAAGGACGCATACGACAGAAATTACCACGAAGGGTGGTTAGCTTGCGCCCTGGGGTTATAGGTCCAACCAAGTTCGAGTTAGTCATCAGAGGCCAGTTATAGGAGGCTAAAGTAGGCACCGAAGGAGTTTGGACCAGGATGGGAGTAGCTTTGTCTAGATGGATGCTATTGGCATCCTCAGGGAAGTTCCAGATGAATACAAAACTATGAATCAAATATGAAGGCTTTAACACTACATTATTTTGGTGGTTGACAATAAATAAAAATGTGGATGGATTAATGACATATTTTATAATCAACAGAGATTCATGAATGAAAACGGGGATGCAGTAAAGAGGTGCTCTGATCAATTATCCGCCACCCCCCTCATGACCTGGTAAAATAGACTGACTCCCGATATGTTATTGGCAGAAGAGGGCAGTGTAGGTAGAATGATTAGGTTCAGCGATACACGTACATTCCTGAGAACACATCCCATGTTTGGGAAATGGAAAAGTATTGTAAGAACTGTATTATGGGCTGCTTCACCTGTATGAGTGTGTTTGTGTTGTGTGGATGTTGTCTCGTTCCATGTGTGAGAGGTTTAATCACCAGGATTATAGAGAGATCGATGACGCAGCAGATGGTGAGATATGGACCGATTCCGAGCTCCGATCAGTGGGATGGTGATTGCGGGCCTCCAGGCCAGGAAGATGGTTCCGTCTCTTTCAACAATGAGGAGCCAATGATTGATGAAACAATTTTCAACGTTTTGATAGACTGTTCCTTTAATGAAAATTATGATGAAAATCCAGAATCGAAGTGTCATAATTGGAAAGAGGCCTAGGACTGTCATTGATGGGTATAGGAGGAATAATGATGTATTAGTCTTGTCTAAATCCTTGTATCAATTAATTTCCATATAGCATGTGATTGTTAGTGAATACTCATAGTATGTGATAATCATTATGTAATCCCATATAGTGTATGATTATGTTAATTTCCATATAGCGTGTGATGTATTTCCATATAGCGGGTGATGTACTTCCATATAGTGTATGATTATGTTAATTTCCATATAGCGTTTGATGTATTTCCATGTAGCGAGTGATTATTGCATTTACATATAGCGTGTGATTAGTATGGTTGTCATATAGCATCTGATCAAATCATGGTGAATTATTGAATCATTTAAGGGTGGAATTGATAAGAGAATTATCTATTAAAGGTAAATGAATCAATAGACCATGATGAATTATTAGTCATACAGAATGGTTAATGAATAATCAATGTAATGATCAATGTAGGGATCTATAAGTTTGATTAGTTCTGGAAAGTCCAGGAACCACGGGATAGGGAAAGAAATGTGTGTATGCAATTAGGAGGGACACCAGGAGACAGATGGTCCTGGGAGTAAAAGCTTCAAAGCATTTCTAACCTTGAGGGAAAGGAACAGGCGAGCTCGGGATAGAGATAAACAGTGTGAGAAGTTTGTGGGGGATGCAGGTCACCAACAGTTTGTGTGTAAATGCATGTGCGTAAGAAAGCAAGAACTATATAATGACTGTTTTGTTATCCTGACCTCAGAACGTTCTCTGAATAAAAGCTACAGAAACCTTTTGCAGAAAGCTGAGTCCTTGCCTAATTATTTTAACCCATTGTCTTACAAACATTGGGCATTAGTCAAGGCGAATTGATTATTGATTATTATCATCTAAGATATAAAATTCCTTTAACAATACTGGAGTTAGGAGGCTGACATGGTGGTTGATACTGGAGTTAGGAGGCTGACATGGTGGTTGGATATTGGAGTTAGGAGGCTGACATGGTGGTTGGATACTGGAGTAAGGAGGCTGACATGGTGGTTGGATAATGGAGTTAGGAGGCTGACATGGTGAGTGGATACTGGAGTTAGGAGGCTGACATGGTGGTTGATACTGGAGTTAGGAGGCTGACATGGTGGTTGATACTGGAGTTAGGAGGCTGACATGGTGGTTGGATACTGGAGTTAGGAGGCTGACATGGTGGTTGGATAATGGAGTTAGGAGGCTGACATGGTGGTTGGATAATGGAGTTAGGAGGCTGACATGGTGGTTGGATACTGGAGTTAGGAGGCTGACATGGTGGTTGGATACTGGAGTTAGGAGGCTGACATGGTGGTTGGATAATGGAGTTAGGAGGCTGACATGGTGAGTGGATACTGGAGTTAGGAGGCTGACATGGTGGTTGATACTGGAGTTAGGAGGCTGACATGGTGGTTGGATACTGGAGTTAGGAGGCTGACATGGTGGTTGGATAATGGAGTTAGGAGGCTGACATGGTGGTTGGATAATGGAGTTAGGAGGCTGACATGGTGGTTGGATACTGGAGTTAGGAGGCTGACATGGTGGTTGGATACTGGAGTTAGGAGGCTGACATGGTGGTTTGATACTGGAGTTAGGAGACTGACATGGTGGTTGGATACTGGAGTTAGGAGGCTGACATGGTGGTTGGATACTGGAGTTAGGAGGCTGACATGGTGGTTGGATACTGGAGTTAGGAGGCTGACATGGTGGTTGGATACTGGAGTTAGGAGACTGACATGGTGGTTGATACTGGAGTTAGGAGGCTGACATGGTGGTTGGATACTGGAGTTAGGAGGCTGACATGGTGGTTGGATAATGGAGTTAGGAGGCTGACATGGTGGTTGATACTGGAGTTAGGAGGCTGACATGGTGGTTGGATAATGGAGTTAGGAGGCTGACATGGTGGTTGGTACTGGAGGCTGACATGTTCGTTGGATACTGGAGGCTGACATGTTGGTTGGATACTGGAGGCTGACATGGTGGTTGGATACTGGAGGCTGACACGGTGGTTGGATACTGGAGGCTGACATGGTGGTTGGATACTGGAGGCTGACACGGTGGTTGATACTGGAGGCTGACACGCTGGTTGGATACTGGAGGCTGACACGTTGGTTGGATACTGGAGGCTGACATGGTGGTTGAATACTGGAGGCTGACACGGTGGTTGGATACTGGAGCCTGACACGGTGGTTGATACTGGAGGCTGACATGTTGGTTGGATACTGGAGGCTGACACGGTGGTTGATACTGGAGGCTGACATGTTGGTTGGGTAATTGATCACACCATGTGTGTGACCTCTGGGTCATGTCAGTTCAGAGGGGTTCCTCTCTTTCTTACCCCCAGCTTCTTTTCTCGTCTCAGCCAGTCTGCCAGTTTAAGGAGTCAAGACACTCTCTGACCATAATATCTTTATAGTTTACCAATTACTAATGTAGTAATACATTTGACCAATCACACAGAGTTATAAATTAATTGGAAGTGTCTAATTCAATCAATTGACAGGGAGACATTTTACAAACTGATCAAGTAACCTGCTGATTGTTCCTTAAATTCTATATAACAGACGTGAAACCAGCGGCAACCAGAGTCATTGTCTTGTTTATCCAGTAGTATTAACTTCAGAGCTTGACGGATTTCAAACACATTCAGAGTTATGAGGTAACACAGAGTTATGAGGTAACGTATAGTTGGTGCTCCCTTCACCAAAAATCAGGATTAAGTCAAATCTAAAATCAGGATTATTTTAAATCACATCTAAAATCAGGATTATTTTAAATCACATCTAAAATCAGGATTATTTTAAATCACATCTAAAATCAGGATTATTTTAAGACAAATCTTAACGTCAGGAATATTTTAACTAAAATCTTAGCAGAAACGTCGATGGCAGATGTTTTACGAATGCCGTGGTATTTCAGGAACTAACTGTCCCATTGGCCCTGACCTGGCCCCACTCCCATAAAGAGAACGTTGCCCTTTTGCTTTTCTGCTGAGCTTTCAGAAAACAGAGTATATACCTTCCATATCTGTTCCTGTCTCTGTGTTGCCTGTAGCTCTCATCCCGACATCTTTTACTTGTATCTTCACTGGGCTTATAGGTGAGATGTTCTTCTTTCCTCTCTGCTCCTTCTGTAATGAATGTGCTGTATATTCATTTATTCATCTGTTGGTACCAGATTGTGTTTGGTCCATCCCATGTGGGAATAGATGTGACTTTTGGACCAGATTGTGTTTGGTCCATCCCATGTGGGAATGGATGTGACTTTTGGACCAGATTGCGTGTGGTCCATCCCATGTGGGAATAGATGTGACTTTTGGACCAGATTGTGTTTGGTCCATCCCATGTGGGAATAGATGTGACTTTTGGACCAGATTGTGTTTGGTCCATCCCATGTGGGAATAGATGTGACTTTTGGACCAGATTGTGTTTGGTCCATCCCATGTGGGAATAGATGTGCCTTTTGGACCAGATTGTGTTTGGTGTGTGAGCTCTGACAGTTTAGAATGCTTTTACAATAGAATAGAAGATCATTTTATTTTACTCAAGAGGCAACTTGGGTTGTGGCATTCAGATATTCAGAGGTGTTTGTCTGTGTGTTTTAGACAAGTGTTGGAAGAGATACATCCTAGGCCTGATTTTCAGCTGTTGTTTTCAATGTAGCTCAGAGTGAATGTGTTGTTAAAGGCTCTTGTGGACCTTGTGGTTCTATTGGCCCAGTTGCTAGTTTATAAGCCATGTAAAAAGGACTGGCGTTTGTTCAGAAATATAGCTTGCCATGGTAGATGTGGATAGTTACTGTACGTCTTCTAATTGTATACTTGACTTTATGTTGTAGTTTCACAGTTTACTTCAAATGGCTTATGGATTGTTTGATGTTATTCCAATAGATTTGTTGAGATTCAATTATATACAACGGAAAATCCAAGTGGGTATTTTCATAAATTCTGAACATAAATTTTGTGAATGTCAGCTGTATTTTCTGAAACGACCTATTTTGGTGTCGTAATCCTTATGGACTCCTGCAGGACCAAAGCTTTCAGGAAATGAGAGTCTTGTTGATTTGCTATGAACCTTGGGAAGGATTACATGGTACAGATTGAAATACATGAATTAAACAGGAAACAACCTCTCCCTCTTTTACCAGCAGGAGTTATACTATCGATGTTGGACTGCTGTGTTACATCTGGGTAAACTGATCCAAGCAAATTATTGATCAAATGATTGACCATTCGTTGTCTAATGTTTGTTGCATTTCTGTTTGATATGGAATTGCACTTGCATTGGGTCAAACTTGAATTCTTTGGTTTCTACCCCCCCCCCACCCCCACCCCCCACCACCAAACTACATAAAATATCAATAGCTCAAAATTAATAAGCTGTTTACTGTTCATCTCTTGACACAGGAAGTAAAACAAAACGACCGGCCAAAATGTCTGAGTAAGTTTACATTTTTCAGTTTACAGAAAAATATACTACACTATACTATATTCATGTATTCTATACTGTATTCTGTCTGTGAACATGTTTTCCACATAGAAAACCAGCCAGTAAAACTGATTAATACTATGCTATGATGATTCCAAATAGTGTTGCAATTTTTCCTACTGTAATGTAATAAAATGAAGTCCTAAAATTGTTTCATCGTCACGTACCTGTCTCTGTGGCTACACCTTGTATATTTCCCATAAATGACCCTGTTTTATCCAATGATCTGTTTTATCCAATGATCTGTTTTATCCAATGATCTGTTTTATCCAATCAGTAAAAAGATGACCACGAGCCGGAGGAACTACCTGAAGGTAAGGAGCACCATTCATTCCAAAATGGTTTTATAAACCGTTAATACACTTTCATGTTCTATAAAGACCTTAATGTTCTATAAAGACCTTCATGTTCTATAAAGACCTTCATGTTCTATAAAGACCTTCATATTCTATAAAAACCTTCATGTTCTATAAAGACCTTCATGTTCTATAAAGACCTTCATGTTCTATAAAGACCTTCAAGTTCTATAAAGAACTTCATGTTCTATAAAGACCTTCATGTTTTATAAAGACCTTCATGTTCTATAAAGACCTTCATGTTCTATAAAGACCTTCATGTTCTATAAAGACCTTCATGTTCTATAAAGACCTTCATGTTCTATAAAAACCTTCATGTTCTATAAAGACCTTCATGTTCAATAAAGACCTTCATGTTTTATAAAGACCTTCATGTTCTATAAAGACCTTCAAGTTCTATAAAGACCTTCAAGTTCTATAAAGACCTTCATGTTTTATAAAGACCTTCATGTTCTATAAAGACCTTCATGTTCTATAAAGACCTTCATGTTCTATAAAGACCTTCATGTTCTATAAAAACCTTCATGTTCTATAAAGACCTTCATGTTCAATAAAGACCTTCATGTTCTATAAAGACCTTCATGTTTTATAAAGACCTTCATGTTCTATAAAGACCTTCATGTTCAATAAAGACCTTCATGTTCTATAAAGACCTTCATGTTTTATAAAGACCTTCATGTTCTATAAAGACCTTCATGTTCTATAAAGACCTTCAAGTTCTATAAAGAACTTCATGTTCTATAAAGACCTTCATGTTTTATAAAGACCTTCATGTTCTATAAAGACCTTCATGTTCTATAAAGACCTTCATGTTCTATAAAGACCTTCATGTTCTATAAAGACCTTCATGTTCTATAAAAACCTTCATGTTCTATAAAGACCTTCATGTTCAATAAAGACCTTCATGTTTTATAAAGACCTTCATGTTCTATAAAGACCTTCAAGTTCTATAAAGACCTTCAAGTTCTATAAAGACCTTCATGTTTTATAAAGACCTTCATGTTCTATAAAGACCTTCATGTTCTATAAAGACCTTCATGTTCTATAAAGACCTTCATGTTCTATAAAGACCTTCATGTTCTATAAAAACCTTCATGTTCTATAAAGACCTTCATGTTCAATAAAGACCTTCATGTTCTATAAAGACCTTCATGTTTTATAAAGACCTTCATGTTCTATAAAGACCTTCATGTTCAATAAAGACCTTCATGTTCTATAAAGACCTTCATGTTTTATAAAGACCTTCATGTTCTATAAAGACCTTCATGTTCTATAAAGACCTTCATGTTCAATAAAGACCTTCATGTTCTATAAAGACCTTCATGTTTTATAAAGACCTTCATGTTCTATAAAGACCTTCATGTTCAATAAAGACCTTCATGTTCTATAAAGACCTTCATGTTTTATAAAGACCTTCATGTTCTATAAAGACCTTCATGTTCTATAAAGACCTTCATGTTCTATAAAGACCTTCATGTTCTATAAAGACCTTCATGTTTTATAAAGACCTTCATGTTCTATAAAGACCTTCATGTTCTATAAAGGTTTCCCAGGCTTAGATTGAACATGTTCCTCTACCACACAGAGTGACTTCACAGACTGATTTCCATGCTGACTTTACATTGCATGGCTCTAGTCATATTCAGGGGTCAAGGGGTCAGACGCTTGGAAGTTGGAAGAGAGTAGATATTCACACTGAGTGGTCAAAGGGTAAATGTTATGTGATCCAGACAGTGTTAGCCCCACCCCAAAACACACAAACACACACACACACACACACACACACACACACACACACACACACACACACACACACACACACACACACACACACACACACACACACACACACACACACACGCATACTGTAGTAGACCTTGTCGACTTGTTGGTCAGCAGGAGCTAGTTTGAGGAGTTGAGGAGTAGAAACCAACCCTGAAAGTTCTACATCATTCATAACACTTCACCTGAAGCTCTGTAGATATAGAGACATTCAAGTAAAGTGATATGAATTCATGATTGATATAAACAACCCCATAGACAAGCAGAAGTGGCCGCTGAACTCTGTGATGTAATATGATGTGATTTGTCCAACCCCCGTACAGAGCTTGATGCTCCAGATCGCTGCCGGCTTGCTCGAGGCTGAGGCGGTTGAGGCTGAGGCAGAGAAGGCCAGGTACATGGAGGAGAACTGCCCTGCTCCACAATTCTTGGTATGCATGGCAGAGCTCACGGTAAGCTATTAGCGCTAAGCCAAACCCGCTCTCTCTCTCTTTCTCTTTCTCTTTCTCTTCCTCTCTCTCTCTCTCTCTCTCTCTCTCTCTCTCTCTCTCTCTTTCTTTCTCTCTCTCGGATACTTAGTTTTCTGTGTATTCCATCATATAGGGTTATATAATTATGACTTTATGTCTCTCTCTCTCTCTCTCTCTCTCTTGCTCTCTCTCTCTCTCTCTCTATATATATATATATATATATATATATTTCTCTCTCTCTCTCTCTCTCTCTCTCTCTCTCTAGGACTTGTGCAAGAAGCTCCATCAGAATATCGAGAGGATTGATGAGGAGAGATATGACATGTCAACCAAGGTGACCAAGTCCGAGAAGGAGGTGAGGCGTTCTACCACTGTTACTCATATTATTAGTTAACTTACTCTCTAAGACAGAGCCACGGGAGTAACAGTAGTTCCACTGATGTTTGGCAGTCAATCGTCTGTGTGTGATAAGTGCTTCCTGTTGAATTCCAAACAGGTTGAGGACTTGAAGATGAAGGTAGTTGAACTGAATGGCAAGTTCAGGAAGCCCGTCTTGAAGAGAGTGCGTATGTCTGCTGATGCTATGCTCCAGGCTCTGCTGGGCTCCAAACACAAGGTGTCCATGGATCTGAGGTCCAACCTGAAGCAGGTCAAGAAGGAGGTCAAGGAGGAGGTGAGTGTTGTTCTGGACATAAGAACTAACACTGAGGATCCCACTGCCGACACCAAATGTTATATATTTCAAATACATTTTCATTCATGTATTTAATCGGCCATTCTTCCCACCTCAGGACAAAGATGCTGTGGGTGACTGGCGTAAGAACATTGAAGACAAATCAGACAGAAAGAAGATGTTTGAGACTAATAAGGAGTAGATACGAAACCTGTCTGGAACTCTTCTGGCAAATGTCCACGTGTGTAATCAAATGCTCCAGTTTAAACCAACGAGCTATGTGTTCGGATTTCCATTTGTCCCCCATTGGATGTCTGGCCTTTTGTTTCACACGTAACACAAAAACAGTTAGGTGACCCAAAAAATTATATTGTGCAATATTTATACTAATTGTCATCAAATAAACCCTGGTCAGCTAATAGAAACTGTTTTTGTGATTTGTGAAGTCACTACTGTTACTCTTCTCCACAACAACAGACGAGTTGACCGTCCTGACTGGTTGAACCTGCTCTTGAAATTACATGGCTATAGTAATGTTGACGTGTTCTAGGGGTTTGGAAGGGACCACATATTCACACTGAGGAGTTGTCATGTGGTTTAACCAGTCTGTTTTCAGACCTCCTGGTCAGCAGGAACCAGCCTGACCAATAAACACCACCAGCAGGTGTGGCTACCGAAGACGGCTTACTGGGGTCACATGGGTCAGAAAGGGCAGAATCTAACTCTGTCATATCACCAGCTGTTTAGAGCTCAGCAGGTGTGGCTACCAAATACGGCTCCTTGGGGTCAAACTGGGCAGCAGCTCTCTGATTTCATCTGGTTACTCCCTACTTCTCTGTTTAACTCTGATTTCACCTAGTTACTCCCTACTTCTCTGTTTAACTCTGATTTCATCTGGTTGCTCCCTACTTCTCTGTTTAACTCTGATTTCATCTGGTTGCTCCCTACTTCTCTGTTTAACTCTGATTTAATCTGGTTACTCCCTACCTCTCTGTCTAACTGTGATTTAATCTGGTTACTCCCTACCTCCCTACCTCTCTGTCTATATCTGATTTCATCTGGTTACTCCCTACCTCTCTGTTTAACTCTGATTTCATCTGGTTACTCCCTACCTCTCTGTTTAACTGTGATTTCATCTGGTTACTCCCTACCTCTCTGTTTAACTGTGATTTCATCTGGTTACTCCCTACCTCTCTGTTTAACTGTGATTTCATCTGGTTGCTCCCTACCTCTCTGTCTATATCTGATTTCATCTGGTTACTCCCTACCTCTCTGTTTAACTCTGATTTAATCTGGTTACTCCCTACCTCTCTGTTTAACTCTGATTTCATCTGGTTACTCCCTACCTCTCTGTTTAACTCTGATTTAATCTGGTTACTCCCTACCTCTCTGTTTAACTCTGATTTCATCTGGTTACTCCCTACCTCTCTGTTTAACTCTGATTTCATCTGGTTACTCCCTACCTCTCTGTTTAACTCTGATTTCATCTGGTTACTCCCTACCTCTCTGTTTAACTCTGATTTCATCTGGTTACTCCCTACCTCTCTGTCTATATCTGATTTCATCTGGTTACTCCCTACCTCTCTGTTTAACTCTGATTTAATCTGGTTACTCCCTACTTCTCTGTTTAACTCTGATTTAATCTGGTTACTCCCTACCTCTCTGTTTAACTCTGATTTAATCTGGTTACTCCCTACCTCTCTGTCTATATCTGATTTCATCTGGTTACTCCCTACCTCTCTGTTTAACTCTGATTTAATCTGGTTGCTCCCTACCTCTCTGTATAACTCTGATTTAATCTGGTTACTCCCTACCTCTCTGTTTAACTCTGATTTAATCTGGTTGCTCCCTACCTCTCTGTTTAACTCTGATTTAATCTGGTTACTCCCTACCTCTCTGTTTAACTCTGATTTAATCTGGTTACTCCCTACCTCTCTGTTTAACTCTGATTTAATCTGGTTGCTCCCTACCTCTCTGTTTAACTCTGATTTCATCTGGTTACTCCCTACCTCCCTACCTCTCTGTCTATATCTGATTTCATCTGGTTACTCCCTACCTCTCTGTTTAACTCTGATTTCATCTGGTTACTCCCTACCTCTCTGTTTAACTCTGATTTCATCTGGTTACTCCCTACCTCTCTGTTTATCTCTGATTTCATCTGGTTACTCCCTACCTCTCCGTCTAACTAAAGAGATACCTTTTTCATTAAACCATATTAACATAGAAATCATTGTACATGGTGTGTTTTTGTTGGTTATTAGTTGCTTGACAAGTCCTAAAGCTTCAGAAGGACAAAAAAATTGTGTTTTAAATGATGACGTTTTTGTGCCCTTGAGGTCAAAATGTACCCCTGTTGGCGCTTTTAGGGTTAAACAGACAGCTGGTCCCAGAACTGTGCCTATATATACCCTTCATCATATTTCTCCTCCCTGGCTTGACAAGCTCAGTCACTCATCCCTCCATCCTGCAACGCTCTCTTCTTTCTAGGTGAGATTCCTCCCATTCCTATCTTCTATCTCCTGTCCTCTCATGGTTTCAACTCTGCATTCAGTAGAGATTCAGTATCAATGGGATTTATAGTCTAGCATTGGTCTATTAGCTGACTGTAATTATCACACAACATAGTACATAGATGCTACTCACTGAAACATGTGTAAGTGGTATTAATTTACAAGAATTTACACCAGCTTGGTGTTTATACTAAAAAAAGAAGATGCTTTGCCTTTGACAGGTCGTTTTTTCAACACTTGGGATCAGGATGCTGACTAGTAGGTTGGCTGTTCTAACATTCAACTGGCATCTATGAATTAAAAGGGTATCCATCCATCTCACAGAAGACAGATATGTTACTGTGGTAGAATGCTTTGTGTTTTAAGGAGTGGTTTTTTTTAATGAAATGGTTAAAATTGTTCTGTAACTCTGACTCACACGGTAGGTAGAGGTTTTAGGAGAAATAGCAAAGATGTTATTCTTATAGTTTTACTGTTATACTGAACATTGGTTTAATGAATGACATGATCTTTTTACACACTTCATTGGAAATAGTTTTAAGACTTCCTGGTATTTATCCAGTCTAACTGACATACTGTATATTGATTAATTGAAGACAGATTTTCTTTATCACTGTAAACATTTATGTATATATTTGTTAGACATTTTTGAAGTGGCAGACAAACTTGTTTTTCACTCAGATATGTCAAAAACACTTTCTAAATAAAACATTTAAAAGATAAAAGACGAGCCAGAAGGACACTAGTGTCCAGACTACATGGTTATGATCGTGGTCTATGTCTGTTAGACAGAGCCAGCAGCCCAGTCAGTACACTAGTGTCCAGACTACATGGTCATGATCGTGGTCTATGTCCGTCAGACAGAGCCAGCATCCCAGTCAGTGTCCAGACTACATGGTTATGATCGTGGTCTATGTCTGTCAGACAGAGCCAGCAGCCCAGTCAGTACACTAGTGTCCAGACTACATGGTTATGATCGTGGTCTATGTCTGTCAGACAGAGCCAGCAGCCCAGTCAGTACACCAGTGTCCAGACTACATGGTTATGATCGTGGTCTATGTCTGTTAGACAGAGCCAGCAACCCAGTCAGTGTCCAGACTACATGGTTATGATCGTGGTCTATGTCTGTTAGACAGAGCCAGCAGCCCAGTCAGTACACTAGTGTCCAGACTACATGGTTATGATCGTGGTCTATGTCTGTCAAACAGAGCCAGCAGCCCAGTCAGTACACTAGTGTCCAGACTACATGGTTATGATCGTGGTCTATGTCCGTCAGACAGAGCCAGCAGCCCAGTCAGTACACTAGTGTCCAGACTACATGGTTATGATCGTGGTCTATGTCTGTCAGACAGAGCCAGCAGCCCAGTCAGTACACTAGTGTCTAGACTACATGGTTATGATCGTGGTATATGTCTGTTAGACAGAGCCAGCAGCCCAGTCAGTACACTAGTGTCCAGACTACATGGTTATGATCGTGGTCTATGTCTGCTAGACAGAGCCAGCAGCCCAGTCAGTACACTAGTGTCCAGACTACATGGTTATGATCGTGGTCTATGTCCGTCAGACAGAGCCAGCATCCCAGTCAGTGTCCAGACTACATGGTTATGATCGTGGTCTATGTCTGTCAGACAGAGCCAGCAGCCCAGCCAGTACACTAGTGTCCAGACAACATGGTTATAATCGTGGTCTATGTCTGTTAGACAGAGCCAGCAGCCCAGTCAGTACACTAGTGTCCAGACTACATGGTTATGATCGTGGTCTATGTCTGTTAGACAGAGCCAGCAGCCCAGTCAGTACACTAGTGTCCAGACTACATGGTTATGATCGTGGTCTATGTCTGTTAGACAGAGCCAGCAGCCCAGTCAGTACACTAGTGTCCAGACTACATGGTTATGATCGTGGTCTATGTCTGTCAGACAGAGCCAGCAGCCCAGTCAGTACACTAGTGTCCAGACTACATGGTTATGATCGTGGTCTATGTCTGCTAGACAGAGCCAGCAGCCCAGTCAGTACACTAGTGTCCATACTACATGGTTATGATCGTGGTCTATGTCCGTCAGACAGAGCCAGCATCCCAGTCAGTGTCCAGACTACATGGTTATGATCGTGGTCTATGTCTGTCAGACAGAGCCAGCAGCCCAGTCAGTACACTAGTGTCCAGACTACATGGTTATGATCGTGGTCTATGTCTGTCAGACAGAGCCAGCAGCCCAGTCAGTACACTAGTGTCCAGACTACATGGTTATGATCGTGGTCTATGTCTGTCAGACAGAGCCAGCAGCCCAGTCAGTTCACCAGTGTCCAGACTACATGGTTATGATCGTGGTCTATGTCTGTTAGACAGAGCCAGCAACCCAGTCAGTGTCCAGACTACATGGTTATGATCGTGGTCTATGTCTGTTAGACAGAGCCAGCAGCCCAGTCAGTACACTAGTGTCCAGACTACATGGTTATGATCGTGGTCTATGTCTTTTAGACAGAGCCAGCAGCCCAGTCAGTACACTAGTGTCCAGACTACATGGTTATGATCGTGGTCTATGTCTGTCAGACAGAGCCAGCAGCCCAGTCAGTACACTAGTGTCCAGACTACATGGTTATGATCGTGGTCTATGTCTGTTAGACAGAGCCAGCAGCCCAGTCAGTACACTAGTGTCCAGACTACATGGTTATGATGGTGGTCTATGTCTGTTAGACAGAGCCAGCAGCCCAGTCAGTACACTAGTGTCCAGACTACATGGTTATGATCGTGGTCTATGTCTGTTAGACAGAGCCAGCAGCCCAGTCAGTACACTAGTGTCCAGACTACATGGTTATGATCGTGGTCTATGTCTGTCAGACAGAGCCAGCAGCCAGTCAGTACACTAGTGTCCAGACAACATGGTTATGATCGTGGTCTATGTCTGCTAGACAGAGCCAGCAGCCCAGTCAGTACACTAGTGTCCAGACTACATGGTTATGATCGTGGTCTATGTCTGCTAGACAGAGCCAGCAGCCCAGTCAGTACACTAGTGTCCAGACTACATGGTTATGATCGTGGTCTATGTCCGTCAGACAGAGCCAGCATCCCAGTCAGTGTCCACACTACATGGTTATGATCGTGGTCTATGTCTGTCAGACAGAGCCAGCAGCCCAGTCAGTACACTAGTGTCCAGACTACATGGTTATGATCGTGGTCTATGTCTGTCAGACAGAGCCAGCAGCCCAGTCAGTACACTAGTGTCCAGACTACATGGTTATGATCGTGGTCTATGTCTGTCAGACAGAGCCAGTAGCCCAGTCAGTACACTAGTGTCCAGACTACATGGTTATGATCGTGGTCTATGTCTGTTAGACAGAGCCAGCAGCCCAGTCAGTACACTAGTGTCCAGACTACATGGTTATGATCGTGGTCTATGTCTGTTAGACAGAGCCAGCAGCCCAGTCAGTACACTAGTGTCCAGACTACATGGTTATGATCGTGGTCTATGTCTGTTAGACAGAGCCAGCAGCCCAGTCAGTACACTAGTGTCCAGACTACATGGTTATGATCGTGGTCTATGTCTGTCACACAGAGCCAGCAGCCCAGTCAGTACACTAGTGTCCAGACTACATGGTTATGATCGTGGTCTATGTCTGTCAGACAGAGCCAGCAGCCCAGTCAGTACACTAGTGTCCAGACTACATGGTTATGATCGTGGTCAATGTCTGTTAGACAGAGCCAGCAGCCCAGTCAGTACACTAGTGTCCAGACTACATGGTTATGATCGTGGTCTATGTCTGTTAGACAGAGCCAGCAACCCAGTCAGTGTCCAGACTACATGGTTATGATCGTGGTCTATGTCTGTTAGACAGAGCCAGCAGCCCAGTCAGTACACTAGTGTCCAGACTACATGGTTATGATCGTGGTCTATGTCTGTTAGACAGAGCCAGCAGCCCAGTCAGTACACTAGTGTCCAGACTACATGGTTATGATCGTGGTCTATGTCTGTCAGACAGAGCCAGCAGCCCAGTCAGTACACTAGTGTCCAGACTACATGGTTATGATCGTGGTCTATGTCTGTTAGACAGAGCCAGCAGCCCAGTCAGTACACTAGTGTCCAGACTACATGGTTATGATCGTGGTCTATGTCTGCTAGACAGAGCCAGCAGCCCAGTCAGTACACTAGTGTCCAGACTACATGGTTATGATCGTGGTGTATGTCCGTCAGACAGAGCCAGCATCCCAGTCAGTGTCCAGACTACATGGTTATGATCGTGGTCTATGTCTGTCAGACAGAGCCAGCAGCCCAGTCAGTACACTAGTGTCCAGACTACATGGTTATGATCGTGGTATATGTCTGTCAGACAGAGCCAGCAGCCCAGTCAGTACACTAGTGTCCAGACTACATGGTTATGATCGTGGTCTATGTCTGTCAGACAGAGCCAGCAGCCCAGTCAGTACACTAGTGTCCAGACTACATGGTTATGATCGTGGTCTATGTTTGTTAGACAGAGCCAGCAGCCCAGTCAGTACACTAGTGTCCAGACTACATGGTTATGATCGTGGTCTATGTCTGTTAGACAGAGCCAGCAGCCCAGTCAGTACACTAGTGTCCAGACTACATGGTTATGATCGTGGTCTATGTCTGTTAGACAGAGCCAGCAGCCCAGTCAGTACACTAGTGTCCAGACTACATGGTTATGATCGTGGTCTATGTCTGTCAGACAGAGCCAGCAGCCCAGTCAGTACACTAGTGTCCAGACTACATGGTTATGATCGTGGTCTATGTCTGTCAGACAGAGCCAGCAGCCCAGTCAGTACACTAGTGTCCAGACTACATGGTTATGATCGTGGTCTATGTCTGTTAGACAGAGCCAGCAGCCCAGTCAGTACACTAGTGTCCAGACTACATGGTTATGATCGTGGTCTATGTCTGTTAGACAGAGCCAGCAACCCAGTCAGTGTCCAGACTACATGGTTATGATCGTGGTCTATGTCTGTTAGACAGAGCCAGCAGCCCAGTCAGTACACTAGTGTCCAGACTACATGGTTATGATCGTGGTCTATGTCTGTTAGACAGAGCCAGCAGCCCAGTCAGTACACTAGTGTCCAGACTACATGGTTATGATCGTGGTCTATGTCTGTTAGACAGAGCCAGCAGCCCAGTCAGTACACTAGTGTCCAGACTACATGGTTATGATCGTGGTCTATGTCTGTTAGACAGAGCCAGCAGCCCAGTCAGTACACTAGTGTCCAGACTACATGGTTATGATCGTGGTCTATGTCTGTCAAACAGAGCCAGCAGCCCAGTCAGTACACTAGTGTCCAGACTACATGGTTATGATCGTGGTCTATGTCTGTCAGACAGAGCCAGCAGCCCAGTCAGTACACTAGTGTCCAGACTACATGGTTATGATCGTGGTCTATGTCTGTCAGACAGAGCCAGCAGCCCAGTCAGTACAATAGTGTCTAGACTACATGGTTATGATCGTGGTATATGTCTGTTAGACAGAGCCAGCAGCCCAGTCAGTACACTAGTGTCCAGACTACATGGTTATGATCGTGGTCTATGTCTGCTAGACAGAGCCAGCAGCCCAGTCAGTACACTAGTGTCCAGACTACATGGTTATGATCGTGGTCTATGTCCGTCAGACAGAGCCAGCATCCCAGTCAGTGTCCAGACTACATGGTTATGATCGTGGTCTATGTCTTTCAGACAGAGCCAGCAGCCCAGCCAGTACACTAGTGTCCAGACAACATGGTTATGATCGTGGTCTATGTCTGTTAGACAGAGCCAGCAGCCCAGTCAGTACACTAGTGTCCAGACTACATGGTTATGATCGTGGTCTATGTCTGTTAGACAGAGCCAGCAGCCCAGTCAGTACACTAGTGTCCAGACTACATGGTTATGATCGTGGTCTATGTCTGTTAGACAGAGCCAGCAGCCCAGTCGGTACACTAGTGTCCAGACTACATGGTTATGATCGTGGTCTATGTCTGTCAGACAGAGCCAGCAGCCCAGTCAGTACACTAGTGTCCATACTACATGGTTATGATCGTGGTCTATGACTGCTAGACAGAGCCAGCAGCCCAGTCAGTACACTAGTGTCCAGACTACATGGTTATGATCGTGGTCTATGTCCGTCAGACAGAGCCAGCATCCCAGTCAGTGTCCAGACTACATGGTTATGATCGTGGTCTATGTCTGTCAGACAGAGCCAGCAGCCCAGTCAGTACACTAGTGTCCAGACTACATGGTTATGATCGTGGTCTATGTCTGTCAGACAGAGCCAGCAGCCCAGTCAGTACACTAGTGTCCAGACTACATGGTTATGATCGTGGTCTATGTCTGTCAGACAGAGCCAGCAGCCCAGTCAGTTCACCAGTGTCCAGACTACATGGTTATGATCGTGGTCTATGTCTGTTAGACAGAGCCAGCAACCCAGTCAGTGTCCAGACTAAATGGTTATGATCGTGGTCTATGTCTGTTAGACATTGCCAGCAGCCCAGTCAGTACACTAGTGTCCAGACTACATGGTTATGATCGTGGTCTATGTCTGTCAGACAGAGCCAGCAGCCCAGTCAGTTCACCAGTGTCCAGACTACATGGTTATGATCGTGGTCTATGTCTGTTAGACAGAGCCAGCAACCCAGTCAGTGTCCAGACTAAATGGTTATGATCGTGGTCTATGTCTGTTAGACAGAGCCAGCAGCCCAGTCAGTACACTAGTGTCCAGACTACATGGTTATGATCGTGGTCTATGTCTGTCAGACAGAGCCAGCAGCCAGTCAGTACACTAGTGTCCAGACAACATGGTTATGATCGTGGTCTATGTCTGCTAGACAGAGCCAGCAGCCCAGTCAGTACACTAGTGTCCAGACTACATGGTTATGATCGTGGTCTATGTCTGTTAGACAGAGCCAGCAGCCCAGTCAGTACACTAGTGTCCAGACTACATGGTTATGATCGTGGTCTATGTCTGCTAGACAGAGCCAGCAGCCCAGTCAGTACACTAGTGTCCAGACTACATGGTTATGATCGTGGTCTATGTCCGTCAGACAGAGCCAGCATCCCAGTCAGTGTCCAGACTACATGGTTATGATCGTGGTCTATGTCTGTCAGACAGAGCCAGCAGCCCAGTCAGTACACTAGTGTCCAGACTACATGGTTATGATCGTGGTATATGTCTGTCAGACAGAGCCAGCAGCCCAGTCAGTACACTAGTGTCCAGACTACATGGTTATGATCGTGGTCTATGTCTGTCAGACAGAGCCAGCAGCCCAGTCAGTACACTAGTGTCCAGACTACATGGTTATGATCGTGGTCTATGTCTGTTAGACAGAGCCAGCAGCCCAGTCAGTACACTAGTGTCCAGACTACATGGTTATGATCGTGGTCTATGTCTGTTAGACAGAGCCAGCAGCCCAGTCAGTACACTAGTGTCCAGACTACATGGTTATGATCGTGGTCTATGTCTGTTAGACAGAGCCAGCAGCCCAGTCAGTACACTAGTGTCCAGACTACATGGTTATGATCGTGGTCTATGTCTGTCAGACAGAGCCAGCAGCCCAGTCAGTACACTAGTGTCCAGACTACATGGTTATGATCGTGGTCTATGTCTGTCAGACAGAGCCAGCAGCCCAGTCAGTACACTAGTGTGTAGACTACATGGTTATGATCGTGGTATATGTCTGTTAGACAGAGCCAGCAGCCCAGTCAGTACACTAGTGTCCAGACTACATGGTTATGATCGTGGTCTATGTCTGCTAGACAGAGCCAGCAGCCCAGTCAGTACACTAGTGTCCAGACTACATGGTTATGATCGTGGTCTATGTCCGTCAGACAGAGCCAGCATCCCAGTCAGTGTCCAGACTACATGGTTATGATCGTGGTCTATGTCTGTCAGACAGAGACAGCAGCACAGCCAGTACACTAGTGTCCAGACTACATGGTTATGATCGTGGTCTATGTCTGTTAGACAGAGCCAGCAGCCCAGTCAGTACACTAGTGTCCAGACTACATGGTTATGATCGTGGTCTATGTCTGTTAGACAGAGCCAGCAGCCCAGTCAGTACACTAGTGTCCAGACTACATGGTTATGATCGTGGTCTATGTCTGTTAGACAGAGCCAGCAGCCCAGTCAGTACACTAGTGTCCAGACTACATGGTTATGATCGTGGTCTATGTCTGTCAGACAGAGCCAGCAGCCCAGTCAGTACACTAGTGTCCAGACTACATGGTTATGATCGTGGTCTATGTCTGCTAGACAGAGCCAGCAGCCCAGTCAGTACACTAGTGTCCAGACTACATGGTTATGATCGTGGTCTATGTCCGTCAGACAGAGCCAGCATCCCAGTCAGTGTCCAGACTACATGGTTATGATCGTGGTCTATGTCTGTCAGACAGAGCCAGCAGCCCAGTCAGTACACTAGTGTCCAGACTGCATGGTTATGATCGTGGTCTATGTCTGTCAGACAGAGCCAGCAGCCCAGTCAGTACACTAGTGTCCAGACTACATGGTTATGATCGTGGTCTATGTCTGTCAGACAGAGCCAGCAGACCAGTCAGTACACCAGTGTCCAGACTACATGGTTATGATCGTGGTCTATGTCTGTTAGACAGAGCCAGCAACCCAGTCAGTGTCCAGACTACATGGTTATGATCGTGGTCTATGTCTGTTAGACAGAGCCAGCAGCCCAGTCAGTACACTAGTGTCCAGACTACATGGTTATGATCGTGGTCTATGTATGTTAGACAGAGCCAGCAGCCCAGTCAGTACACTAGTGTCCAGACTACATGGTTATGATCGTGGTCTATGTCTGCTAGACAGAGCCAGCAGCCCAGTCAGTACACTAGTGTCCAGACTACATGGTTATGATCGTGGTCTATGTCCGTCAGACAGAGCCAGCATCCCAGTCAGTGTCCAGACTACATGGTTATGATCGTGGTCTATGTCTGTCAGACAGAGACAGCAGCACAGCCAGTACACTAGTGTCCAGACTACATGGTTATGATCGTGGTCTATGTCTGTTAGACAGAGCCAGCAGCCCAGTCAGTACACTAGTGTCCAGACTACATGGTTATGATCGTGGTCTATGTCTGTTAGACAGAGCCAGCAGCCCAGTCAGTACACTAGTGTCCAGACTACATGGTTATGATCGTGGTCTATGTCTGTTAGACAGAGCCAGCAGCCCAGTCAGTACACTAGTGTCCAGACTACATGGTTATGATCGTGGTCTATGTCTGTCAGACAGAGCCAGCAGCCCAGTCAGTACACTAGTGTCCAGACTACATGGTTATGATCGTGGTCTATGTCTGCTAGACAGAGCCAGCAGCCCAGTCAGTACACTAGTGTCCAGACTACATGGTTATGATCGTGGTCTATGTCCGTCAGACAGAGCCAGCATCCCAGTCAGTGTCCAGACTACATGGTTATGATCGTGGTCTATGTCTGTCAGACAGAGCCAGCAGCCCAGTCAGTACACTAGTGTCCAGACTGCATGGTTATGATCGTGGTCTATGTCTGTCAGACAGAGCCAGCAGCCCAGTCAGTACACTAGTGTCCAGACTACATGGTTATGATCGTGGTCTATGTCTGTCAGACAGAGCCAGCAGCCCAGTCAGTACACCAGTGTCCAGACTACATGGTTATGATCGTGGTCTATGTCTGTTAGACAGAGCCAGCAACCCAGTCAGTGTCCAGACTACATGGTTATGATCGTGGTCTATGTCTGTTAGACAGAGCCAGCAGCCCAGTCAGTACACTAGTGTCCAGACTACATGGTTATGATCGTGGTCTATGTATGTTAGACAGAGCCAGCAGCCCAGTCAGTACACTAGTGTCCAGACTACATGGTTATGATCGTGGTCTATGTCTGTTAGACAGAGCCAGCAGCCCAGTCAGTACACTAGTGTCCAGACTACATGGTTATGATCATGGTCTATGTCTGTTAGACAGAGCCAGCAGCCCAGTCAGTACACTAGTGTCCAGACTACATGGTTATGATCGTGGTCTATGTCTGTTAGACAGAGCCAGCAGCCCAGTCAGTACACTAGTGTCCAGACTACATGGTTATGATCGTGGTCAATGTCTGTTAGACAGAGCCAGCAGCCCAGTCAGTACACTAGTGTCCAGACTACATAGTTATGATCGTGGTCTATGTCTGTCAGACAGAGCCAGCAGCCAGTCAGTACACTAGTGTCCAGACAACATGGTTATGATCGTGGTCTATGTCTGCTAGACAGAGCCAGCAGCCCAGTCAGTATACTAGTGTCCAGACTACATGGTTATGATCGTGGTCTATGTCTGTTAGACAGAGCCAGCAGTCCAGTCAGTACACTAGTGTCCAGACTACATGGTTATGATCGTGGTCTATGTCTGCTAGACAGAGCCAGCAGCCCAGTCAGTACACTAGTGTCCAGACTACATGGTTATGATCGTGGTCTATGTCCGTCAGACAGAGCCAGCATCCCAGTCAGTGTCCAGACTACATGGTTATGATCGTGGTCTATGTCTGTCAGACAGAGCCAGCAGCCCAGTCAGTACACTAGTGTCCAGACTACATGGTTATGGTCGTGGTCTATGTCTGTCAGACAGAGCCAGCAGCCCAGTCAATACACTAGTGTCCAGACTACATGGTTATGATCGTGGTCTATGTCTGTCAGACAGAGCCAGCAGCCCAGTCAGTACACTAGTGTCCAGACTACATGGTTATGATCGTGGTCTATGTCTGTTAGACAGAGCCAGCAGCCCAGTCAGTACACTAATGTCCAGACTACATGGTTATGATCGTGGTCTATGTCTGTTAGACAGAGCCAGCAGCCCAGTCAGTACACTAGTGTCCAGACTACATGGTTATGATCGTGGTCTATGTCTGTTAGACAGAGCCAGCAGCCCAGTCAGTACACTAGTGTCCAGACTACATGGTTATGATCGTGGTCTATGTCTGTTAGACAGAGCCAGCAGCCCAGTCAGTACACTAGTGTCCAGACTACATGGTTATGATCGTGGTCTATGTCTGTCAGACAGAGCCAGCAGCCCAGGCAGTACAGTAGTGTCCAGACTACATGGTTATGATCATGGTCTATGTCTGTTAGACAGAGCCAGCAGCCCAGTCAGTACACTAGTGTCCAGACTACATGGTTATGATCGTGGTCTATGTCTGTTAGACAGAGCCAGCAGCCCAGTCAGTACACTAGTGTCCAGACTACATGGTTATGATCGTGGTCAATGTCTGTTAGACAGAGCCAGCAGCCCAGTCAGTACACTAGTGTCCAGACTACATAGTTATGATCGTGGTCTATGTCTGTCAGACAGAGCCAGCAGCCAGTCAGTACACTAGTGTCCAGACAACATGGTTATGATCGTGGTCTATGTCTGCTAGACAGAGCCAGCAGCCCAGTCAGTACACTAGTGTCCAGACTACATGGTTATGATCGTGGTCTATGTCTGTTAGACAGAGCCAGCAGCCCAGTCAGTACACTAGTGTCCAGACTACATGGTTATGATCGTGGTCTATGTCTGTTAGACAGAGCCAGCAGCCCAGTCAGTACACTAGTGTCCAGACTACATGGTTATGATCGTGGTCTATGTCCGTCAGACAGAGCCAGCATCCCAGTCAGTGTCCAGACTACATGGTTATGATCGTGGTCTATGTCTGTCAGACAGAGCCAGCAGCCCAGTCAGTACACTAGTGTCCAGACTACATGGTTATGATCGTGGTCTATGTCTGTTAGACAGAGCCAGCAGCCCAGTCAGTACACTAGTGTCCATACTACATGGTTATGATCGTGGTCTATGTCTGTTAGACAGAGCCAGCAGCCCAGTCAGTACACTAGTGTCCAGACTACATGGTTATGATCGTGGTCTATGTCTGTTAGACAGAGCCAGCAGCCCAGTCAGTACACTAGTGTCCAGACTACATGGTTATGATCGTGGTCTATGTCTGTCAGACAGAGCCAGCAGCCCAGTCAGTACACTAGTGTCCAGACTACATGGTTATGATCATGGTCTATGTCTGTTAGACAGAGCCAGCAGCCCAGTCAGTACACTAGTGTCCATACTACATGGTTATGATCGTGGTCTATGTCTGTTTGACAGAGCCAGCAGCCCAGTCAGTACACTAGTGTCCAGACTACATGGTCATGATCGTGGTCAATGTCTGTTAGACAGAGCCAGCAGCGCAGTCAGTACACTAGTGTCCAGACTACATAGTTATGATCGTGGTCTATGTCTGTCAGACAGAGCCAGCAGCCAGTCAGTACACTAGTGTCCAGACAACATGGTTATGATCGTGGTCTATGTCTGCTAGACAGAGCCAGCAGCCCAGTCAGTACACTAGTGTCCAGACTACATGGTTATGATCGTGGTCTATGTCTGTTAGACAGAGCCAGCAGCCCAGTCAGTACACTAGTGTCCAGACTACATGGTTATGATCGTGGTCTATGTCTGCTAGACAGAGCCAGCAGCCCAGTCAGTACACTAGTGTCCAGACTACATGGTTATGATCGTGGTCTATGTCCGTCAGACAGAGCCAGCATCCCAGTCAGTGTCCAGACTACATGGTTATGATCGTGGTCTATGTCTGTCAGACAGAGCCAGCAGCCCAGTCAGTACACTAGTGTCCAGACTACATGGTTATGATCGTGGTCTATGTCTGTCAGACAGAGCCAGCAGCCCAGTCAGTACACTAGTGTCCAGACTACATGGTTATGATTGTGGTCTATGTCTGTTAGACAGAGCCAGCAGCCCAGTCAGTACACTAGTGTCCAGACTACATGGTTATGATCGTGGTCTATGTCTGTTAGACAGAGCCAGCAGCCCAGTCAGTACACTAGTGTCCAGACTACATGGTTATGATCGTGGTCTATGTCTGTTAGACAGAGCCAGCAGCCCAGTCAGTACACTAGTGTCCAGACTACATGGTTATGATCGTGGTCTATGTCTGTTAGACAGAGCCAGCAGCCCAGTTAGTACACTAGTGTCCAGACTACATGGTTATGATCGTCGTCTATGTCTGTCAGACAGAGCCAGCAGCCCAGTCAGTACACTAGTGTCCAGACTACATGGTTATGATCGTGGTCTATGTCTGTAAGACAGAGCCAGCAGCCCAGTCAGTACACTAGTGTCCAGACGACATGGTTATGATCGTGGTCTATGTCTGTTTGACAGAGCCAGCAACCCAGTCAGTGTCCAGACTACATGGTTATTATCGTGGTCTATGTCTGTCAGACAGAGCCAGCAGCCCAGCCAGTTATTTTCTGAGATGTGTGTTGGACCTTTTGCTGCACCCTGTCTTGAGACACTTTAAGGAAAGTCCACAGGAGGCAGGCAGGGAGGGAGTTCTCAGCTGTTGTGGTTTCGGGTGTTAGTCAGCTACCCCCTCACCATCACACAGGAACACACAAATAGACCCATGATACAAGACAACTGCCTTACCACACCCTGTCTAAATGTAGAGATGTTTAGTGCCCCTCCACCTTGAGGCCTGTACTTTAAAATGTAGAGATGTGTTGTGCCCCTCCACCCTGAGGCCCGTACTTTAAAATGTAGAGATGTGTTGTGCCCCTCCACCCTGAGGCCCGTACTTTAAAATGTAGAGATGTGTTGGGCCCCTCCACCCTGAGGCCTGTACTTTAAAATGTAGAGATGTGTTGTGCCCCTCCACCCTGAGGCCCGTACTTTAAAATGTAGAGATGTGTTGTGCCCCTCCACCCTGAGGCCTGTACTTTAAAATGTAGAGATGGGTTATGCCCCTCCACCCTGAGGCCCGTACTTTAAAATGTAGAGATGTGTTGTGCCCCTCCACCCTGAGGCCCGTACTTTAAAATGTAGAGATGTGTTGTGCCCCTCCACCCTGAGGCCTGTACTTTAAAATGTAGAGATGTGTTGGGCCCCTCCACCCTGAGGCCTGTACTTTAAAATGTAGAGATGTGTTGTGCCCCTCCACCCTGAGGCCCGTACTTTAAAATGTAGAGATGTGTTGGGCCCCTCCACCCTGAGGCCCGTACTTTAAAATGTAGAGATGTGTTGTGCCCCTCCACCCTGAGGCCCGTACTTTAAAATGTAGAGATGTGTTGTGCCCCTCCACCCTGAGACCTGTACTTTAAAATGTAGAGATGTGTTGTGCCCCTCCACCCTGAGGTCTGTGTGTTAAAATGAATCATTTCCACAAAGGGTCGACTATAAAGGTACATTGAGTTAAATGCCATAACTATCATATCTTCACAAGTTAACAACTTATTCATATCTCTCTTCAAAGGAAGTGATATCAACCACCGGCCAAGATGTCAGAGTATGTACTGATTCTGTTTGAGTACAATTACAGCTCTCTCAAACTGCATTTTGACTGAGATATCTTCTAAGAATCAAGAATTCCATATATTATACATGTCTACTTTTGGTGATCTTCAGGAGCATTCAGTACATCAACTGTTATTCTGTGGCTTTCATCCAAAGCTCTTAAAGCTGTGTATCTCAACTCATGTTTTTCCTCCCCCCCATCTAATCTTCTCTGAAGTAGAAAGATGTCATCGAGTCGCAGGCAACATCTGAAGGTAAGGAGGAGACCTAGACGCACAACAACAAAGGATTCTATATTTTATATATCTATTATCAAATTCAAAAAAATCTGAATTCAAGATTTCAAAACATAAATCCAGAATAAAAATAAATAAACGTTTTTTTTTCTGGGGAGTGTGACAGGGATGTAGACTAAACCCAACTTTAATCCAAATAGTCAAATTATTGACAAAACTTACATTTAACAACTGCATTTCTGATTAGCTGGTTAACCACTTCCCCCTGTGTTATTTCCCCCAGAGCTTGATGCTCCAGATTGCCCAGGGGGTCATAGAGGCTGAGGCCATCCAGGCAGAGGAGGAGAAAAACAGGTACATGGATGAGAATGTCCCCTCCCTCTCCGTCCCGGGATCCATGCAGGAACTCCAGGTATGAAAAGCGGTAGTTGTTGACCAACCTATGGAGAGCTACTGGGTGTGCAGGTTTTTGCTCCAGCCCCACTATAACACAACTGATTCAGCCAATCATGGTCCTGACGAGCAGCTGACCTACTCAATTAGGGGTGTTAAAGTAAGGGTGGAACAAAATCAAGCTGGATTGTAGCTTTCCAGGATATTCAGTTATTACAGTTATATTATTTCACAAATATCTCCTATTTTCTTTAAATGTACTAGCTTACATTTTCTCTCTCTCTCTCTCTCTCTCTCTCTCTCTCTCTCCCCCTCTCTCTCCCCTTCTCCCTCTCCCTCTCTCCAGGATCTGTGCAAGAAGCTCCACCAGCAGATTGATACAGTTGATGAACAGAGATATGACACACAAAGCAAAGTAGCCAAGTCCGATAAGGAGGTACAGTTACATTTCCAAATATATTCCTGGACAGATGGTCATTCTTCAGTATAAGGGGGCATTTCAGTGACGAGCATGCTGTCTCTCTCTCTCTCTCTCTCTCTCTCTCTCTCTCTCTCTCTCTCTCTCTCTCTCTCTCTCTCTCTCTCTCCAGATTGAGGATCTGCAGATAAAAGTACAGGACCTGAAGGGAAAGTTCAAGAAGCCCGTCCTGAAGAAAGTGCGTATGTCTGCTGATGCTATGCTCCAGGCTCTGCTGGGCTCCAAACACAAGGTGTCCATGGATCTGAGGTCCAACCTGAAGCAGGTCAAGAAGGAGGTCAAGGAGGAGGTAGGGTTGCTTCTGTTTTACTGAGTAGGGTTATAATGTGTCCAAGAGGCCCCGTGCTAAATAGACTGACACAATTTGGAATATCAGGGTTCACAAACCGCCTCATAACCTCCTCTCCTCTCCTCTCCTCTCCTCTCCTCTCCTCTCCTCTCCTCTCCTCTCCTCTCCCTTCTCTAACTCCACAGGTGAAAGATGCAGCTGACTGGCGTAAGAACATTGAGGACAAGGCTGGCATGGATGGTAGAAAGAAGATGTTTGAGTCCGACCCTTAAACAAGTCCCCCAATATGTGTATTACTGTTCATAAGTCTCATCTGATAACATCCTGCATTTTAATCTACCCCCCCACGACCGTGTTTGCTCAGGATGAGGAAGAATGTGTGATTGCTCAGGATAGTAGTAAAGCGTGAATACAGGTATTAGTAGTAGCAGTAGTACAAGGTACCCACTATCATGCATACCCCAATGTAATGTATATGAAGAGAAGTTAATATTTTCTGTTTATTTAAATGTTATTTATCCAAGAAGCACCATCGAGGTCAGGAGACCTCTTTCACAAGGGAGACCAGGCCAAAAGGGCGGCTTACTTAAAAACACATACATCAAACACACCACAGTGTATACAGCACAGCACGACATCAACATCAACAACAATACATATCTGTGTTGATTTGTCAGTGGCACAGTGTCTGCTAAATGAGCAGAATGTAGTGGTTAGTGCTGCCACCTATAGACCATAATGGAACCAGAGTGGACGTTGGTTTGAATCTGACCCGTCGTCCTGTATGATACATGTAGAGGTTAGTGCTGCCACCTATAGACCATAATAGAACCAGAGTGGACGTTGGTTTGAATCTGACCCGTCGTCCTGTATGATACATGTAGAGGTTAGTGCTGCCACCTATAGACCATAATAGAACCAGAGTGGACGTTGGTTTGAATCTGACCCGTCGTCCTGTATGATTCATTCTCTTCTTGTTATTCCTATTTACTCTAATAAAATAAAATACTTCAATATTTTGTTATTTATTTTTTATAATGGGGGGGTGAAATGGCTGAATTGTAAAATGTAAGCATGCGTGACTGTAAGTCAGTGGAGGCTCCTCAGAGGAGTCAGTGGAGGACCATCCTCCTCAGTGAATTTCATAGAAATAAAAATTGTGAAACATTAAAAATGCTATCCTTTTTAGATAAAACATACTCAAATATTCACGTCACCAAATAATTGATTAAAATACACTATTTTCATTGAAGGTCTACAGTAGCCTCAGCAGCACTCTGTAGGGTAGCACCATGTTGTAGCCGGAGGACAGCTAGCTTCCATCCTCCTCTGGGTACATTGACTTCAATACAAAACCTCGGAGGCTCACGGTTCTCACCCCCTTCCATAGACTTACACAGTAATTATGACAACTTCTGCAAGACGTCCTCCAACCTATCAGAGCTCTTGCAGCATGAACTGACATGTTGTCCACCCAATCAAAGGATCAGAGAATTAATCTAGTATTGAAAGCATAAGCTACAACTAGCTAGCACTGCAGTGCATAAAATGTGGTGAGTAGTTGACTCAAAGAGAGAGAAAGACAATAGTTGAACAGTTACAAACTAATTAATTTCTTCAAAAATCAAGGTAAGCGTTTGGTTTGATTCATTTATTGCCACCGTGGCCTGCCGGTGTAACTGCTAAACTGCTTGCTGCTAACTGTACACTGTACTGCATGATTGTAGCAGGTTTACCAAAGTGCTATTTCTAGAAGCTATGTTGTTGACTTGACGTTAGCTAATATGGTGACAATGATTTAGACTGTGTGTAGCAGTTAGCGGTTATGATATGAAGGTTTGGCTTGGAAAGGTTTTTTCGCCTGGTCACAGACAGCTGATGTGTTGTGCACTGAAGTCCACAAGTGAAGGGAAAGGTGAGACGAGGAGAGTACGTAGATGCCAGATGTAATTATACAACAATCTGGCTGCTATGAAAATGAACTGTGTTTGCGTTTGATCAGGGGTGTATTCATTCAGCCGATTCTGTTGAAAAACAAATCTTAAATGGAAGCAAACGGAACAAAACTGGGATTAACAAACTTGAATTTGTCCAATAGAAACGCTTGTTTGCAACTGTTGGACTACTGATTACGCTTTAGATAAGCTAGATGCAGGCAAGAGTGTAAAGAGTGTACAAGTTGGTATTGAATGTGTCACTGTCTGTCAACTTGATTACAAAAATGTATCTCGACCTGTGCACCTACATTGTAAACTTTCATTCATAGGCTAGGTTGTAGCAACCTCATGATGGCTACAGGGAAAATATGTATCATGTAGGTGCCTAAACCTATCAATGTTACATTGAGCTGGGTGAATGGAATATATTCATCAAAGATCTCTCTGTACTTTGCTCCATTCATCTTTCCCTCGACCCTGACTAGTCTCCCAGTCCCTGCCGCTGAAGAACATCCCTACAGCATGATGCTGCCACCACCATGCTTCACCGTAGGGATGGAGCCAGGTTTCCTCCAGAAGTGACACTTGGCATTCAGGCTAAAGAGTTCAATCTTGGTTTCACCAGACCAGAGAATCTTGTTTCTCATGGTCTGAGAGTCTTTAGGTGCCTTTTGGCAAACTCCAAGCGGGCTGTCAGTGCCTTTTACTGAGGAGTGGCTTCTGTCTGGCCACCCAACCATAAAGGCCTGATTGGTGGAGTTCTGCAGAGATGACTGTCCTTCTGGAAGGTTCTCCCATCTCCACAGAGCAACTCTGGAGCTCTGTCAGAGTGACCATCAGGTTCTTGGTCAATACCCTGACCAAGGCCCTTCTCCCCCGATTGCTCAGTTTGGCAGGGCGGCCAGCTCTAGGAAGAGTCTTGGCGGTTCCAAACTTCTTCCATTTAAGAATGATGGAGGCCACTGTGTTCTTGGGGACCTTCAATGCTGCAAAAAAATGTTGATACCCTTCCCCAGATCTGTGCCTCGACACCATCCTGTCTCGGAGCTCTACGGACAATTCCTTTGACCTCATGGCTTGTTTTTTTTAGCTAACATGCACTGTCAACTGTGGGACCTTATATAGACAGCTGTGTGCCTTTCCAAATCATGTCCAATCAATTGAATTTACCACAAGTGGACTCCAATAAAGTTGTAGAAACATCTTAAGGATGATCAATGGAAACAGGATGCACCTGAGCTAAATGTTGAGTCTGATAGGAAAGGGTCTGAATACTTATGTAAATGAGGTATTTCAGTTTTTTTTATCAATACATTTGCAAAAAAAATCTAAAAACCTGTTTTCATATTGTCATTATGGGGTATTGTGTGTAGATTGATGAGGATGTGGTATTTATTTAATCCATTTTAGAATAAGGCTGGAACATAACAAAATGTGGGAAAAGTCAAGGGATCTGAATACTTTCCTAACAAACTGTATATTATAGTAAAATAAAAATACTCAAATTAAAAACATTTTAATAAATTAATGGGGGAATGGCAAAATTATGATAACATTGTAGGTTACCGTAATATAAATAATCCATAATCCATTGTGCTTTTCCTCCACTAGATGGTATGATGCACAAACACACACACACACACAGAGACACACACACACAGGTGCGCACACACACAGACACACTGTAAAATCAAACGAACTAACTACATTCAGTACATTTCCATTTCTGTAATTTACAATAAGTGCCTTCATCTAAATATACTTTCACTTAGCTACAGTAGGGGACAGACAGCAAGAGGACAGACAGCAAGAGGAGAGAGAGCAAGAGGAGAGAGAGCAAGAGGAGAGAGAGCAAGAGGAGAGAGAGCAAGAGGAGAGAAAGCAAGAGGAGAGAGAGCAAGGGGAGAGAGAGCAAGAGGAGAGAGAGCAAGAGGAGAGAGAGCAAGGGGAGAGAGAGCAAGAGGAGAGAGAGCAAGAGGAGAGAGAGCAAGAGGAGAGAGCAAGAGGAGAGAGAGCAAGGGGAGAGAGAGCAAGAGGAGAGAGAGCAAGAGGAGAGAGAGCAAGGGGAGAGAGAGCAAGAGGAGAGAGCAAGAGGAGAGAGAGCAAGGGGAGAGAGAGCAAGAGGAGAGAGCAAGAGGAGAGAGAGCAAGGGGAGAGAGAGCAAGAGGAGAGAGAGCAAGAGGAGAGAGAGCAAGGGGAGAGAGAGCAAGAGGAGAGAGAGCAAGGGGAGAGAGAGCAAGAGGAGAGAGAGCAAGGGAGAGAGAGCAAGGGGAGAGAGAGCAAGAGGAGAGAGAGCAAGAGGAGAGAGAGCAAGAGGAGAGAGAGCAAGAGGAGAGAGAGCAAGAGGAGAGAGCAAGAGGAGAGAGAGCAAGGGGAGAGAGAGCAAGAGGAGAGAGAGCAAGAGGAGAGAGAGCAAGGGGAGAGAGAGCAAGAGGAGAGAGCAAGAGGAGCGAGAGCAAGGGGAGAGAGAGCAAGAGGAGAGAGCAAGAGGAGAGAGAGCAAGGGGAGAGAGAGCAAGAGGAGAGAGAGCAAGAGGAGAGAGAGCAAGGGGAGAGAGAGCAAGAGGAGAGAGAGCAAGAGGAGAGAGAGCAAGAGGAGAGAGAGCAAGAGGAGAGAGAGCAAGAGGAGAGAGCAAGTGGAGAGAGAGCAAGGGGAGAGAGAGCAAGAGGAGAGAGAGCAAGAGGAGAGAGAGCAAGAGGAGAGAGAGCAAGAGGAGAGAGCAAGAGGAGAGAGAGCAAGGGGAGAGAGAGCAAGAGGAGAGAGCAAGAGGAGAGAGAGCAAGGGGAGAGAGAGCAAGAGGAGAGAGCAAGAGGAGAGAGCAAGAGGAGAGAGCAAGAGGAGAGATAGTAAGAGGAGAGAGCAAGAGGAGAGATAGTAAGAGGATAGTAAGATGGTAGTAAGAAGATAGATAGTAAGGGGATAGATAGTAAGGGGATATACAGTAAGGGGATATACAGTAAGAGGATATACAGTAAGGGGATATATAGTAAAATGATAGATAGTAAGAGGGTAGATAGTAAGAGGATAGATAGTAAGAGGATAGTAAGAGGATAGATAGTAAGAGGAGAGAAAGGGGATAGATAGTAAGAGGATAGTAAGAGGATAGATAGTAAGAGGAGAGTAAGGGGATAGATAGTAAGAGGAGAGTAAGAGGATAGATAGTAAGAGGAAATAGTAAAATGATAGATAGTAAGAGGATAGACAGTAAGAGGACAGTAAGAAGATAGATAGTAAGGGGATAGACAGTAAGGGGATAGACAGTAAGGGGATAGACAGTAAGGGGATAGACAGTAAAAAACCCTACTTAAATATGATCTCCAATCAGAGGCAACGAGGATCAGCTGCCTCCAATTGGAGATCAACCCAAACAACCCCAACATAGAAATATAAAAACTAGAACTTAAACATAGAAATACAAAACATAGAAAACCCAAACACCCCCTGTCACGCCCTGACCTACTCTACTATAGAAAATTACATCTTACTCGGGTCAGGACGTGACAGTACCCCACCCCCAAAAGTGCAGACTCCGAATGCAACATAATCAATAAAGAAACCACAAAACAAAAGGGAGGGTAGGGAGGTAGGGTGAAACATTGTCTATGGCGGCTCAAATGCAGTCCACATAACCTTAACCTCCAGCAGAGGAGGCGGCTCCGGTTCGGGGCGTAATCCCCGCTCCACCCGCTGATCCCTCCGCTCTAGTACCACCATACTGTGGATCGTCGGAGGAGGAACCAGACTGTAGAGCATTGCTGGAGGTTCTGGGCTGCAGGCCGCCGCTGGAGGTTCTGGGCTGCAGGCCGCCGCTGGAGACTCCGGACTGGGGAACTTCTCAGGAGGTTCCGGACTGTGGACCGTCTCCGGAGGTTCCGGACTGTAGGCCGTCTCCTGAGGTTCCGGACTGTAGGCCGTCTCCGGAGGTTCCGGACTGTAGGCCGTCTCCGGAGGTTCCGGACTGTAGGCCGTCTCCGGAGGTTCCGGACTGTAGGCCGTCTCCGGAGGTTCCGGACTGTAGGCCGTCTCCGGAGGTTCCGGACTGTAGGCCGTCTCCGGAGGTTCCGGACTGTGGACCGTCACTGCAGGCTCCGTGCCGTGGATCGTCACTACAGGTTCCGTGCCATGGATCATCACTGGAGGCTTCGTGCCATGGATCCTCTCTACAGGCTCCGGGTCATGGATCATCCCTACAGGCTTCTTGCCATGGATTATCCCTACAGGCTCCGGGCCATGGATCATCCCTACAGACTTCTTGCCATGGATCATCTCTACAGGCTTCGGACCATAGATCATCACGGGAGGCTTCATTCGTGGAGCTGGAATAGGTCTCACCGGACTAGGGAATGTCGCTGGGAGTTCTGGACTAGGGAACGTTGCTGGAGGCTCCGGACTGGAGAGTGTCGCCGGAGGCTCCGAACTGGGGAGCGTCGCTGGAGGCTCCTGACTGGGGAGCGTCGCTGGAGGCTCCGGACTGGGGAGCGTCGCTGGAGGCTGGGTGCGCGGAGCAGGCACAGGGTATACTGGGCCGTGGAGGCGCACTGGAGGTCTGGAGCTTATGGCTGGCACAACCCGTCCTGGCTGGATAACCTCCATAGCCCGACAAGCGCGAGGCGTTGTGACAGGTCGCACAGGTTTGTGTTGGCAAACTGGGGTTACCGTGCGTAGAGCTGGCGCAGTATAACCTGGACCGAGAAGACGCACCGGAGACCAGGAACGCTGAGCAGGCATACTCCTTCCTGGCTGAATGCCAACTCTAGCACGGCACCTGTGAGGAGCTTGCACCGAGCGCACCGGGCTGTAGCTGCGCACTGGCGACACAGTGCGTATCCCCGCATAACATGGTGCTTGCTCGATCACTTGCCCCCCACAGTAAGCACTGGGAGTTGGCTCAGGTCTCCAACCTGACTCTGCCAATCTCCCCGTGTGCCCCCCCCAAATTTTTTTGGGGGACTGTCTCTCGCCCTTGCCTCTTGGTTGGTACAGCGCCTCATAATAACGCCGCTCCGCTTTTGCTGCCTCAATCTCCTCCCTCGGGCGGCAATACTCCCCAGCCTGCCTCCCGGGTCCTTTCCCGTCCAGAATGTCTTCCCAGGTCTATTCCTGTTGCTCCTGGGCACACTGCTTGGTCCTTTGTTGGTGGGTTATTCTGTCACGGCTATCGAAAGGAGCAGACCAAAGTGCAGAGTGGTTGTAGTTCCACATTTTATTAAATCCGTGAAACTTTTGCAATACACAAAATAACTGAATTTACAAAAACAACAAACCGTGACGCAGTGAGAAACAAACACTACTCAAAAGATAATAACCCACAAAAACAGGAAGAAACAAACCCTACTTAAATATGATCTCCAATCAGAGGCAACGAGGATCAGCTGCCTCCAATTGGAGATCAACCCAAACAACCCCAACATAGAAATAGAAAACCCCAAAACACCCCCTGTCACGCCCTGACCTACTCTACTATAGAAAATGACATCTTACTCGGGTCAGGACGTGACAAGGATAGATAGTAAGAGGATACATAGTATGAGGATATTGTCATGACGTTGGCCTGTGGGTAAGGTTTATGACCCCCCCATAAATACCTTTCTCCCTTCCCCTCTCTTTCTGACACTATTGAAGGACTGCTGAATAGCCTGTGTTAAATATAGAGAGTCTGGGAACATCAAACAAATGGGGAAAGGAACCATATTTTGGTAATAAAACCAGTTGGAAATATGCTTTGGAACGTAATGAGTATGGATGTCAGTTCGGTTGTCATCTGAGACATTATGACTGATGACAGGACGACATAAACTGTACCTGGGAAAGTATACACCCTCTAGTTATCAGAGTCACATGGAATTGTTATGCAATTGAAATGTTTGATATTGAAATTGTTTGTTAGGAGATTAAATGTAATTTAGCTTCCAAATGAGAGAATTGGGTTTTCATAAGGAAAGTGCCCTGCTTGATCAGTGGCCCACCCCTGTGAAGAGACAGGGGTTATAAACGATGAAACACATCCTTCCCCCTCTCCACTATATAAGCCTTTGACGAAAAGTGAGGTCTGCAGCCTCTACGTTAGAAGGACACACATGTCATGTACAGAACTAAGCCAACCTCGGCGTGAGCTTTGGTGGCGAATGGTATGAACTTTGAGCTTATTCACTACAGAAGTGATACTTCCTAGCCGTTGAGTTAGCAGCGGCCGCTGTAGACGTGGGCTAGGAAAGGACGGACGACGGATCCAGTCTAACAAACAGACGAAGATACCACCACGTATGCAATGTACCACCAGAGACATTCTTCCGAGGACAGGAAGATCTGTTGGCCAACCCGGCCAGCATCTACGACCAATCTACCGAAGCGCAGCTCAGAGTAAATATTTATTGCATTTTCCTTTTCCAAATGGGCGGTAATTTAGTAATGCATAAGATAATGTATTTACGATAGCATAGCTACTGTTTCTTTGTTCCTAAGTCTTCCCGTTCTTTCATTCAAGCCCAACCCCCTTTCCTTTGTGTAACCAGCTTTCATACAGGTTCCGTCCACCAGGGATGTTTTCTGTATGACATCATTGTATTCTGTGTATTTGTAATTCTGTGTGATTAGTTAGGTATTTAGTAAATAAATAATTAAACCCAATTTTGTGTTGCTGATTCAACTTGTTAGCCAGGGTTCGTGAAGATAACCAAGAATTTACAACTTTCATTATGAGACTGAAAATAAGACAAGGGTTAATATTGACTGCTATCGATGTAAAATATTACAAAGTATTTTAAGAGTTTATTCGGAAGATAACGGCTCTATAAACGTTCTTCCGTGGTGCCCTGACTTTCTAGTTAATTACATTTACATGATTAGCTTAATCAGGTAATATTAATTACAGAGAAATCATTTTATAGGTTAGCATGTGATATCAATTAATCCGGCATAGCCAAAGACACGACAATATATAGTAAGAGGATAGATAGTAAGACGATAGATAGTAAGATGATAGATAGTAAGATGATAGATAGTAAGAGGATAGATAGTAAGATGATAGATAGTAAGATGATAGATAGTAAGAGGAAATATAGTAAGATGATAGTAAGAGGATAGATAGTAAGAGGACAGATAGTAAGAGGATAGATAGTAAGAGGATAGATAGTAAGATGATAGATAGTAAGATGATAGATAGTAAGAGGAAATATAGTAAGATGATAGTAAGAGGATAGATAGTAAGAGGACAGATAGTAAGATGATAGTAAGAGGATATAGTAAGAGGATAGATAGTAAGATGATAGTAAGAGGATAGATAGTAAGATGATAGATAGTATGAGGAAATATAGTAAGAGGATAGATAGTAAGATGATAGTAAGAGGATAGATAGTAAGATGATAGATAGTAAGATGATAGTAAGAGGATAGATAGTAAGATGATAGATAGTATGAGGAAATATAGTAAGAGGATAGATAGTAAGATGATAGATAGTAAGATGATAGTAAGAGGATAGATAGTAAGATGATAGATAGTAAGATGATAGTAAGAGGATAGATAGTAAGATGATAGATAGTATGAGGAAATATAGTAAGAGGATAGATAGTAAGATGATAGATAGTAAGATGATAGATAGTAAGATGATAGTAAGAGGATAGATAGTAAGATGATAGATAGTAAGATGATAGTAAGAGGATAGATAGTAAGATGATAGATAGTAAGATGATAGTAAGAGGATAGATAGTAAGATGATAGATAGTATGAGGAAATATAGTAAGAGGATAGATAGTAAGATGATAGATAGTAAGATGATAGTAAGAGGATAGATAGTAAGATGATAGATAGTAAGATGATAGTAAAAGGATAGATAGTAAGATGATAGATAGTAAGATGATAGTAAGAGGATAGATAGTAAGATGATAGATAGTAAGATGATAGTAAGAGGATAGATAGTAAGAGGATAGATAGTAAGATGAGAGTAAGAGGATAGATAGTAAGATGATAGATAGTAAGATGATAGTAAGAGGATAGATAGTAAGAGGATAGATAGTAAGATGATAGTAAGAGGATAGATAGTAAGAGGATACAGTGTTTCCGGTCTTTAAGCTTTAAATCACCACTACATCACCAGCTGTCACATAATGTACTTACTTCTCCTTCTACGGTCAAGATCTGGGGTCCGCCCCCCCTCACTGATTCCCCAACCAATCCCTCTCCCACTCAGTAATGTCTTCAGTTACCTCCAAGTGGCTGAAATAGTGGAGCCCCTAGGAGAGGGATGTCCTAAATATATCTGCCCAGACAAGGGTCCAAGACGCTGGGTTGATTCCTCTGAGACACTGGGGGGATTCCTTCACAGCTGTCTTTGGGAGTGATGGGAGATGGACTTCCAGAGTGGGAACTGTGGTACTCCCTACAGCCATTTTCTTTTTTTGAAGATTCCAATGTTAGGAAAAATGTTACGGGTTTGGAATTATATAACGGAATTGTGTTCAGGATATGACGTGTCTAATGGCTACATATGACCAGGTCCTGGTTGGGATCAGAATGGGGCGTGTCTAGTGGCTACATATGACCAGGTCCTGGTTGGGGTCAGAATGGGGCGTGTCTAGTGGCTACATATGACCAGGTCCTGGTTGGGATCAGAATGGGGCGTGTCTAGTGGCTACATATGACCAGGTCCTGGTTGGGGTCAGAATGGGGCGTGTCTAGTGGCTACATATGACCAGGTCCTGGTTGGGGTCAGAATGGGGCGTGTCTAGTGGCTACATATGACCAGGTCATGGTTGGGGTCAGAATGGGGCGTGTCTAGTGGCTACATATGACCAGGTCCTGGTTGGGGTCAGAATGGGGCGTGTCTAGTGGCTACATATGACCAGGTCCTGGTTGGGGTCAGAATGGGGCGTGTCTAGTGGCTACATATGACCAGGTCCTGGTTGGGGTCAGAATGGGGCGTGTCTAGTGGCTACATATAACCAGGTCCTGGTTGGGGTCAGAATGGGGCGTGTCTAGTGGCTACATATGTCCAGGTCCTGGTTCAGGTCAGAATGGGGCGTGTCTAGTGGCTACACATGACCAGGTCCTGGTTGGGGTCAGAATGGGGCGTGTCTAGTGACCAGGTCCTGGTTGGGGTCAGAATGGGACGTGTCTAGTGGCTATATATGACCAGGTCCTGGTTGGGATCAGAATGGGGCGTGTCTAGTGACCAGGTCCTGGTTGGGGTCAGAATGGGACGTGTCTAGTGGCTACATATGACCAGGTCCTGGTTGGGGTCAGAATGGGGCGTGTCTAGTGACCAGGTCATGGTTGGGGTCAGAATTGGGCGTGTCTAGTGGCTACATATGACCAGGTCCTGGTTGGGGTCAGAAAGAATGGGGCGTGTCTAGTGACCAGGTCCTGGTTGGGGTCAGAATGGGGCGTGTCTAGTGGCTACATATGACCAGGTCCTGGTTGGGGTCAGAATGGGGCGTGTCTAGTTGCTACATATGACCAGGTCCTGGTTGGGATCAGAATGGGGCGTGTCTAGTGGCTACATATGACCAGGTCATGGTTGGGATCAGAATGGGGCGTGTCTAGTGGCTACATATGACCAGGTCCTGGTTGGGGTCAGAATGGGGCGTGTCTAGTGGCTACATATGACCAGGTCCTGGTTGGGATCAGAATGGGGTGTGTCTAGTGACCAGGTCCTGGTTGGGGTCAGAATGGGGCGTGTCTAGTGGCTACATATGACCAGGTCCTGGTTGGGGTCAGAATGGGGCGTGTCTAGTGGCTACATATAACCAGGTCCTGGTTGGGGTCAGAATGGGGCGTGTCTAGTGGCTACATATGTCCAGGTCCTGGTTGGGGTCAGAATGGGGCGTGTCTAGTGGCTACATATGACCAGGTCCTGGTTGGGGTCAGAATGGGGCGTGTCTAGTGACCAGGTCCTGGTTGGGGTCAGAATGGGGCGTGTCTAGTGGCTACATATGACCAGGTCCTGGTTGGGGTCAGAATGGGGCGTGTCTAGTTGCTACATATGACCAGGTCCTGGTTGGGATCAGAATGGGGCGTGTCTAGTGGCTACATATGACCAGGTCCTGGTTGGGGTCAGAATGGGGCGTGTCTAGTGGCTACATATGACCAGGTCCTGGTTGGGATCAGAATGGGGTGTGTCTAGTGACCAGGTCCTGGTTGGGGTCAGAATGGGGCGTGTCTAGTGGCTACATATGACCAGGTCCTGGTTGGGGTCAGAATGGGGCGTGTCTAGTGGCTACATATAACCAGGTCCTGGTTGGGGTCAGAATGGGGCGTGTCTAGTGGCTACATATGTCCAGGTCCTGGTTGGGGTCAGAATGGGGCGTGTCTAGTGGCTACATATGACCAGGTCCTGGTTGGGGTCAGAATGGGGCGTGTCTAGTGACCAGGTTCTGGTTGGGGTCAGAATGGGACGTGTCTAGTGGCTACATATGACCAGGTCCTGGTTGGGGTCAGAATGGGGCGTGTCTAGTGACCAGGTCATGGTTGGGGTCAGAATTGGGCGTGTCTAGTGGCTACATATGACCAGGTCCTGGTTGGGGTCAGAATGGGGTGTGTCTAGTGACCAGGTCCTGGTTGGGGTCAGAATGGGGCGTGTCTAGTGGCCACATATGACCAGGTCCTGGTTGGGGTCAGAATGGGGCGTGTCTAGTTGCTACATATGACCAGGTCCTGGTTGGGATCAGAATGGGGCGTGTCTAGTGGCTACATATGACCAGGTCATGGTTGGGATCAGAATGGGGCGTGTCTAGTGGCTACATATGACCAGGTCCTGGTTGGGGTCAGAATGGGGCGTGTCTAGTGGCTACATATGACCAGGTCCTGGTTGGGGTCAGAATGGGGCGTGTCTAGTGGCTACATATGACCAGGTCCTGGTTGGGGTCAGAATGGGGCTTGTCTAGTGACCAGGTCCTGGTTGGGATCAGAATGGGGCGTGTCTAGTGGCTACATATGACCAGGTCCTGGTTGGGGTCAGAATGGGGCGTGTCTAGTGGCTACATATGACCAGGTCCTGGTTGGGGTCAGAATGGGGCGTGTCTAGTGGCTACATATGACCAGGTCCTGGTTGGGGTCAGAATGGGCCGTGTCTAGTGGCTACATATGACCAGGTCCTGGTTGGGGTCAGAATGGGGCGTGTCTAGTGGTTTGGGGCTCATGGTTTGGACTTGTTTCACAAATCTGGAAAGTTGTACAACTGAGCTCATGTTGAACAATTGATTGAGTGAATCTAAATTCCCAGTTCCGTTATTATTTCACAGAATGACTGGAAATAAAATGCTGAGTGGCTTCTGCTCTCCACATGATATGTTATGTATTTTAACATTATTTACAAAGATATTCAAGGGTTTCCGCAGGTTACTGAAGCTGTAATGCTGTCGATCACAGCCCACACCCGTTTCCTGATCTGTCCAACCCTTCACCACTAGAGGGTGTAGGTGTGCCTGTTCTAATCTACAATCTCCTTTTAGCTCAACACTTAACAGCCAGGTCCTGGGCGTGTGAGGTTTACTGAGGTGATTCTGATCACTGCATGTGTATGTGTGTTGATATAACAGGACTCAGACAGATCCTCTCCCTTCCTGGATATTAACCTATGAGAAGGGGAGGCATGATATCAGATGACCTGTGTTGCTTTTTGGACCAGTTCCTATTTACCTTAGTCATGGGAAAATGTGTCAAACGGTCTGTTTTGACTAGAGTTGGGAACTTTGACCTCCCTCCATAGGAATCTAAAAACAATAAACCCTCCCAGTCCGTAACAGATTATTATTATGAACTGTCTCTATTGGTTAATAAAATAAAACAAGTGACTTTTGAGCTGAGCAGAATGAGTGAGAGCACCTCCCAGGCGGCATCTTGAACTTTACGTGAGGAAGACACTCTAGGACTCCTCATAGGAATCTTTGAACTCTCATCTAGAGTAGAGAAGTGAAGGAGGAAGGTGAAGCTATAGACACGGTGGTGTCAGGGCTGGCAGTGTGGTGTCTCTCTCCTCTCTGATCTGCACCATCAGCTGGTGTCTCTCTGTTCAAACCATTTAAATAAGCACTCTACCACGAGAGAGAGAGAGAGAGAGAGAGAGAGAGAGAGAGAGAGAGAGAGAATGTTCCCCAGAATTCTTAGCAGTGGTGGAAAAGTACCCAACTATCATATTTGAGAAAGAGTAAAGATACCTTAATGAGTTAACATGTTGACGGCAACAATTGTGACCGGCGGGATAACACAGTGCATCCGGGTATACACAGATTTATACACATACATAGATCTTATTGTACCTAACTTTCTACTCTGTTCTTTCTTTTAGTTTCACTTTGAGTCAAGTTCTGGATATTTTGGATCTAGGTGACTGCTCAGACAAGGCATGCAACATTGCAGTTATCTCTCAAAATGAGGAAAATGCTGTCCTCAGTGATTGTGATAGTTCAGATATGGACTATGAGGGGGAGACAGGCCATTTGCCAGCCAGGCTGTTGAATGCATATGCTGAACCTATCACAAACAGATCATGACAGGAACAACGTTATCAGTGATGACCTATCCCTCACCACCCCCCCCTCCTCCGTCTACCACCCCCTCCACTGTTGATAATGAAGGGCCTCTACCCACCAGAGGGGCCAGTCAGAAGAGCCAAGGGCCACTACCCGCCAGAGGGGCCAGTCAGAAGAGTCAAGGGCCACTACCCGCCAGAGGGGCCAGTCAGAAGAGTCAAGGGCCACTACCCGCCAGAGGGGCCAGTCAGAAGAGTCAAGGGACACTACCCGCCAGAGGGGCCAGTCAGAAGAGCCAAGAGACACTACCCGCCAGAGGAGCCAGTCAGAAGAGCCAAGGGACACTACCCGCCAGAGGGGCCAGTCAGAAGAGTCAAGGGCCACTACCCGCCAGAGGGGCCAGTCAGAAGAGCCAAGGGCCGCTACCCGCCAGAGGGGCCAGTCAGAGAGTCAAGGGCCACTACCCGCCAGAGGAGCCAGTCAGAAGAGCCAAGGGACACTACCCGCCAGAGGGGCCAGTCAGAAGAGCCAAGGGCCACTACCCGCCAGAGGGGCCATTCAGAAGAGTCAAGGGCCACTACCCGCCAGAGGGGCCAGTCAGAAGAGCCAAGGGGCACTACCCGCCAGAGGGGCCAGTCAGAAGAGTCAAGGGCCACTACCCGCCAGAGGGGCCAGTCAGAAGAGTCAAGGGCCACTACCCGCCAGAGGGGCCAGTCAGAAGAGCCAAGGGCCGCTACCCGCCAGAGGGGCCAGTCAGAGAGTCAAGGGCCACTACCCGCCAGAGGAGCCAGTCAGAAGAGCCAAGGGCCGCTACCCGCCAGAGGGGCCAGTCAGAAGAGCCAAGGGCCACTACCCGCCAGAGGGCCAGTCAGAAGAGTCAAGGGCCACTACCCGCCAGAGGGGCCAGTCAGAAGAGCCAAGGGGCACTACCCGCCAGAGGGGCCAGTCAGAAGAGTCAAGGGCCACTACCCGCCAGAGGGGCCAGTCAGAAGAGTCAAGGGCCACTTCCCGCCAGAGGGGCCAGTCAGAAGAGCCAAGTGCCACTACCCGCCAGAGGGGCCAGTCAGAAGAGTCAAGGGCCACTACCCACCAGAGGAGCCAGTCAGAAGAGCCAAGGGCCTCTACCTGCCAGAGGAGCCAGTCAGAAGAGCCAAGGAGAAAGCTGCATGTGGTCAAAAATAAATATGGAGTGTTCAAACGATCGAAGAGTCCTGTCACCGCTGTGATTCCAAATCACATAGTATACAGCCCAAATGCTGCAGAATGTGTAAAACAAAGCTGCCCCAACCCAAGGCTACCTCTATCCTAAATGTTACCTGTTCAATGTGAACGAATCACACGACAGCTATACAGTTGTTAGTGAATGTTGCACTAAAATGTCACAATGACAATGTTACAATGAATACTGCACTAAAGTACAAGTTCATATGTTACAATATTCAAATCAAATTAAAATCAAATCAAATCAAATGTATGTATATAGCCCTTCGTACATCAGCTGATATCTCAAAGTGCTGTACAGAAACCCAGCCTAAAACCCCAAACAGCAAGCAATGCATGTGAAAGAAGGACGGTGGCTAGGAAAAACTCCCTAGGAAAAACTCCCTAGAAAGGCCAAAAACCTAGGAAGAAACCTAGAGAGGAACCAGGCTATGAGGGGTGGCCAGTCCTCTTCTGGCTGTGCCGGGTGGATATTATAACAGAACATGGTCAAGATGTTCATAAATGACCAGCATGGTCAAATAATAATAATCATAGTAGTTGTCGAGGGTGCAACAAGCACGTCCGGTGAACAGGTCAGGGTTCCATAGCCGCAGGCAGAACAGTTGAAACTGGAGCAGCAGCACGGCCAGGTGGACTGGGAACAGCAAGGAGTCATCATGCCAGGTAGTCCCGAGGCATGGTCCTAGGGCTCAGGTCCTCCGAGAGAAAGAGAGAAAGAGAGAATTAGAGAGAGCATATTTAAATTCACACAGGACACCGGATAAGACAAGAGAAATACTCCAGATGTAACAGACTGACCCTAGCCCCCCGACACAAACTACTGCAGCAGAAATACTGGAGGCTGAGACAGGAGGGATCAGAAGATCCAATGTTAAAATAATTAATGTTTATATATTAATGTTTCAATACATGTTGCACTAAAGTAACAATGTTGAAATACGTTGACGGTTGTTTTTGTTTTTTTGTCTTTGCTCTCAGTATTCGTATCGGTGTTGTATTAAGGGTTTTTGATATGTAAAATAGTCACACTAGAACGTGATGGGACATTCTAGTGGCAATGCTGGGAAATGCCAGTGACTGAGTTTTAAATGTGTTAATAACTGGGTTGGGATATATAAGAATTTTGATGACTGCAAAGGATAAATATATTAATTCAGTATACATCACATTACCCCACCGGTCACCATAAAAACACACTTTTTCACCTACTTTTCCATTAAAATTTAAAAAAAAGAATGATTGATTATTTCAAAGGGTTACTAAATGCACATGGTTTGGATATTTTCATGTCTGGGAAGAATTTGGGATTAAATGGGTTAAGCAAATCAGATGGCACCATTTTCTTTTTTTTTTACAGATAGCAAGGGGGACACTCCAATACTCAGACATCATTTACAAGCGAAGCGTTTGTGTTTAGTGAGTCCGCCAGATCAGAGGCAGTAGGGATGACCAGGGATATTCTCTTGATAATTGTGTGAATTGGACCGTTTTCCTGTCCTGCTAAGCATTCAAAATGTAACGAGTACTTTTGGGTGTCAGGGAAAATGTATGGAGTAAAAAGTACATGATTTTCTTTAGGAATGTAGTGAAGTAAATGTTGTCAAAAATAGAAATATTAAAGTAAAGTCCAGATACCCAAAAAACTACTTAAGTAGTGTCATGTCCTGACCAGTATAGGGGTTATTTGTTATTAAAGTTTGGTCAGGACGTGGCAGGGGGTGTTTGTTTTATGTGTTTCGGGGTTTTTGGTTGATGTTCTATGTTAGTCTATTTCTATGTCTGTGTCTAGTTATTATATTTCTATGTTTAGTTTATTGGGTTGACCTTCAATTGGAGGAAGCTGTTCCTTGTGGCCTCTCATTGAAGGTCCTATTTAGTATGGGTGTTTTTCCATGGGTTTTTGTGGGTAGTTGTTCCATGTGTAGCTGTGTGCCTTACAGGACTGTTTCTTCGTTTTTGTTTAAGTGTTTGTTTTGGTTTTCTTCAAAATAAAGAAGATGAGTTCACACATTCCCGCTGCGCCTTGGTCCCATCTTTACGACGAACGTGACAAGTAATACTTTAAAGTATTTTTACTTAAGTACTTTACACCACTGATTCTGAGCTATATAGACCGTGACCTTATAAACTGCTGTGAATCCAAATCCACACCAGGGCTGAGACATTGTAGCCAATGTTATTCAAGTATGAAGAGAGGACCTGATTGAAAACTCATGTGGTACACAATGCAGTAGGTGAGAGCCAACATTGTTCTTAGTTAAATTGTTGCCTCAAACATTACGTCATCACTGGGTCTAGGAAATAACTGCAGTAGGTGTGTGAATTACCTCATGCTTCCATTCATGACTCAAACGATTATTGTCTCTCAACCAGACCTGAGTTCAAATATTATCTGAAATCTTTTAATTAATTTTATAGTTTTCTTTAGCCTTCCTGGAATGGCTTACAGTATTGGAACTATTCTATTGGTCCATTAAGCCTAGGCTCAGATACATGATTTGAAATAGTATTTCAACCCAGGTCTAGAAAAGTGTCTCTGGTTCAGTCAGGTATGATCTCTACAGTCCAGAAGAGAATCTCTCGTTCAGTCAGGTATGATCTCTACAGTCCAGAAGAGAATCTCTGGTTCAGTCAGGTATGATCTCTACAGTCCAGAAGAGAATCTCTGGTTCAGTCAGGTATGATCTCTACAGTCCAGAAGAGAATCTCTGGTTCAGTCAGGTATGATCTCTACAGTCCAGAAGAGTATCTCTGGTTCAGTCAGATATGATCTCTACAGTCCAGAAGAGACTCTCTGGTTCAGTCAGGTATGATCTCTACAGTCCAGAAGAGAATCTCTGGTTCAGTCAGGTATGATCTCTACAGTCCAGAAGAGAATCTCTGGTTCAGTCAGGTATGATCTCTACAGTCCAGAAGAGTATCTCTGGTTCAGTCAGGTATGATCTCTACAGTCCAGAAGAGAATCTCTGGTTCAGTCAGGTATGATCTCTACAGTCCAGAAGAGAATCTCTGGTTCAGTCAGGTATGATCTCTACAGTCCAGAAGAGAATCTCTGGTTCAGTCAGCTGTGGCCATGATGTTATGTTACACACTGTCATTGTTTCTCTACAAATGTCAAGGACAGACCAAGTGTTTCTAACAGGGGGGGGGATTTTGAGAAGTCAAAAGGATACAGAAATAAGCATATGCTACTAAGGACGTCCCTCTGTCTCAACTGTGTCTGTGTCTTGTTAGAGAGGACAGATTAAAGTGTCCCATTTCAGTTTGGCAGCTGCGAAATCATTGCATGGCTCATGCAGAAATCTTCATGGAGAGAGAACAGCTGATTAGGGTTTTCTGGAATGACATGTACGTGAGCACATACCCTCCCACATTGTATATTATACACACACTGAGTACCCCGAACAACTAAATTCACCCAAACTAGTCAAATTTACCAAAACATCCCCTCTTGAAACAGGATAAGTGCTGAACAGTATTGGTAAAATACAGCATGGAATAAGCAACTTCAGACCCTCCCTGGTTTCAATGAAGTCTAATGGTCCCTCCTCGTTTCACCAGACATGCCTGACGTCAGTGTTTGACCTTAAAGCCAAGGCTCCATGTCTGCCTCCCAGATGGCACCCTGTCCCCTATGTAGTGCACTCCATTTCCATCGGGCTCTATAGGAAGTAGGGTGCCAGGACCATACCCAAAGGGCTCTATAGGGAGTAGGGTGCCAGGCAAATACCCAAAGGGCTCTATAGGGAGTAGGGGGGCATTTGGGAGGCAGACCATTTGTCTGGAATTTCTATGCCCTGTGAGTTTTACTCTGTTTTCCACCAGAACTGTTTTACAAGGGGACCTGGCAACATGGATGGTGTGACACTGTGTGTGTGTGTGTGTGTGTGTGTGTGTGATTTCTTTGTTCAACAGAAGTCTTACATGTAATCATTAAAGAATTAGGCTGCATCTGCGGGCATGCGTGCTTTGTCATGTTGCCGTGGTAACGTTTTTGTGGAGTGTTTATGAGTTTGTGGGTCCCGTGAGGGGGTGAAGAGAGAGGGGTGGATCGCTCATGAGGGTGTGTGTGTGTGTGTGTGTTTGTGCCTGTGTGTGCGTGCGTGTGTGAGCGTGGGTGTGTGCGTGTGTGTACGTGCATGTTTCAGTGGTAGGGAGTGTTTTAGGCATTACTCTTCTCCCTATCTGGATGGAGAATCACAGAAGAAGAGAAAGGAGGATGAAGGGTAACATGAGGAGGATGAAGGTAACATGAGGAGGATGAAGGGTAACATGAGGAGGATGAAGGTAACATGAGGAGGATGAAGGTAACATGAGGAGGATGAAGGGTAACATGAGGAGGATGAAGGGTAACATGAGGAGGATGAAGGGGAACATGAGGAGGATGAAGGGTAACATGAGGAGGATGAAGGGGAACATGAGGAGGATGAAGGGTAACATGAGGAGGATGAAGGTAACATGAGGAGGATGAAGGTAACATGAGGAGGATGAAGGTAACATGAGGAGGATGAAGGGGAACATGAGGAGGATGAAGGGTAACATGAGGAGGATGAAGGTAACATGAGGAGGATGAAGGTAACATGAGGAGGATGAAGGGTAACATGAGGAGGATGAAGGTAACATGAGGAGGATGAAGGTAACATGAGGAGGATGAAGGGTAACATGAGGAGGATGAAGGGTAACATGAGGAGGATGAAGGTAACATGAGGAGGATGAAGGTAACATGAGGAGGATGAAGGTAACATGAGGAGGATGAAGGGAACATGAGGAGGATGAAGGGGAACATGAGGAGGATGAAGGTAACATGAGGAGGATGAAGGTAACATGAGGAGGATGAAGGGGAACATTAGGAGGATGAAGGTAACATGAGGAGGATGAAGGTAACATGAGGAGGATGAAGGGGAACATGAGGAGGATGAAGGGGAACATGAGGAGGATGAAGGGGACATGAGGAGGATGAAGGTAACATGAGGAGGATGAAGGGGAACATGAGGAGGATGAAGGGGAACATGAGGAGGATGAAGGGGAACATGAGGAGGATGAAGGGGAACATGAGGAGGATGAAGGTAACATGAGGAGGATTCAGGTAACATGAGGAGGATGAAGGGTAACATGAGGAGGATGAAGGGGAACATGAGGAGGATGAAGGGGAACATGAGGAGGATGAAGGGGAACATGAGGAGGATGAAGGTAACATGAGGAGGATGAAGGGTAACATGAGGAGGATGAAGGTAACATGAGGAGGATGAAGGGGAACATGAGGAGGATGAAGGGGAACATGAGGAGGATGAAGGGGAACATGAGGAGGATGAAGGTAACATGAGGAGGATGAAGGTAACATTAGGAGGATGAAGGGGAACATGAGGAGGATGAAGGTAACATGAGGAGGATGAAGGGAAACATGAGGAGGATGAAGGGGAACATGAGGAGGATGAAGGGGAACATGAGGAGGATGAAGGTAACATGAGGAGGATGAAGGGGAACATGAGGAGGATGAAGGGGAACATGAGGAGGATGAAGGTAACATGAGGAGGATGAAGGGTAACATGAGGAGGATGAAAGTAACATGAGGAGGATGAAGGTAACATGAGGAGGATGAAGGTAACATGAGGAGGATGAAGGGTAAATGAGGAGGATGAAGGTAACATGAGGAGGATGAAGGTAACATGAGGAGGATGAAGGGTAACATGAGGAGGATGAAGGGTAACATGAGGAGGATGAAGGGGAACATGAGGAGGATGAAGGTAACATGAGGAGGATGAAGGTAACATTAGGAGGATGAAGGGAACATGAGGAGGATGAAGGTAACATGAGGAGGATGAAGGTAACATGAGGAGGATGAAGGGTAACATGAGGAGGATGAAGGTAACATGAGGAGGATGAAGGTAACATGAGGAGGATGAAGGGTAACATGAGGAAGATGAAGGGGAACATGAGGAGGATGAAGGGGAACATGAGGAGGATGAAGGGGAACATGAGGAGGATGAAGGTAACATGAGGAGGATGAAGGGGAACATGAGGAGGATGAAGGGGAACATGAGGAGGATGAAGGTAACATGAGGAGGATGAAGGTAACATGAGGAGGATGAAGGGTAACATGAGGAGGATGAAGGTAACATGAGGAGGATGAAGGGGAACATGAGGAGGATGAAAGGGAACATGAGGAGGATGAAGGGTAACATGAGGAGGATGAAGGGTAACATGAGGAGGATGAAGGGGAACATGAGGAGGATGAAGGTAACATGAGGAGGATGAAGGTAACATGAGGAGGATGAAGGTAACATGAGGAGGATGAAGGTAACATGAGGAGGATGAAGGGGAACATGAGGAGGATGAAGGTAACATGAGGAGGATGAAGGGGAACATGAGGAGGATGAAGGGGAACATGAGGAGGATGAAGGGGAACATGAGGAGGATGAAGGGTAACATGAGGAGGATGAAGGGGAACATGAGGAGGATGAAGGTAACATGAGGAGGATGAAGGTAACATGAGGAGGATGAAGGGTAACATGAGGAAGATGAAGGGGAACATGAGGAGGATGAAGGGGAACATGAGGAGGATGAAGGTAACATGAGGAGGATGAAGGGGAACATGAGGAGGATGAAGGGGAACATGAGGAGGATGAAGGGTAACATGAGGAGGATGAAGGTAACATGAGGAGGATGAAGGGGACACATGAGGAGGATGAAGGGGAACATGAGGAGGATGAAGGTAACATGAGGAGGATGAAGGGGAACATGAGGAGGATGAAGGGTAACATGAGGAGGATGAAGGGGAACATGAGGAGGATGAAGGTAACATGAGGAGGATGAAGGTAACATGAGGAGGATGAAGGGGAACATGAGGAGGATGAAGGGGAACATGAGGAGGATGAAGGTAACATGAGGAGGATGAAGGGTAACATGAGGAGGATGAAGGTAACATGAGGAGGATGAAGGTAACATGAGGAGATGAAGGGTAACATGAGGAGGATGAAGGTAACATGAGGAGGATGAAGGTAACATGAGGAGGATGAAGGGTAACATGAGGAGGATGAAGGGGAACATGAGGAGGATGAAGGTAACATGAGGAGGATGAAGGTAACATGAGGAGGATGAAGGGGAACATGAGGAGGATGAAGGGGAACATGAGGAGGATGAAGGTGAACATGAGGATGATGAAGGGGAACATGAGGAGGATGAAGGGGAACATGAGGAGGATGAAGGGGAACATGAGGAGGATGAAGGGGAACATGAGGAGGATGAAGGGTAACATGAGGAGGATGAAGGTAACATGAGGAGGATGAAGGTAACATGAGGAGGATGAAGGTAACATGAGGAGGATGAAGGGTAACATGAGGAGGATGAAGGTAACATGAGGAGGATGAAGGTAACATGAGGAGGATGAAGGGGAACATGAGGAGGATGAAGGGGAACATGAGGAGGATGAAGGGGAACATGAGGAGGATGAAGGTAACATGAGGAGGATGAAGGTAACATGAGGAGGATGAAGGTAACATGAGGAGGATGAAGGTAACATGAGGAGGATGAAGGTAACATGAGGAGGATGAAGGGGAACATGAGGAGGATGAAGGGGAACATGAGGAGGATGAAGGTAACATGAGGAGGATGAAGGGGAACATGAGGAGGATGAAGGTAACATGAGGATGATGAAGGGTAACATGAGGAGGATGAAGGGGAACATGAGGAGGATGAAGGGGAACATGAGGAGGATGAAGGGTAACATGAGGAGGATGAAGGGGAACATGAGGAGGATGAAGGTAACATGAGGAGGATGAAGGTAACATGAGGAGGATGAAGGGGAACATGAGGATGATGAAGGGTAACATGAGGAGGATGAAGGTAACATGAGGAGGATGAAGGGGAACATGAGGAGGATGAAGGGGAACATGAGGAGGAGGAAGGGGAACATGAGGAGGATGAAGGGGAACATGAGGAGGATGAAGGTAACATGAGGAGGATGAAGGGGAACATGAGGAGGATGAAGGGGAACATGAGGAGGAGGAAGGGGAACATGAGGAGGATGAAGGGGAACATGAGGAGGATGAAGGGGAACATGACGAGGAGGAAGGGGAACATGAGGAGGAGGAAGGGGAACATGAGGAGGATGAAGGGTAACATGAGGAGGATGAAGGGAACATGAGGAGGATGAAGGGGAACATGAGGAGGATGAAGGGGAACATGAGGAGGATGAAGGGAAACATGAGGAGGATGAAGGGGAACATGAGGAGGATGAAGGGTGAGGAGGATGAAGGGGAACATGAGGAGGATGAAGGGGAACATGAGGAGGATGAAGGTAACATGAGGAGGATGAAGGTAACATTAGGAGGATGAAGGGTAACATGAGGAGGATGAAGGTAACATGAGGAGGATGAAGGTAACATGAGGAGGATGAAGGTAACATGAGGAGGATGAAGGGTAACATGAGGAGGATGAAGGTAACATGAGGAGGATGAAGGTAACATGAGGAGGATGAAGGGAACATGAGGAGGATGAAGGTAACATGAGGAGATGAAGGGGAACATGAGGAGGATGAAGGGGAACATGAGGAGGATGAAGGTAACATGAGGAGGGATGAAGGGGACATGAGGAGGATGAAGGGGAACATGAGGAGGATGAAGGTAACATGAGGAGGATGAAGGGGAACATGAGGAGGATGAAGGGGAACATGAGGAGGATGAAGGTAACATGAGGAGGATGAAGGGGCACATGAGGAGGATGAAGGGTAACATGAGGAGGATGAAGGGAACTTGAGGAGGATGAAGGTAACATGAGGAGGATGAAGGGGAACATGAGGAGGATGAAGGTAACATGAGGAGGATGAAGGGGAACATGAGGAGGATGAAGGGTAACATGAGGAGGATGAAGGGGAACATGAGGAGGATGAAGGTAACATGAGGAGGATGAAGGGTAACATGAGGAGGATGAAGGGTAACATGAGGAGGATGAAGGTAACATGAGGAGGATGAAGGTAACATGAGGAGGATGAAGGGTAACATGAGGAGGATGAAGGTAACATGAGGAGGAGGAAGGTAACATGAGGAGGATGAAGGGTAACATGAGGAGGATGAAGGGGAACATGAGGAGGATGAAGGGGAACATGAGGAGGATGAAGGTAACATGAGGAGGATGAAGGGGAACATGAGGAGGATGAAGGGTAACATTAGGAGGATGAAGGTAACATGAGGAGGATGAAGGGGAACATGAGGAGGAGGAAGGTAACATGAGGAGGATGAAGGGTAACATGAGGAGGATGAAGGGGAACTTGAGGAGGATGAAGGGGAACATGAGGAGGATGAAGGGGAACATGAGGAGGATGAAGGGGAACATGAGGAGGATGAAGGTAACATGAGGAGGATGAAGGGGAACATGAGGAGGATGAAGGTAACATGAGGAGGATGAAGGTAACATGAGGAGGATGAAGGGGAACATGAGGAGGATGAAGGGGAACATGAGGAGGATGAAGGGGAACATGAGGAGGATGAAGGGGAACATGAGGAGGATGAAGGGTAACATGAGGAAGATGAAGGGTAACATGAGGAAGATGAAGGGTAACATGAGGAGGATGAAGGGGAACTTGAGGAGGATGAAGGTAACATTAGGAAGATGAAGGGTAACATGAGGAGGATGAAGGTAACATGAGGAAGATGAAGGGGAACATGAGGAGGATGAAGGGTAACATGAGGAGGAGGAAGGTAACATGAGGAGAAGGATGAAGGTAACATGAGAAGAAGGATGAAGTTAACATGAGGAGAAGGATGAAGGGTAACATGAGGAGAAGGATGAAGGGTAACATGAGGAGGAAGGAAACATGAGGAGAAGGATGAAGTGTAACATGAGGAGAAGGATGAAGGGTAACATGAGGAGAAGGATGAAGGGTAACATGAGGAGAAGGATGAAGGGTAACATGAGGAGAAGGAGGAAGGGTAGCAGGAGGAGAAGGAAGGTAACATGAGGAGAAGGATGAAGGGTAACAGGAGGAGGAGGATGAAGGTAACATGAGGAGAAGGATAAAGGGTAACATGAGGAGAAGGATGAAGGCTAACATGAGAAGAAGGATGAAGGATAACATGAGGAGAAGGATGAAGGTAACATGAGGAGGAGGATGAAGGTAAACATGAGGAGAAGGATGAAGGGTAACATGAGGAGAAGGATGAAGGGTAACATGAGGAGAAGGATGAAGGTAACATGAGGAGAAGGATGAAGGTAACATGAGGAGAAGGATGAAGTTAACATGAGGAGAAGGACGAAGGTAACATGAGGAGACACCACTCATAACCATTAATTTCTCAAAGGAACATTTAGTAATTTAATACAGCTATTTAGTGTGTTGGACAATGTCCCCCACAGCTCTCTCTTTGTCCCCCACAGCTCTCTCTTTGTCCCCCACAGCTCTCTCTTTAGAGCTCTCTCTTTGTCCCCCACAGCTCTCTCTTTGTCCCCCACAGCTCTCTCTTTAGAGCTCTCTCTTTGTCCCCCACAGCTCTCTCTTTAGAGCTCTCTCTTTGTCCCCCACAGCTCTCTCTTTGTCCCCCACAGCTCTCTCTTTAGAGCTTTGTCCCCCACAGCTCTCTCTTTGTCCCCCACAGCTCTCTCTTTAGAGCTCTCTCTTTGTCTCCTACAGCTCTCTCTTTGTCCCCCACAGCTCTCTCTTTGTCCCCCACAGCTCTCTCTTTGTCCCCCACAGCTCTCTCTTTGTCCCCCACAGCTCTCTCTTTAGAGCTCTCTAGTGTGTGTGTGTGTGCGTGCATGTGTGCGTGCGCATGCGCGCGCGTGTGTGTGTGTAACATGTTCTCCAATGGTTCAGCCTTTCCCTTCTGTTCCTTTATGGAGTTTGCCTTCCCTGTCCAACTCTCCCTGTCTGTGATGCCAAGAAAAGTGAGAAGTGTGTGTGTGTGTGTGTGTGTGT